>NC_073410.1:7572500-7880000 GCF_028641065.1 Leucoraja erinaceus | reverse complement strand
GAGATATGTGCGATGTTTAATGATTTGCAGATATTATGCTTTGCATGTGACTTTTATGAAAAATCATTGAATAAAACAGAATGGAAATGATTAGTTAATAATTTATGGAAGATTGCTGGACTGTTTTGCCCCAGGATTACTAGTATTTTGGTTGCTAAACACTTTAAAGGGTCTGGTTCAGGTACATGCTGCCATTGAATTAGGTTATCACTGATTTGCATTTCAAGTTCTTCTTGCCTAACTACTTCTGAAACAGTTAATGCTTTTATTTTGGAGAAACTCAGCAGATGAGGCAGCATCTATGGAGCGAAGGAAATAGGCAACGTTTCGGGTCGAAACCCTTCTTCAGAGTCTCGACCTGAAACGTTGCCTATTTCCTTCGCCCCATAGATGCTGCCTCACCTGCTGAGTTTCTCCAGCAATTTTGTCTACCTTTGATTTTCCAGCATCTGCAGTTCCTTCTTAAACAATGCTTTTATTTTGATGGATCATTGAAGCTCAGATAAAGCTTTCTTTGTCTACCTTACCTCAACCTGGCATAGTCTTGTACACTTTATCAAATCTCCCCTCAACTTCTTTTTACTCCAAGGAGATCAAATCCAACTCCTCCAATCTATCCTTGTCACTAAAATCCCTGGAACCATTCTGATATATTTTCTGCACCATTTCAAGTTTTATCTTTATCTGTGCACTGTGGATAGCTTGATTGTAATCATGTATACACTTCTTTGACTGCGTAGAATGCAAACTCAAGCTTTTTGTTGCAAGTGGCAACAAGGAGGAGGAGCCATCTTGGGGAACGGCTGCTAACCAGCAGCCGTCCGTTTAATTCACTTTTATTTTGTAGTTTTAGTGAGTCCTGTGCTTTGTTTGTGGGAGAGATAGACTTTTTAATGTGGGGGGAAGGGGGTAACAATATTTCTAGGTCCCTACCTGGTCGGTGAGGCAGCTTTTTCTCCGGGCTGCCCCGTCGACCCGTCCTCGTGGCCTACCAGCGGGCGTGGAGCGCCGTTTCCTGGCGGGGACCGCCCAGCACCTCGGCTTCGGTGGCGGCACAGCGCTGGAGCGCTATCGCGGAGTGGAGCGGGATGCCTTGCCTGGGTCGCCGCGCTGGATCGACGCGCTGGAGCTCCGGTGAGCTGTGACCGCCGAGAGCAACACCTCCGGGCTGGGTCTGCGGAGCGGAGCGGGCGGCGCCGACTTCAACATCGATTTTTATGTGTGTAAGTGAATATTTTAGTTTGTGTCCAAGATGGCTGTCGGAAGGGAGAGTGTCCGCTGGCGAGGTTTAGCTGCCGCTGCTCTCTCTTCACATTGTGTTTTTGATTTTTTGTCTTTGGATCGAATTCTGTCTTTAATTTGTGTATTGGTGATGTCTTTATTATTTATTTTACTCCGATTATATGTTTTTTTACTCTTGGTAATTTCTGTAAGGTGTCCTTGAGACTTTGAAAGGCGTCCGCAAATAAAATTTATTATTATTATTATTAATAATAAACTAAACTAAACTTTCACACCCTTCCTAAATTGACATGACCAGAATTAGAGGCAATACTTCACTTGCTGCTACCTTGCATTGTGTACAGGCTCAACATAACTTGTTTTTGTGTTTGCGTTACTATTTATGAATCTGCTGAATCCACCAGCTTTACTAATTGGTCTCTCAATATTCCCTGCTGTCTCAAGGATTTAAGTACATGTACACCTTGGTTCATCTCGTCCACACCCTTTAGAACTGCACAATTGAATTCATATCTTTTAAGAGGTTAATATTAATCCATAATCATTGAAATATCAAAGCTCAACTTTCTTTTGATAGCCAGCTTCAGTGCTTGACTATTCAAGTTTTCTGCTTTCCAACATTTAATATTAAAGATAATTCATTGTTGGTCCATTTCCCCGTTTCTCCTCAACGAAGTTGATACAAATTAAATGTCGAGGACTGAGGTAAAGTTGGATCTTAATTCTCTGTTGATTGCAAAAATTCAGCCCGGTTCATCGCAGGTATAGCCTTTCGCTCCATTGAAAGCATCTACTATCCGGTGAGTTACTCCGGCATTTTGTGTCTATCTGCAATTCTTTATTTCTACACCTTGAACTATGTTTTTCAAGTGCATAACTTTAGATTAATCCAGTGAAGCCAAATTAATTCATGTATTTTTGTGACTCAGTGATGTTTGCTAATGACACATTTTTCAAATGTAGAGTTGTCACATCTTACAAGCAATTTATCAACTTATTTGATTTAATAACATTAAACTTGGACTGCTTTATAATAATGGCTCAGAGCTCTTGCCACATAGATTCAGTATAATTAATGTCACCAGAAAGATGTTAATATTCACCATCCGGTCATGCAATGTTGTGGCAAGCGGCATCCATCTGTTTGTCCTTGGGCATTTATACTGCAGTCATTTGTAGGTTATAATATTGCAAGTCTCATTTATTTAGTTCTTGGTGTGGCCTTGGTTTCAAAGTTCTTTTCCTTAACTTCAAATTCCTCTGTTGTGTTACTTCTTTCTTTGACACCTCCTTCAGCCTTATAATCTTCCAACCTAACTGTGGTGCTCCAGTTTGGAGCACTTATTCAACTTTTCCATCAGCAGTCACGCCCTGAGCCTCTCATTCCTCCTTTAAGAGCCTGTACCACTTGGTGATTTCTTTCGGCAACTGTCGGCGTCATTGGTTGATGTATCAGGGTCGCCGAAAGATTTTGAACATTTCAAAATCCAGTGGTGACAAAAAATGACACTTGAGGAAACACCGCGCATCAATACGTCATCACGCTGTGTCACGCTGCATCACGCTGTGTCACGCTGCATCACGCCGCGACTTTTACAGTGACCTGATACGTCAGTCAACGATGCTGGCAGTCGCCAAAAAAAAATCGCTAAGTGGGACATGCTCTTTAAACCTGCCTATTGCTATTTGCCCTAATGCTATCTACCATATTATGGGCCTGACTGACTTACCAATTGCCGGCACCCGTCATAGTCACAGCAGGTCGCCGAAAATTTTCAACATGTTGAAAATCCCGCAGTGGCCAGAAAAAGGTATGACTCTTGGGCGACTACTCACGACCATACAGGAGTCACCTCGCGACATATGGTTCACATCCTCAACAGCCCCATTAGAACCAAATTAAAACATGCAGTCGGAATCCGCAGGAAAATGCATTGGGATCTGTGAGTGGACTGGCTAAGATGCTGGGCTGGTGCCAAAAGACTATTGAGCTGTAGATGAGAGTTCAAATCCCAGGGTAACCAGCAAATTCAAATAAGACAGTGAATTAAAAAAGCCAGTATCTAGTATAATCAATGGAGAACTTGATTGGGAATAAAATAACCAGCTGATGCATTGTTATTTTTCATGGAGGAGAATCTGTGGCACCTACCCAGCCTGGTCAACATACATCTCCAGCCTCCAACCATCTTACCCTGGAACCCTAATGCAAGCCCTTAAGCTCAGGAGATAAAGGTGAATGGGATGTGAATGGTGTTTATGTCCTATGAAGAGGCCTGGAACATTGGGCCTCCATAAAGGTGACTGCGGAGGCCTCAATAGGCCAGACTATGGGTGGACATGGGGTTGGGGACTGGACTTTGTGCCTTCCCTCATAATGGGAACCATTGTGGGGGGATGTTTTTATGTTTAAATTTCTTTATTATTGTTGTGTTGTAATCTTTTTAATGTGCTGCAATGGCAATCCGCATTTCACTGCACCAATTGGTGTATGTGACTAATAAAGAACCTTTGAACCTTTGAATGAATTAGGAAAAGCTCTCCTGGTTCTGAAGCTTTCTCCGTCCAAAATATAGACTGAAAAGAGGTAGATGAATGTATCAGAAATGTTAAGGCATCTTTCATTAACCCAGGTGGATCCACACAAATAGTAGGCATTGCAATGAAGACGTGCTCAATGATTATTGAACTGCTGTTAGGAAGCTATCAAAGTTACTGATAACCATTAAAGGATGATGGGGACTCGCATTGCATTTTTCTTGAAAACACAATGCAACCATTAGCGTTATATTGTCGCTTTCTTACTCCTTATTGATTGTAACTAATCTCCCTAATTGGTTAGCAGGCAGGAAAGTGGTGCAATTGTGCTGTGTGGTCAGTCTAGACAGTAAACATGAGCAATAAACTCATGGGTTTATTCAACAACCACTCTGATTTGTACAGTGACTTTAACATAGCAATCCGTGTCTTTTAAAAAATTCCATTTGTGGGACCTGGGCATCGTTGGCAAGGCGAGCTTTTATGGAGCATCCCTAATCCCTAATCGAATAGTGAAAGGCTTGGATGGAGTCGATGTGGAGAGGATGTTTCCACTAGTGGGAGAGTCTAAGACCAGAGGTCACAGCCTCAGAATTAAAGGACATTCCTTTAGGAAGGAGAATGAGGAGAAATGTCTTTAGTCAGAGGGTGGTGAATCTGTGGAATTTTTTACCACAGTAGGTTATGGCCAAGTCAATGGATATTTTGAAGGCAGAGATAGATAGTTTCTTGATTAGTATGGATGTGAGTTATTATGGGGAGAGGGCAGGAGAATGGGGTTTGGAGCGAGCGACAGATCAGCCATGATTGAATGGCGGAGTAGACTTGATGGGCTGAATGGCCTAATTCTGCACCTATCACATGTGACCTTATGACCTAATTGCCCTTGAGAAGTGGATGGTGAGCAACATTTTTGAAGAGCTGCAGTGCTTCTGGTGAAGGTGGTCCCACAGCACTGTTTGAGGGGAAGTTCTAGGATTTAGATGAAACGATGATGAACAAATGGTGATATATTTCCATGTTACGACAGTGTGTAAGTTGCAAGGGAAACTGGAGTTGGAGGTGGTGTGTGTCCCCATGCACCCATTGCCCTGGTTCCCCCAATGGGGTTGAAGTAGCATGTTTGTAACTGTTGTTGGAGTAGCAACTTGGATTACACATTAATAGTGCTGCTGGTTTGGCCTCCAAATTTGAGGAAGGACATTCTTGTTGTTGAGGGAGTACAGCGTGGGTTCATGAGATCAATTCCCGGGATGGCGGGACTGTCATATGTTGAAAGAATGGAGCGACTGGGCTTGTATACACTGGAATTTAGATGGATGAGAGGGGATCTTATTGAAACATGTAAGATTGTTAAGGGATAGGACACGCTGGAGGGAGGAAACATGTTCCCGATGTTGGGGAGTCCAGAACCAGGGGCCACAGTTTAAGAATAAGGGATAGGCCATTTAGAACGGAGATGAGGAAAAACGTTTTCACCCAGAGAGTTGTGAATCTGTGGAATTCTATGCCTCAGAAGGCAGTGGAGGCCGATTCTCTGGATGCTTTCAAGAATTAGATTGAGCTCTTAACAATAGCGGAGTCAAGGGATGTGGGGAGAAGGCAGGAACGGGGTACTGATTGAGGATCATCAGCCATGATCACAGTGAATGGTAATGCTGGCTCGAAGGGCCGGATAGAAACATAGAAACATAGAAATTAGGTGCAGGAGTAGGCCATTCGGCCCTTCGAGCCTGCACCGCCATTCAATATGATCATGGCTGATCATCCAACTCAGTATCCCGTACCTGCCTTCTCTCCATACCCCCTAATCCCCTTAGCCGCAAGGGCCACATCTAACTCCCTCTTAAATATAGCCAATGAACTGGCCTCAACTACCCTCTGTGGCAGAGAGTTCCAGAGATTCACCACTCTCTGTGTGAAAAAAGTTCTTCTCATCTCGGTTTTAAAGGATTTCCCCCTTATCCTTAAGCTGTGACCCCTTGTCCTGGACTTCCCTAACATCGGGAACAATCTTCCTGCATCTAGCCTGTCCAACCCTTTAAGAATTTTGTAGGTTTCTATAAGATCCCCTCTCAATCTCCTAAATTCTAGAGAGTATAAACCAAGTCTATCCAGTCTTTCTTCATAAGACAGTCCTGACATCCCAGGAATCAGTCTGGTGAACCGTCTCTGCACTCCCTCTATGGCAATAATGTCCTTCCTCAGATTTGGAGACCAAAACTGTACGCAATACTCCAGGTGTGGTCTCACCAGAGACCCTGTACAACTGCAGTAGAACCTCCCTGCTCCTATACTCAAATCCTTTTGCAATGAAAGCTAACATACCATTCGCTTTCTTTACTGCCTGCTGCACCTGCATGCCTACCTTCAATGACTGGTGTACCATGACACCCAGGTCTCGCTGCATCTCCCCCTTTCCCAATCGGCCACCGTTTAGATAATAGTCTGCTTTCCCGTTTTTGCCACCAAAATGGATAACCTCACATGGATGGCCTACTCCTGCACCTATTGTCTATTGACTATTGTTTCTTGTGTCATAGAAAGCCATAGAGTCATACAGCGTGGAAACAGGTCCTTTCACCCAGCGTGCACATACCGACCAACATACCCCATCTACACTGGTCCCACCAGCCTGGATTTGGTCCGTATACCTTTAAACCTGTCCTATCCATGTACCTGTCCAAATGTTCCTTAAACTTTGTGATAGTACCTGCCTCACCTACCTTCTCCTGCAGCTCATTCCATGAACCTGCCATCCTTTATGTCTAAACAAAAAAGTTGACCCTTTCCTATTAAACACTTTGGTGTCTCAGTTCCAGGGAAGCGCTGCACTATTGGAGTTGCCACATAGAAGCCTGTGTCACATTAAACTGTGTCCCTGCCTGCTCCCTCAGGAGAAGAATAGGACAGTTATTGCCCGTGTCCCTCACCTTGAATTCATATCTCAGAAACAGGGTATCCAGTCATTGTTGCCAGGAAAGTGCACCGTAAGTGCTGCTATAACTAGTTTGGAACTACTTAATTATCTGCAGGTAGACAAAAGTGCTGGAGAAACTCAGCGGGTGCAGCAGCATCTATGGAGTGAAGGAAATAGGCAACGTTTCGGGCCGAAACCCTTCTTCAGACTGATCTGCAGCTCGCTTCATGATAGGCTCCACAGAGAGAGGCGCCCTCCTTCCTTTGTACTGCCTTCTCATCAAACTCAGATGAATTTCAACTGTACTTCTCCTCCTCCCCACCCACCTGCACATAGATGCGTGTACATAGATATAAGCGACTCTCACATGTAAAGAATGCACATATAAAATCACACTTGCACAAGCATACATGGACATATAGGCAGGTATGCGCACTCATGTGTTTGTGCATATGCATTGCATGCTTGAACCTACCTTTACAGAGTTATACAGTTCCTACAGGAGTATTGTTTAACCACATTGATGTTTGTGGCAGCCTGCTGTGTCCTAATTGGTTGCTGTGTTTCCGATATTGGAACAGCAACCACATTTCCTAGGAACCCATTTGGCTTTGTTCGATCTTGAGTCAGACTCACACCTCAAGAGATCAGTAAAGCCAGGATTAGAAAATAACTTGTTAGCAATGGTTAAATTAATAAACAGATTCTGTTGCTCAATAAATCTACAGTGGGGCAATGAGGTGTAAAGAATGTCTATTCATCTAGACATTTAAAAAAGTAGTGTTCTTGCCTTCCAATATTCCTCTTTCCACTCACAATGCCAGAAATGTGAATAGTTGTTGGTTGTTCTTTGTGGAGTCAAGAGAGAACAGTTGCCAACGTTGCTAACATTACTGGCAAAAGCCAATTATTGTTTCAAAGAGCGGTTATAGGTTGTTTTGCGAATGCCAAGCCTTTTATTTTTAGAGCCAGTGCCTGGAATCATCTTTCATTCTGCCCAAAGCACAAAACAGTGTTTCTGAAAAACTTTGGATGTTGTTTTCCACTTTGTTTATACTTTCCATTAAGTTACCAGCTTCTGGAAATCTGCGTCCTTGCTAAATTTGGCAGCACCAGCTGATTAGACAAGACAACTGTAAAAACGGAATAAGACCCCAAACAAAATCGATTAGAATCTGCAGACGCTGAAATTGTGAAATAGAACAGAAGACAGATTCTGTTTCCTTTTTCACAGATGCTGTCTGATCTGCTGAGTGCTTTGAGATTTTCTGTTATTATACCCTATACAAGGTACAAGAGTATAAATTATACACAATGGTACAAGCCCTGGCATAGTGGTGCAGCTGGTATAGCCTTTGTCTCATATTATCAGAAACCTAGGTTCTTTCCTAACCTCGGGTGCTGTCTGTGTGTTGCATGTTCTCCTTGTGACTGCGTGGGTTTCCTCCGGTGCTCTGACATCCATCCCAAAGACGTTCGGATTGTACTCATGTATTGTCTTTCTGCTGACTGGTTAGCACGCAACAAATGCGTTTCACTGTACCTCGGTACACGTGACAATAAACTAAACTCAAATGTGGCGGCCTCAGGGAATGCATCTTTGTAATTGTTGCACCGTGAAGTGCCAGTAGCTATGTTCAACTGTCAGGAACTACTTGAGACTGTTTAACCAACTTCCCAATCTTTTCGAGTCAGCGCCCTTGGGTACTAGTACTACACTCCACAATGTTTTTGTGCACAAAAAGTATGAAAAATTGAATTTCTCCACTAATATCTCTCATGACATATTGAGCACTGGAATCCAACATGGTTCAAACCACCCTCGTCTGTATAGAATAACATACAAAGATAGATAAATTGAGTCGAATGTCTTCTTAACTGAACTGCAATCCTCTCTTAACTGTAACTGTGCCTGATAATGCCAATTCTCTTATCTTGACTGTCTAGAGTCTGTGTTTTATCAGGGTCACAGAAAGCAAATTGCTGTGCTTTTCCATTATCCCTTGTTCAGCTGGTGTCAATCCAACCTTGTCTATTCCCAGGGCAATTAACCCAAATGCTTTCAGCTAGAAATTTTCATCACTTGGCCATTTTCCATGTGTTTTTATGTAACAGGATAGCTGCTGAGAAACCATCTCCCTGGATGATCACTGTACAGCAAGGCTATTTGGGATACAGAAAAAAATCAGGATGCTCCTTTTCACATAAGGGTCAGTATGAATTTGGAACTTCTGTCAAAAGGCTATGGATAGTGGAGGCATCCCAGTGGCGAGCTGCTGCCTCACTGCTCTAGCTACTCCTGTTCAATCCCAATCTCTGATGCTGTCTGTGTGGAGTTTGCATGATATCCCTGTCATGCCTTGGGTTATTTTCAGATTCTATAATTTTTTCTCTCATCCCAAAATCTTGCAGCTTGATAGGTCACGATAAATTCCACCATTTTGTAGAATCTGGGGGAGTTGATGGGAATATTTAGGGGAACATAGTGGCTTAGTTGGCAAAGTTACAATCTCACAGTGCTGGAGACCCAGGTTCAATCCTGACCTTGTGAATTTGCATATTCTCCCGATGACTGCATGGGTTTCCTCCGGGCGATCTGGTTTCCTTCCATATACCAAAGATGTGTTGATTTGTTGGTTAATTGTGCTCTGCAAACTCCCCCTAATGTGAAGGAAGTAACTGCAGATGCTGATTTAAACTGAAGATAGACGCAAAATGCTGGAGTAACTCAGCGGGACAGGCAGCATCTCTGGAGAGAAGGAATGGGTGATGTTTCGGGTCGAGACCCTTCTTCAGTCTCTGAGTCTGAAGAAGAGTCTCGATCCGAAACGTCACCCATTCCTTCTCTCCAGAGCTCCTGCATGTCCCGCTGAGTTAACCCAGCATTTTGTGTCTATCTTCAATAGAATTGACCAAGGACAAAATGGCCTGTCTCCCTTCTCTTTGTGTTTAACTAATGTGTAGGGAGTGGATAAGAAATTGGGATCGATGGTTGGTATGAACTCATTGGGTCAAAGGACTTGTTTCAATGCTGATCCTTTAAACCATACTAAATATGAAGATAATTAAAATAGGATTTGTGTCAGTAGATGCTGGTTGGTTGCTGTAGATTAAATGGGAGGACCTGTGCCCATGCTAGATGGATCTATGACCCTGATTAGAGTAGATCATTGCCTTTGATTACCACTCCATGGGTGCTGCCAATCCAACAAACACACTTCAGTGTAGGAAATAACTGCAAATGCTGGTTTAAATTGAAGGTAAACACAAAATGCTGGAGTAGTGCAAAATGCAAAATGCAAAATGCGGGACAGGCAGCATCTCTGGAGAGAAGAAATGGGTAACGTTTCGGGTCGAGGCCCTTCATCAGACTGTAGAATAGAAACATGGAAACATAGAAAATAGGTGCAGGAGTAGGCCATTCGGCCCTTTGAGCCTGCACTGCCGTTCAATTTGATCATGGCTGATCATCCAAATCAATATTCCATACCTGCCTTCTCTCCATAGGTGACCTATTCCTTCAGGTGACGATGCAGTTAGAAAGTGGGATAAGTAGGTCCTAGTAGGACTTAAGTAGGTCACAGTATGACCTACTAGGTAACCTGTCCTGCTGAGTTACTCCAGCATTTTGTGTCTATCTTTGGTTTCAACCAGCATCTGTAGTTCCTTCCTACATACAACTAGGTGACCTATTCTTTTCCTCCAGAGATGCTGCCCGACCTGCTGAGTTTCTCCAGCAATTTGTGTCTATCTTGGATAGTCAAAGGGTTGTGGAGCCCCAGTGCGACTTGTATACGATCCTACACACACTGGGGACAATTTACATTTATACCAAGCAAATTAACCTACAAACCTGTATGTCTTTGGAGCATGGGAGGAATCTGAAAGATCTCGGAGAAAACCCATGCGGTCACAGGGAGAACGTACAAACTCCGTACAAACAGCACCCGCAGTCGGGATCGAACCCGATTTCTGGCGCCTTAAGGCAGGAACTCTACCTCTGCACTGCCGTGTCTTCTGGGATTTGTAGTTTTTGGTGTTAAGTTACCTCGATCTGTAATTTCATTTATTGAATTGTGTTTGGTGTAAGACATATTTAATGCAGCCCTGGCATTTATTATCCCTGACAGCCTGCGTGCAGCAGATCATTACAAGGTAATGAAAACAGCTCTTTATGCTACTAGAGACTGCATGAAAGTGATGGTGTTGTGTTGACCTTTATTGAAAGTTGCATATGACAATAATTAGACCTGAGAATATGTCAGCCTGTTTGTTGGCTCCAATTTGTTTTTTTTAAATCATTTTCATAATATAAACGGAAATTGTTTTTTGGGTGTAAGAGTTGGCAGCACCGTGGCTGCTCACACTCAACTACACGAGAAGGCCAGTGAGATATGCCTTTTTGAAACACTACTGTCCTTAACACATTAGAACATGGAGCAGGCACACGTTATTGATTGGGGACGATCAGCCATGATCACAATGAATGGCGGTACTGGCTCGAAGGGCCGAATGGCCTCCTCCTGCACCTATTTTCTATGTTTCTATATTCTATGTAGTGCGGAACAGGTACAGACCCTTCGGCCCACAATGTCTGTTGCAAGCATGATGCCCAGTTGAACTAATCTCCTCTTCCTGCATTTGATCCATATCCCTCCATTGCCTCCAAATCCATGAACCTATCTAAAAGCGGATTAAATGCCACTATCGTATCTGCCTCCACCAACATTCCTGGCAGCGTATTTTAAGCAATTGGTACTCTGCATAAAAAAAAAAGAAAAAAACCTGCCACACTCATCTCCTTTAAACTTTGCCTCTCTCAACTTAAAGTTATGCCCTTGACATTTCCACCCTGGGAAAAAAAGGTTCTGACAATCTACCTTACCTATACCTCTCATTATTTTTTTTATTTTTTATTTTTTAATGTATTTTTCTTAGAAGCAATTGTACAAGGATAAGACGATCGGCATCACAATTATACAATTATTGTACAGCTTCATTTTTAACCTTATAACCTAAATCAAAACAAAAGAAAAAAAAAAAAAAAGGAAAACAAAGAAAGAAGAAGGAATAGAATGATGAAAAAAGAAATAAAATATAAAAGAGCAGGAAAAAGACCCCTAAGGTACCAAAGCAGTGCAGAAGAAAAGAAAAGAAATAAGGAAAGCAAAGGTGGAGATATACCTCCCCTCCCTCGCCCATCCCTGGTGTCGGATTTAAATATAAATTTGTGTTTAACCATTCTGTTGTTGCAGAAATTCAGTAAAAGGTAACCATGTCATAAGAAATTGATCTGGTTTTTCCGCCAAGACTAGCCTAATGTTTTCCAAATGTAGTGTCTCGGACTTATTATTTTATGTACTTCTATCCGGTCTCCCCCCAACCTGTGTTCCAGAGAAACAATCCAAGTTTATCCAACTCGTCCTTGTAGGTAATGCCTTCTAATCCTTATGATGTAGTATTGTTGAGTGGTGTGATCTAAGGTTTCAGTGTCTTGATGACAAAGGAACAGCGACACATCCACTGGTCAGAATTTGCAGTGAAGCTTTCAGTTGGTTTTTCCTTCTGCTTGCGGTCTATGTTCTTCTGGGTGTTGCAACACACTAGTTTGTGAGTGTAGTGTGCTTACATGCAATATTCAAGTAATTCGCTTGAGTGCAGAAAGCAATCACAAACTATTGTGCATGTGATTTAAGCACTACCTCGTGGAGGCACAAGAGACAGCAGGTGTTGGCATCTTGTACAAGTAACAAAGTTCTGGAGGAACTCAGCAGGTCAGCCAGCATCAGTGGAGGGAATGAGCAGACAACATTCCAGGTCTTAATCCTTCTTCAGACATCTGCCTGTTGGGGCAGTCACAAGGTATTGCACATGCAGGTTTAGTAAATGCTGGAGTTACTCAGCAGGTAGGACACCACTTCTGGAGAACATGGACCCTACCGAAGAAGGGCTCTGACCCAAAATGCCACTTATCCATGTTCTCCAGAGATGCTACCTGACCCGCTGAGTTACTACAGCAGTTTGTGTCCATTATTACCTGTTGGGGTGCTTTGGTATGAGACCGGAATAATTTTTAAATCTCAGAGGGTATTGAGTCTCTGGCACTCGCTGGCTCAAAGGGCAGTGGAACCATTGGTCTTCTACATTTTTAAGGGAGAAGAAGGTAAATGTTTGATAAGCAAAGGGGATGAAAGATTATCACTGGCAGGAGGAATGCAGATTGCAAGGTCATAAGGAATAGGAGTAGAATTAGGCCATTCAGCCCATCAAATCTACTCTGCCATTCAATCATGGCTGATCTATCTCTCCCTCCTAATCCCATTCTCCTGCCTTCTGCCCATAACCTCTGACACCTGTACTAATCAAGAATCTATCTATCTCTGCCTTCAGTAACCATATAACCATATAACCATATAACAATTACAGCACGGAAACAGGCCATCTCGACCCTTCTAGTCCGTGCCGAACACATAATCTCCCCTAGTCCCATATACCTGCGCTCAGACCATAACCCTCCATTCCCTTCCCATCCATATAACTATCCAATTTATTTTTTAAATGATAAAAACGAACCTGCCTCCACCACCTTCACTGGAAGCTCATTCCACACAGCCACCACTCTCTGAGTAAAAAAGTTCCCCCATAAGGAGGAGGAGGACAGTGTGGTTTTCTCCAGAGATGCTGCCTGATCCGCTGAGTTACTCCAGCAGTTTTGTGTCTGTCATAGGAGGAATGAAGAGCTGAGCTCGCAGTCTGATCAACCATGATCTTATTAAATGATGCAGTGAGCTTGAGAGGCTTAATGGCCTTCTCTTGCTCCCATTTCTTCAGTACTCTCTGCTGACTTGAACACATTAAATGTAAAATAGGAGTTGTTAGAAGTATTCAAAAACTATTAAAGGCTTTAATAGGACAGACAAAAATAGCCACAAAGGTGGCAAGTGACTTCAATGAGGATTTCAGTCGAAGTCTGTAACCGAGAGTGTGGTGGGAATGTGAAACTCATTTTCACAATGACTAATGACGTAAATGGAATAGACCCGTTGAAGATACGAGAGAAAAGAACATTTGGACGGGGATAGAGAAGAAGAAACAAGATAAAAGGAGGCTCTTGTGGATCATAAATGTCAACTTGAACCAATTAGGCGAACGCCCTGTTCCTGCACTAAATTTCGATATACATATGGGTGGTTTACAGTTATTTTATGGTGGTAGAAGGCAGATTTATCCACCATTAATTGAAGCAGATTTCAATACAACGCATTAGAAGTGTTCTAAAGTGTGCGGGTGATATTGGTTGTCTGCTGGGTCCATAGAAGGTTTTAAAGTGTTTTCACCAGTACAGAAAAACTCTATTTTTCTCCCTCAAGAATCCCAACCACTACAACCCCCCCCCCCCCCCCTCTCCTCTACCCCCCCCCCCCCCCCCCCTCACTGAACTCCCACCCCCCCCTCCCCTCCCATCTTCCCCACTTTACCCTGACAATAAATACACAATCCGCATCTTTTTTAGCCCCGGGCCTAGCAATTCACAACCTCTTTCTGGCCTTTATCCAACAATCTGCCTATCATATAACCCCCTTGCCTATGTTGACCTATTACTGGCCATTCTCTGTCTTGCCCTTCCTCTCGCCCGGCTTTAGCCCCTGCCCCTTTACAACCAGTCTGAAGAAGGGTTTCAACGTGAAATGTCACCCAGCCACGTTCTCCAGCGATACTGCCTGACCCGTTGTGTTTCTCCAGCATTTTGTATCTATTTTCAACATATGCAGCAGTTTGTGTTTATAGCCTTCTAACAGACGCACATTTATAGTATGTATAATATAGTATAATATATTATATGTATAATATTATGTATAATATATTATAATATAGTATGTATAATTAGTTATAATTACAATATATAATTTAGTATGTATATACACACACACACACACACACACACACACACGTATATATAAACACATATATATATATATGTGTATATATATGTGTATATATATATATATATATATATATATTTAAATACATACTTAGAGATGTGTGCATATATATTCACATATATGTATAATGTATGTATATGTGGGTATGTGTATATTTACACACTGAACTTTTTTTTCTCATTTATTATATTGTTTATAGTGTGTACTATATTTACATATTCTATTGTGCTGCCGCAAGTAAGAATGTCATTGTTCTATCTGGGACATATGACAATAAAACACTCTTGACTCTCCCTGCCTTGATTAAGAGTTGAACATATCATTGTTCCTGTAAATGTCATGCACTGTATTGACAGTATCTATCACATCTCAACTGGATTGCATTGCCATTAATTGAACACTCTTTAGGTACACCAATACTGCGATGTTATGAAGCTATTTTACTGCTTTCAATTAGCATTAATATTGGATTTTGATTTGGCATCGGAGCTCTTGTGCATCAACTCAGATTTTTGATGTAATGCACAATTAATGTGCATACAAAGTGATGGAATGATGAATAAGCTCGGAACCCTTTTTGGGCTAGGCTGTTAAATCAAGGCCTTGAGCTGATGTCAAGTACCACAGTCTCTACAAAATAAAACAAGGTTTTAACTAGAAGTAAACACTAAGGGCTGCACTTGACTGGCAAACCGGAATGGTTGCTTCTGTTGCCATGTAACAACCCCTTCCTGGCAACGCAGGGCTCAATGAGTCAAATCAGGGCAGTGCACCAATAAATGACTCTTTCTGCACTCTGCCGCTTGTATTAACTTCACCTCAGGTGGTCCCTGACTAATTACCAAAATACGTCAATATTTGACATTTCGGACGTGCTAGCACTTTATGTGATTTGATGAAAAGGCAGAGTCGGCAAAAGGCTTCTAATAGCATAGAGTGGGCATCCGTCGCACCCCCTGTGAAGTCCGGTCTGTAGTTAATAGTTGAGGAGGTCAGGGAAAATATCGAATAAGCCAGTGAGACAATAGAAACTCGATTGGCAATGCGGCAAGAACATCGACTGGGGAATGAAAACATGGTGAAATATATCTGTAATATATAAACCAGCCTGCTCCTGCCAACAGGTCTGTTGCAACATTTCATCTTGACAATCTTAAACCTTCCTGTCATCCACTTGAGGTGAAGATAGACACAAAACGCTGGAGTAACTCAGCGGGACAGGCAGCATCTATGGAAGGAAGGGATGGGTGACGTTTTGGGTCGAGACCTCTCAGTCTGAAGAAGGGCCTCGACCCGAAACGTCACCTATTCCATCTACTTAGAGATGCTGCCTGTCCCGCTGAGTTACTCCAGCATTTTGTGTCTATTTTCGGTGTAAACCAGCATCTACAGTTCCTTCCTACACACTTCCACTTGAGGTGCCTCTGCTCCCTCTTTTACTCAATAGAAAGATTTTCACCACTACAAGGCCAGTTATATCCATTCTCATTTCACAGCCAGTGAAATACTCCTTGAAGAGTTGTCGCCGGTAAGATAGAGGCAGATAATTTTGGGCTCCTATGAACATCAATGTGATCATTCATTTTTACGATGCTGAGTATTCTTTTTAAAGCATTTCCGACATGAGTGATATTCCCACTGAGACAGGACATCAGTATATTCATTGGATCTGCTATTTCCCCAGAGGGTAATGCTACCCAATTTGGCATTCCAACACAAGTACTAGCCAGAAATGGAAAAGCAAAGAAAAAGCTGCAGATGCTGAAAATCTGAAATGAAATCTGAATATGTGAACATGCTGCCTAATCTTCTCAATTTCTCCTGCATTTTCTGATTTTATTACAAATGTTAACTTGCCCTGAGTCTGCGTAATTCCAGCGATTAACGAATTCCTCCCTCATTGTGTCAAGCCAAGCAGAGTATAAATACTCAATGGAATTTTGCAAACGAACCTGCTGATGCTGACAAACAGCAGGTCGGGGGGCATCCGTGTGTAGAAGAACAGAGTTAAACGTTGCTGGCTTTACCTTGCACAAAACTTTATTATCTAAACACTGTAAATGGCTCAATTGTAATCATGTATTGGTATTGTCTTTCCGCTGACTGGTTAGCATGCAACAAAAAGCTTTTCACTGTACCTTGCTACACGTGACATTAAACTGAACTAAGCTGAACAGTCAGGATTTAAAAAATCACAGTCGGCTCCACAACCAAGATATCGAATCGTGGTTTTCCAATGATTGGATGCAGTGTGCAACATGCAGGAGATTGTTGTGTGTGTGTGTGTGTGTGTGTGTGTGTGTGTGTGTGTGTGTGTGTGTGTGTGTGTGTGTGTGTGTGTGTGTGTGTGTGTGTGTGTGTGTGTGTGATGATGATATTCTGTGACAATAAACTGGACTGAACTGAGTATTGCAGGTCTTTGCTAGAACAGCCATAGAATCATACAGCTCGGAAACAGGCCCTTCGGCCCAATTCATTCATGCTGACCAAGGTGCACCTCTATGCTGGCCTCATTTGCCTGCAGTTATTGGAGGGGAAGCACTCTTACCTTTAAATCCCGTTGTGTGGGAGGCAGTGCCACAGGGTGCGTGATAGTATCTCATTTAAAAGTGTGGACATCTGATCAAGTAATATTCCTTCAGGGCTGAAGTGTCAGCTATGACTTTTGTTACACCTGGACAACGGAATATTGGGAAGGCAACATCTCCAGAGGTCATCCTGCAGGTGACTAGACAGTGATTATCTATCTCTAGCATTCAGTTTAATGAGGGGTTTTGATATTTAGTTTAGTTTAGTTTAGAGACACCGCGCGGAAACCATCGGCCCACCGAGTCCGCACCGACCAGCAATCCCCGCACATTACCGCCATCCTAAGCACGCTAGGACAATTTTATATTTATACCAAGCCTAATGCTCTACAAACCAGCACGTCTTTGGAGCGTGGGAGGAAACCGAAGATCACGGAGAAAACCCACGCATGTCACGGGGAGAACATACAAACTTCACCAGGATTGAACCCGGGTGTCTGGCGCTGTAAGGCAGTAGCTCTAACACTAGCTTGGCCACTTATATCACTCCCAGCAGCATGTTTGCAATAACTGGAACAGCTGTAGCAGTTCTTCCTAGCCTCTGAACTCGGCAAAGGAACTGCTGAGGAGGGTTTCTTTACATAGATCAGGGTAGGTGGAAGTGTGGGGGTGCACCCTGTGATTGTTTAAGGGGAAATGGAGAGGGGTGAAATGAAGTTAAAAGGAGTAGAAGGTGAACACTGAGTTTAGAAGACTGAGGGGGGACCTCATTGAAACATACAGAATAGTGAAAGGCTTGGATACAGTGGATGTGGAGAGGATGTTTCCACTACTGGCCTAATTCTACTCCTATCACTTATGACCTTATGAACCCTCCTGCACTTTCTGGACCCTCAGAGCACACCAGGATATTTCGCTTGGGAATCTTACCACCCAGCGATATGTATAATTATTTGTTTAATTTCAAGTAACCCTTGCATTCTCTCTCTCTCCATCCCACCCCCACCCTAGTTATCCTGCTAGTTTTACTGTTTGTTATCATCTCCTCCACAGCCAACAATGGACCATTGTGGGCTCTTTGGCTATCGGTGGTGTGTTGATGGGAATGTAGGGAAAATAGTGGAATTAGTGTAAGATTTGTGTATTGAATGTCATCAAGCCAAAAAGTCAATGTCCATGCCTTGTAACTCTCTCTCAGTACATTTCTCTGATCTCTAAGGGGATGCTTCATTGTTTGAGGTGCTAACCTATAACTCTCAGTCTGAAGAAGGGTTTCGGCCCGAAACGTTGCCTATTTCCTTCGCTCCATAGATGCTGCTGCACCCGCTGAGTTTCTCCAGCATTTTTGTGTACCTTCGATCTTCCAACATCTGCAGTTCCTTCTTGAACGCTAACCTATAGATGTTCGAATGATTGTAATTCCATTACTATTCCAAACATTACTCTTTCTTTCAGACTTCCAAAGTGCAAAACCCTTCTCTTTCTTCTCACATCAAGCTTTTGTTTCAATGAATGATTTGTTGAGGGAGAAATGTCTTATATGGTAATCTAATTGGATTGTAAAAGATTTCCATTTCCACGTCACCTTTCACATCTCTTTCCGAGCTTTTCCAAATTGTTTTGCTGCATTAGAAACGTGGTCATATTGTAATATCAGAAAGTTGCCAGACAATTTGTAGCAATGTGATCAGTTCTCGGTTCTCATCTGCTCTTTATTAAAATAGTGCTGATAGATCTTTATCGCCATCCAAGAGAGTGGAAGGGACCTCTGCTATCAGAGCCATTGACAGTTCCGAGCTCCCTCAATATTATGTTGGAATGTCATGTAAACATAGAAACACAGAAAATAGGTGCAGGAGGAGGCAATTTGGCTCTTCGAGCCAGCACGGCCATTCATTGCGATCACGGCTGATCATCCACAATCAGTAACCCGTGCCTGCCTTCTCCCCATATCCCTTGATTCCGCTAGCCCTAAAGCTCTATCTAACTCTCTTTTAAATTCTCTTTTGAATTGGCCTCGACTGCCTTCCCTGGCAGAGAATTCCACAAATTTGCAACTCTCTAGGTGAAAAAGGTTTTTCTCATCTCAGTTTTAAATGGCATTCCCTTAATTCTTAGATTGTGGCCCCTAGTTCTGGACTCCCCCAACATTGGGAACATTTTTCCTGCATCTAGCTTGACCAGTCCTTTTATAATTTTATATGTTTCCATAAGATTCCCTCTCATCCTTCTAAATACCAGTGAATGCAAGCCCAGTCTTTCCAATCTTTCCTCATATGACAGTCCCACCATCCCGGTGATTAACCTCGTGAATTATACGCTGCACTGCCTCTTCTTCTTCTTCTTCTTGCGTATGGCGTGCACAGCCTAAAGTTGTAGGACAACCTGTTCTATTTGATCTTATTTGATTGTACACACCAGGTTGATTGCATTGTAGAAACAGGGCGGACCACATGAAGGTTGCAATCTCCCACCCTGCTGCACTGCCTCAATAGCAAGGTTGTCCTTCCTCAAATTACGGGACCAAAACTGCACACAATACTCCAGATGTGGTCCCTGTACAACTGCAGAAGGACCTTTTAATGTCAATTTAATGCAAATAATTATTTGCTTTAATGATAAGGTGTTTAACCAGTGAATTAGCCTCTGGATATACACTTACCACATGCCACCCAGTAGCATTGAGATGACTGTTTTCTCAATTAAGTTTAACAATGTAATTTAGATAACAGTTTAGAATTGCACAATTAATTATTTCCCGTTGTTTGTTTTTTATATTCTATAATTTACTTAAAACTCAATGCTTGTGAAGAGTCAATAGACCTCGGTACACGTGACAATAAACTGAACAGGCAGGGTTTTAAATCATGGTCGGCTCCACAACCAAGATATAGAATCATGGTTTTCCCCATGAATGGAGGCAGTGTGCAACATGCAGGAGATTTTTCCTGGTGTGTGTGTGTGTGTGTGGAAAGATATTCTGTGACTGATGGGGGCCTCATTCAGATAACCTCGGGATTAATTGCTTTTCAAATGTATTTGTAAATGTCATGGCATGTGATGGCAAGTCAGTAAAGGGTCTGACTGTAGATCTAAATATTTCATTGTGTGGTTCAGTTTCTCATTATGGGACTGTGTGCGGCTCTGCAATGTGATGTGCTTCAACATCAGCCTGACATTACCACCTTCCTGCCAGACAACAAAATGAAAGTGACAAACGCAATCATATTCTTCCGTGCTGCACGTGCCACCCATCAACCCAATGTCCACAGTCTCGACACTAATCCTTATTAGTACCTGTGAACTGGTTATTTCATTCCATGTAATCAAATTTTTTTTAAATTGCATTTTGCACTTTCTTTGCTTATGTTGACTTCATGGTGTTACTCCTGATTCTGTCTTTGTGCCTTGTCTGAGCTCAACTATACTGCCTCCCCTGGGCAATGGTGCACTGGCCATGTGATGTCCACAACTTCCGAAAGTAACTTCTCTCTCCCTCTCCCTCTCCCCTCCAACTTCTCTCCCTCCTCTCCCTTCCTTCTCCTTCCCCAACTTCCTTTCCTCACCAATCTCCTCTCTTCCCGTCCTTGCCCCTTTCCACTCTCTCCCTCTCCCCCTCCCCCTCCATCTTCTCTCCCTCCTCTCCTTTACCTCTCCTTCTCCACCTTCCCCTCCCTCTCCCTCATCCTCTCATTCTTCTCCCTCCATCCCCCCTCACCCCCTCCTCCTCCATCTTCCCTCACTCACCCCTCATCCTCTCCCTCTCCCGCTCCCTCCCTTGTCCCCACCTTTCCCACTCTCTCCCCCTTCCACCTCCCTTTCTCAGTCCCCGCCTTCTCATTTGCCACCTTCACCTATCCCTCTCTGTCACTGTCTACCTTTCCCTTCTCCTCTCCTTTTCCCTCTCCCTCTTCCCCTACTGCTCCCCTTTCCCTTCTCATCTCTTCCTCTCTCCCTCTCGTCCCCAGCCTCCTTCCCTCATTGCTTCTACCCTTCTCCATGTCTTACTTTCTCTTTTTCATTCTTCTTTCATATTTTCTCCCTGCTCTCTGTGAATCTCCCTACCATCATATCTTGAGGATACCCCTTGTTCTCTCTTTACCGTCCCACTCTCCATTTTCCTCATTACCTTGGCTCTCCTTGATAACTCTGCCATTCCTTTTTATCATTCCGTGAGATATTTCATATGCAATGTTCAATAATTTGATCCTGCTGCACTATGCATCGCGGCCAATCTTCGATCTCAAGGCCATTCCCCCCCATATCCCTCAATTTTATTGATCTCCAGAAATCTACCGAACCTCTTTGATTGAACTCACTAACTGAAGCGCACTGCCTTCTGGGGTAGAGAACTCAGAAGATTTACACTCGAAGGAAGGCACTGCCAGAAGAGGTGGTGGAAACTGACACAACATGTAACATTTACAGGTATTTGGACAGGCACACAAGTGGATAGGATTTAGAGGAAAGTAGATGATGTGCAGCGAGATGGAATTAGTTCAACTGACACCATGTACGGCACAGACATTACGGGCGAAATGCCATAATCCTATTAATGTTTAATGTTTTATGTGTCATTCCTAACTATCACTATATGTCATGTTCTCACTTGCGAGCAGAGCACCAAGGCAAATTCCTTGTATGTGAATACGGACACATTGATCTGTTTTGTAGTCAATGCCTACTATGTTCTGTTGTGCTGAAGCAAAGCAAGAATTTCATTGTCCTATCAGGGACACATGACAATAAACTCTCTTGAATCTTGAATCTTGGCCAATAAACTTATTCATTCATTCATTAAACTTATTCATTCATGTTCTATGCTGCATGTATCTTAAATAATTATATCCTCATTCCATTGTAATGCATTTTATTTAAGTTAAAAAAAAAACCTTTGATCCAAATTTCTCTCTATCAAATAAAGTACTATATTAGTTCTTTGGGGGATCTTCTAGTCTGCTGCAATTTATTAAACCTACCTAATTACCCATTACTGGATCCAAGATAACCTGTTTCCTGGATGAATCCATAACATATTGCTTCAGGAAACAATCTTGAAAGCATTCAGAGCAATTTTTTTTGCTACTTTTTCCACGGTGATAAACCCAATCTACATAAAGTTTAAAGTCGCCCATGATTTTGCGCTGCTCTTTTTGAACACCCTCATTAAATGTTTTTTCAAAAAGGAATTGCCTTTCATAAATTCAAAATGGCTTCATCTAATTCCATATTTTCTCCGTGTCATATTATCACTATCTTTGTACTGGGCCCTGGTATTTATCCTGCTACACATGTTAGGCTAAATAGTCTTTAGTTATCTATGTGTCTTCTCCATTCTTCTGGACTTACCTTTCCCATTCTCCAATCTGCAGGAACCCAACCCTAATACACGTAACCTTGGAAGTTCATCCAATACATTCACTACTTCAGTCCTTTGTGTTGCCAAGATTACCAAACCTTCAAGATTGATTGGCTTTCAGCCCCATTAATTTCTCCAACGCCATTTTTTTACACCAAAACTAATTTCCTTTTTCATTTAATGAGTCTAATGAAAAGTATGCATTAAAGGAAATTTGTATTTGTCCATGGTGTTTCTCAAAAGTTAGTTGACTCCTTTTCTGTGAAGGTAGAACCAAAGAAGTTGCTTAATTGCTCTGCCATCATAAATTCTCCGGTTCCTGGCTGTAAGGGACCTTCATTTGGCTTCACTGATATATTTTCCCTTTTTACAGCTCCCAGAGTCTGTTTTTACGTAGCTTCCATTGTGATTTTAGTGCCCTATTTTACCTTTCTCAGTCGATCTCCAGTTGAATGATGCCAGAAGGGAATGTATAACTTCTGCAACCATTAACCCTAACCCTAAGTCTGCCTACAAGCCAACACCTAAGCTCTAACTCCAATGAATAGGAAGGAACTGCAGATGCTGGTTTACCACAGACACAAAATACTGGAGTAACTCAGCAGGACAGGCAGCGTGCCCGGAGAGAAGGAATTGTGATGTTTCGGGTAGAGACCCTTCTTCAGATCTGTCCCCTGACTCTCAGTCAAAAGAAAGGTCTTGACGCAAAACGTCACCCATTCCTTCTCTACAGAGATGCTGCCTGTCCCGCTGAGTTACTCCAGCATATTGTCTCTATTTCCAATGTTAGGCATTGCCTATCAATCATCATGTATCTGAATGAAGTTCCCAATCTATTAATGGCAACTCTTTTGTTGATATCTGTTTTATACAGTTTGAGCATCACTCTCTGGATTTTATATTTTACCTCTTGCAACAAAGGAGAATGCTCCCAATTGTTCTCTTAGCCACCTTATCTATTTGTCTCTCCACTTTCATTGTTCATTCCTCTGATCCTTTGCATTCTCAGTGTCATGATTGCCCTCCCTGTCCTACCCCCCCCCCCCCCCCACACGTCTTCTTGCTTTCCTGGATTGAGTTTGATTTGTTAATGTTCTGCCTGGCTTACTGGACCAGGTTTCAATGGTAACATTAAATGTTGGATCATAAGGTCATGTGATAGGAGCAGAATTAGGCCACTTGGTCCATCAATTCCAGTCTGCCATTCAATCATGGCTGATCTATCTCTCCTTCCCAACCCCATTCTCCTGCCTTCTCCCCATATCCCCTGACACCCATACTGCAACAGTCCTTGAGTCATCCATCTGAATTTAATTCAATTTAAACTATTTGATGCTAATGCCACATAAAGGACTTCAAAATTATTAGATGGAGTTTAAGTCAACAATTGTCACCTGTGGTGTGTGAGAGCATAGGGCAGGAATGTAATTTAACTCTGATTGCTCCATTAGTTGACGTATTGGAACAGAGCCCGCCAGCTCAGATATTATATATTTCAAACATAACAGTTATGTAGCAGTTGCAAAAAGGCTGCTTCATTATGACTAACCAGCAACTCACCTTGATTGAAAGATACAGCATGGAAGCTGGACTTTTGGCCCATCTAGTTCATACTGACTATCGATCCACCGTTCATACAAGTATTTATGAACCATTGTACATTTTCTTGATCATCGTCTGCTTTGATCTGTCCTTTCCACGCCTTACAAGCTCGTTGTACTCTTCCGTATCCCTAGCTTCCCTCTCCCCTGACTCTCATGTCTGAAGTAGGGTCCCGACCCGAAATGTCACCCATTCCTTCTCTCCAGAGATGCTGCCTGTTACTCCAGCGTTTTGTGTCTATCTTTGTACATACTGGTTCTATGCTTCCAGTTCCTTACACACCAGAGACAATTTACAGAGGGCAATTAGCCTACAAACCTGCACGTCTTTAGGATGTGGGATGAAACCTGAGCACCCAAAGGAAACCCACGCGGTCACAGGGAGAACGTGCAAACTCCATACAGACAGCACCTTTGGTCAGGATTGGGTCTCTACTGCTGTGAGATAGCAGGTGAGATTGGCCGTGCCATCATGATAGTCATCAACAGTGTGGGGACATGGTATAAGCACAATAGGAAGATTTTAGCAAGAAAATAAGTCATGACTCAAATATAAAGGGCTTCATGAGCAGCCAGGGGAAGCATAACAATGCCTTGTCGAGGAAAGTGTTGTGAATTTTCAATTGTTAGTCTTGTGGGTCGATTATTGAGTCTATGTCAGCTCCTAGAGCAATCCCATTCTCCAATATTTTTCTCAAACTTGGAGACACAACGAATTGCAGATGCTGGAATATTGAGCAAAGCACAAAGTGCCACAGTAAATCAAGGAGGTCAGGCAGCATTGTGAAGGGAGTGGGTGGGTGATGATTTCAGTCCCAACCCCAAAAAGTCAACTGTTCATTCCCTCCACAGCTGCCTGATTCGCTGAGTTACTCCAGCACTTTGCATTTTTCTCTGATGAATGCACATACAACAAGCATGTTGAATTGAGAGCAGAGCCTCCCATATAAATCACTCTGCAAGTGTCACCTGCTATTTCTTGTTAAACGCATGCTTACAAGTTCTTGATTTCTTCTTCAACTTGAAAATGACAAGGCACTAAATATAGTGACTGGTCAGCACATCGCCACTGTAGAGGTCCACGCGTTGTGTAACCACTTAATGATTTAATAATTAACCGATACAGCCCCGTCGCATCAAGCTAATAATTTACTACTACTATGCCGTCGCTCGTGAGCTCACCCGAGTTCCACTCCAACCGCCAATCCTTCCAATTCCAACCAAAGATCCTATAGCGGAGCAAGATAGACCACCCCTGCTAAATGCAATGGGCTGACGTGTAGTGTGCAACGGAGCGGAACGTGGGCCTTTTTTCCATCCATTTCAGCAACCCGACTCTACCCGACCCGACCCGACTCGCAGTGTAATCAACGTTGCGGGGGAACAGTTTGTGTTAATAAATTATAATTCTGAAAATGAGGAGAAGATTTTACCAAAGAACTTTGATTTTTACGAGGATGTTTCCGTAACCGGCTTCCGTCTCCGCACTAGTATCTTTGCTCGCTATGGGATCTTTGGTGTGGAGACGGAAGCCGGTTATGGAAATGGGGCCAAATATTACCCATGAATCTGCCCATGACCGTACTACATCTTTTTCGTCGAGTGACTATCTTGCTCGTTATAGGATCTTTGATTCCAACCGCCTAACGCCGCACCCCCTCCCCCCCCCGACCACGTGATTGGTTGGCCCAGATCACGCCCAATCCACGCAAGATTTCGAGCCCGACCAATGACAGTTCGATACCAAAATGGCTCGGGCCTCCACAACCTATCCATTCCCTCCACCGCTGCTGCTGCCTGACCCATTGGGTTACCCCAGCATGTTGTGTGTTACTCAAGATTCCCGCATCTACAGTTCCCTGTGTCTCCAAGTTACAGAGAAAAATAGTGGGGAAAGGGATTGCCCTTTGAGCCGGCATGGAACCAAAATCTCTCTTGGCCTCTCCTTCCTTCACAGTGATGGGACAGAGCAGTTGAATAATATTGCCAGGCACTATTTTAGTCCTGAAAGGCCGCGGTGATTTAGGTGCGCAATTTTGCTTTATTATGAATTATTGCAAGCAATATCACGCACACAAAAATGCACTGTTAGACTGCCATATAAAATTACCGTTCAGTTTGAGGCACAGCGAGGTCCCTGACTACTGCAGAGGAATGGTACAAGTGGAATTGACAGAAGACAGATGGCTACAAGCTCCAGTGAAGATCAGGTTAAGCTGACTGCCCATTTATATAGTCTGATTCTTCACTCTCTGCAGATTCGGAAATCCTCAGAGGACAACCTAACATCGCTCGTATTTTGTTTCAACCGCCGAGCAGATATTAGCTCGGGCGATGATTAAAGTGGGCTATAGGCAATGGAGCTGAGGATGTAATGATTTCCATTACACCTTATGTCCTTGCTAACCACTTGGTAATTTAACTATGTCGGACTTTGCCAGGTGATATGATTAATAATCAGCTAGGATGGATAGGATTGACAAGGCTTTTCTGATGAGATGGAAGGAGGCGATGGTCAAACTGCTAAAGGCAAAGGATATAATGTGAAAATCATTCACAGGCGTGGAGATAATTTTCGTATTAATTTTGTAGCGAAGAAAAATATTAATATGCAAATTACCCCAATGTCATTAGCTTAAGGAAGTACGGCGTGACCTTGAGTTCTGTGGGCTATAAACAATATGTTTATTCAAGCCACCATGTCAAGCAGTGAATAAAAAATACAATAATCAAAACAGGCATCAGAAATATTTGAATAGAACTATCTGCCTGCAGGGCCACTTGCTTTCAAATAAGTAAAAAAAACTCTATTATGGTGAAGAACAAATCCTGCCATAACATCCCCAACTATAAAATCGACACAATTATTAATTCCATCAGAAAATGAATGAAATTGCAACATTGAATGGGCAAAATACTGGTTTAAAAAGACCAAAAATCTCTTCTTATACAGGCAATTTCATTTAGGGACTGGAAGCCACATTCTAAATGGTTAGAAACAAAAGACAAAATAAGTAGGACCGCACTAAATGCAGTAAAAATGACGATAACTTTGTATGTTGCGACTTTAATATTGTAAAATGTCCCAATGCTACACAGAGGCATTATTGAACTAAATTGACTTCAGCTACATAACAGGAAGCACAAGCATGATAAAAAAAAAGAAAAAAAAAAAGGATGGCAGGACTTTCATATGAAGAAAGACTGGATAGACTCGGCTTGTACACGCTAGAATTTAGAAAATTGAGTGGGGATCTTATAGAAACTTACAAAATTCTTAAGGGGTTGGACAGGCTAGATGCAGGAAGATTATTCCCGATGTTGGGGAAGTCCAGAACTAGGGGTCACAGTTTAAGGATAAGAGGGAAGTCTTTTAGGATCGAGATGAGAAAATCATTTTTTACACAGAGAGTGGTGAATCTGTGGAATTCTCTGCCACAGAAGGTAGTTGAGGCCAGTTCATTGGCTATATTTAAGAGGGAGTTAGATGTGGCCCTTGTGGCTAAAGGGATCAGGGGGTATGGAGAGAAGGCAGGGGTGGAATACTGAGTTGGATGTTCAGCCATGATCATATCGAATGGCGGTGCAGGCTCGAAGGGCCGAATGGCCTACTCCTGCACCTCATTTCTATGTTTCTATGTTTCTGGGAACTAGTCGTGGCCTCAGTATGGTCGCCGCAAATGTTTTCAAAATTGGTCGCCATGGAGAAAATTGGTAACCCTGTAGTGGTAGGTGCAGTTGTAGTGGGGTCGCCATGTAGTTATGGGTAGTCAAAGTAGTCATAGGTAGTTTTAGTTCATCGCCTTTGCTGACCAGGCATTTTCATTGGTTCATTGGGGAAAAAAAACGTAAGCACGAGTTTTCAGAACCAATGATAACGGAACGGTAATGTTAAATGCCCGCTGAACTTCACAGCTATGTATCTTACTTAGTAAAAGTTGTCTGGCTTCTTAAAAGTGTCTCCACTCCTTCTCCCTCCTTCTCCCCCCTTCTCCCCCCCCTTCTCCCCCCTTCTCCCCCCCCCCCCCCCCTTCTCCCCCCTCTTTTAAAGGACTTACTGTACTCTGTGCTAGCCGTCTTAACATTCCTGTTCATCGCGGTGTGTGTTTTTATCACCTTGGCTTTGCACCATGTGAATTTCAGACAGCGCTCCCCCGCTTTCCCTGACCCCGCCTTTGCGATTTGTTTGTGTGTGTGTGTGTGTGTGTTCCACTCTGACAGTCGCCGGCAGTCCGCTGAAAAATCGCCTAAGAGGGACAGGCCCTTTCCATTCACCATTCCCAGACAAGAGGTAATGCATCTAAAGCTTAATTTGCCCATTCTAACGATCCTCTTCTGCACCTGGTCAATGAGAGATGCCAATTGTCACATCCAAACACCCTTTCATTACCTTGTTCAATTCAAATCAAAATTAGGTAAGAAAGGATATTAATATTTTCTTCCTCATCTACCAATGGCCTTTCAATGGCCGAGTCTTTTTACTCTGCTGGTCTTAAAATCTTCAGGATCTTCAACATTGATCTGAAGTAGAAAGTCTTTAGAAATCCCAGCAAGCTAACAAGTAGGAACCCCCATGAAGCAGGAAGAAACACATTTGGGAGCCATCGGAAGGCTGGAATGGAATTATTATGTAGGCAGGAACTGCAGATGCTGGCTTAAACTGAAGATGGACACAAAAAGATGAATTAACTCAGTGGGGCAGGCAGCATCTCTGGAGAAAAGGAATAGATGATGTTTCAGGTTGAGAATTATTGCGTTGGATTTGGTGTTACAATCCAGCAAAAATATCTTGTTTTGCAAAGTGTGTCTGTGTCACAGAAAGAGTGATATAAATCTTAATAACTCTCCCCCAGAAGGCTGTTGATGCAAAGGATCGATGCAAATTCCTGAAGCAATTGATGCATTTTTGGGGTGGAAGAGATGGAGAAGCATTGTAAATGAAGTACAGATCAATGCACCATGGAGGTTAGACTGCTTGAAATCTACTTCACTATCTGTAGTTTGCTGAAACCCCTGCAAAACCCTTGAACCATTCTTGCCCATGGTTCGATCTACAGATTGTATTTGGTCAACAATCTGTGCTGTGTCTCAGCAACCCAGGAAAAATGCAAAGCCACAGAGGTGTATTCACAGAAAACCCCTCAGTTATTCTGAAGCCGGGGTGAAGGAAAGAGCGTTCACGTCGTGGCCCTGTTTCCACCAATCTTTCCACCACTGCACACACGAAGCACAAGAAGCGACAAGACAGATACCATTGTATGCAGATGCCGTAGAAGTGTGTTCAGCTCTGTCTGAACAACTTCTAACCTTGTGTGTGGACTCGATAAGAAGAAGATCCTGAAGCCGACATCTAACGCAAAAATAAAACTGAGGAGGAAATGATCAAAGAACCAAACTACCACATAGCCTTCACATGTTCACCTTCACGTTATAGAAGTAGAATTAGGCCATTCGGCCCCTCGAGTCTACTCCGCCATTCAATCATGGCTGATCTCTGCCTCCTAATCCCATTGTCCTGCCTTCCGCCCATAACTCTTGACCCCCTTTCTAATCCAGAATTTGTCTATCTCTGCTGACCCACTCATTCCTGGAATCAATCTTGAAAACCTCCTCTGGACCCTCTCCAGAGCCAGCGCAGCCTTCCTTAGATATGGGGCCCAAATATGCTCACAGTACTGACCAGCGCCTTATAGAGCCTCAGCATTACATCTCTGTTTTTGTATTCCAGTCCTCTTGATATAAATGCTAGCATTGAATTTGTTACTTATTACCGATTCAACTTGCAAATTAACTTTTCAGAAGTCCTGCACCAGCACTCCCAAGTCCCTATGCAACTCCGATTTCTGGATTCTTTCTCCATTTAGAAAATAAATTCCACCTTTATTCTTATTACCAAAATGCATAACACCACACACTTTCCTACACTGAACTTCATCTGCCTTAAAATTGACTTTGCAGCAGAAGGCACATCAACTCCCTGTTTACTTCTCAAGATTTCATGGTTCTGATTCATTGGAAAATAGTTGCAGAGTTATGAGGGAAATGAGATTGAGAGAGACCAGGCCTGTATGACTTCATAGAACAGTTGCAGGCCGTTCAACCCACAATGTCTGTGCCGAACATGATGCCAAGGCCAGCACTTACGTGCCTGCACATAATCGATATCCCTCCAATTCCTTCGCATCAAGCTATCCAAAAAGGGCATACGGTTTGTTCTAGTGCTGTAATAATCCAGAGATTCAGAAGTGCTTTGGAACATGCAGAGACATTTTTTCTCGAAAGTGGAAAAAAAACACAGAAAGAAAATAAAGCACAAATTAGAAATGCCTGTGGCAAATACAACAGCCTATATTTTCTGCTATTGCCCATTGGACAGTTTGACAATCAATATTTCTCGTGACAGAGATACATTGAAACTCTTACTAGACAAGATCCGGGGGAATAGTCCTTAAAAATAGACTGATGTTACAAACAGATTGACCAGCTATTCTGATGTTGTACAGTTTTTTTTCCGGCCAGCTCCGTAGTCTTTCGTTCTGAACTTCCAGTGGAAATCAAGCCTAGTGCAATTATATTTTTAGCAATGGAAAGGTACATTTCATCTCTTAAGGCTGCATTGAATTTCAGGCTGAGCTGCTTGATGGATGCTGCCGACAATCATTCCAGCCTGCTATTAAAAGAGATCCAGAAAAGACTGAGATGTCTACACTAACAGATTACATTTATGTAGCGCTTTTCACATCCTTACAGCATTGTCGAATGGTTTATCGTCGCTGCTGAATATAATCACACGCTTGCCCAAACCAATTAGCCATTGTTTGGCCTAAACCTAGAAGTATCTGCAGTTTCCACGTCTAGTTTCGCTTAGTTTAGGATATTTTCTCGTGGACCGAGGTACAGCGAAAAGCATTTTTGTTGCATGCTGTCCAGTCAGTGGAAAGACTATACATGATTACAATCAAACTGTCCACAGTGTACAGATACAGGATAAAGGGAATAACGTTTAGTGCAAGATAAAGTCCGATTAAAGTTAGTCCCTGGGTCTGCAATGAGGTAGATGGCAGGTCAGGACCGTTCTCTAGAGGTGACAGGATGGTTTAGTTGCCATATTGGTTTCATGAGCCAAACCCAAAGCCACAAAACTAAAGTGGAAGTAAGCCATCCTCAATCCCAAAGGATGGCTGAAGACGAAGAAGAAAAAGATTGAATTTAGTGAAGGTGTATTTTCAAGGTGTGTGGCTGGCAAATGGTGCAATGACACCAATTAATCGATGGTCTATTTTAGTGAAGTTGACCCAAAGTTCAACTAGAAATAAAAGCCCTAAAACTCTGCTATAAGAAAGCTGGGAACTCATGTATAATGAGGACTGTACAGCCCACTCCCCTGATATCAGTCTGAAGAAGGGTCTCGACCCGAAACGTCACCTATCCCTTCTCTCCAGAGATGCTGCCTGTCCCGCTGAGTTACTCCAGCGTTTTGTGTCTATCTTCGAGTTAAACCAGTGTCTGCAGTTCTTTCCTACACACGAGGATTGTAATGCTTCAGCTGAGAATAGGAGCACTTACAAATCTATCATGCACCGTGTGTGCCAAATTGTGTGTACTTTTCAATGGAGCCACATTTCAGAATAGGAATGCGATGTGCAGCCACTGGTATATCACAGACTGAGCACAGGCTGCTGAGATCAAATTTCTGCCCTACAGAAGTAATGCGCCATTACAGTGCTTGACATATTGCGGAGATAGAGCCAGGCTGACTCCTTGTAGAGCTCCTCACATCCTCAAGCCTGGGAATTTGATAAGTGTTGCATTGCTAATCTCCCGAAAGGGACTCAGCGGGTCAGAAAGTTGGCCAAGATTTGCAATATTTTAACATGAATCTTATAACAGACTGGATAAACATTGCCTGAAAGAGGTCCCAGTGAAATGAAATATGAAATGAAATTAAAGGGCAGCACAGTGGCGTGGTGGTAGATTTGCTGCCTCCCAGCGCCAGAGACCCGGGTTTGATCCTGACTACGGGTGCTGTCTATATGGAGTTTGTACGTTTTCCCTGTGACCTGCGTGGATTTTCTCCAGGATCTCTGATTTCCTCCCACACTCCAAAGATGTACAGGTTTGTAGGTTAATTGGCTTGGTGTCATGATAAATTATCCTCAGTGGTTGTAAGATAATATTAGTATGCAGGGATCGCTGGTTGGAACAATCTTGGTGAGCCAAAGGGCCGTTTCCATGCTGTATATCTAAACTAAAAACAAAACTAACCTCAACGAAATAAGTGCAGAATAATTTAGCGGTGGCACAGCTGGTAGAGCTGCTGTCTCTCAGCCTTAAAGACCCAGGTTTTATCTTGACTTCGGCTGCTGTCTGCATAGAGTTTGCATGTTCTCCCTCTGACTGCATGGGTTTCCTCCAGGGTGCTCTGATTTCCTTCCACATTCTAAAGATGTGCGGGTTCGCAGGTTAATTGGCCTCTGTAAATCATACCGAGTGTGTCGGGAGTGGATGCTAAAATGGGATAACATCGAAATAGTGTGGAGGGGAATCGAAAGTCGGCATGGACTCGGTGAGCGATGGGTCTCTAATCCCTAAACTCTTAACTATTAGATAAGCAGAAAATTCAGGAAATACTCAGCAGACGGTCTGGGAATTTCTGTGGAAAGAGAAATAGAGTTAATGTTTCTGATTGACGATTCCCCATCAGGGTATTCCACGTTTGATAAGATTTGGTGAACACTTTGACCTGAAACATAAACTCAGTTTCTATTTTCGTGCCTGGTCTGTTGAATGTTTCCAGCATTTTCTATTTTGATGTCATATTTCCAGCATTTATTTCAATCCAAGTAAAATGAATCTGGATAATCTCAAAGCGGACCCAGTGGCGACATATCCATTTCATAAAATAGTAAAGCGACAAACACAGAATGCTGGAGTAACTCGGCAGGTCAGGCAGCATCTCTGGAGAACGTGGATAAGTGGCATTTCAGGTCGGACTCTTCTTCAAATGTCATCTATCCATGTTCTCCAGAGATGCTTCCTGACTCACAGAGTTACCCCTGCTTTGCTCAAGATTCCAACATCGCCAGTTTCTTGTTTAGTGTAGCAATACAGCATGGATACAGGCCTTTTGGCCCACTGAGTCCTAAACGTTACTCCCTTATCATGTATAGAAACATAGAAACATAGAAATTAGGTGCAGGAGTAGGCCATTCGGCCCTTCGAGCCTGCACCGCCATTCAATATGATCATGGCTGATCATCCAACTCAGTATCCCGTATCTGCCTTCTCTCCATACCCCCTGATCCCCTTAGCCACAAGGGCCACATCTAACTCCCTCTTAAATATAGCCAATGAACTGGCCTCAACTACCCTCTGTGGCAGAGAGTTCCAGAGATTCACCACTCTCTGTGTGAAAAAAGTTCTTCTCATCTCGGTTTTAAAGGATTTCCCCCTTATCCTTTAGCTGTGACTCCTTGTCCTGGACTTCCCTAACATCGGGAACAATCTTCCTGCATCTAGCCTGTCCAACCCCTTAAGAATTTTGTAAGTTTCTATAAGATCCCCTCTCAATCTCCTAAATTCTAGAGAGTATAAACCAAGTCTATCCAGTCTTTCTTCATAAGACAGTCCTGACATCCCAGGAATCAATCTGGTGAACCGTCTCTGCACTCCCTCTGTACACTGTAGATGGCTCAAATGTATTGCCTTTCCACTGACTGGATAGCATGCAACACAAGCTTTTCATTGTACCTCGGTACACGTGACAATAAACTAAACTGTAAACTGCTGACCAATTCACACACTTCTTTGTTATGCAGCTTTATCATCCACATTTGTACACATTAGGGCAAATTTTATGGAAGTCAAATAACCTAAAAAGAGCAGGTCAACGGCGTCTCTTTAAAATCCTCCATATACCGTGGAACAGTAGGGGAACCAACGTCGAGGTCCTTCTGAGTCCAATGCCACCGGCAATATCATCCCAAGTAGACTCAACTGGCTACGTTGGGCAGGCCATGTCAGTCATATGCCCACCATTAGACTCATGAAGCAGACACTCTATTCCAAGCAATGTCAAGGGAAGAAGATGCAAGAAGCAAAGATTCATATCGTTTGGTATTCCCTGGAAGAAATGCGACACCTCCAGTGATCTTGGGAATCTCTGTCCCATGCTCTTCAAAGTAGAGAAGAAGTGTTTGGGATGGTGTTGAGAATCTTGGGGGCGTTCACACAGAGTACATTGAATTGGGATATTGACCATTGCTTGATATTGACCTGTATAACTGACCGAACATCTCACCACTTCACATCTACATGATCTATATCAGCTAGCACGTATCCCTTCTGTGGAGGGATCCCTGGTTCCCATGTCCGTTTCTTCATCGGCCACCTTCAGCCACTCAAAAACCAGAGTGGAAGCAGGTTGTCCTCATTCTCTATGGGCTGATGAATGTAATCCTGCTCTGTAGTTTATCTTTGTTGTTCCCGTCAAAGGAGGAGGTGTGATGATGTGATTGATGGCAGACCAAAAGCATCGGGCCGAATGGCCCACCTCCACCTATTCCTATGCCTCCACCTACTCCACCACCTATTTTCTATGTTTCTATCAAGCTCCCAATCTGCCTTGAATCAGGCGCTATAGAGCATAGAACAGTACAGTTGTTATATGGAATCACAAAATAGCACCATAGATGAAGATGACTCAACCCACAAAATGTCCCCTTTCAATTGGTCTTGCTCTCATTCTGGGCTTCTTTCCCTCCATTTTTACAACCAATTCCCTCACAATGTCAACTATTGAAACTTGTTCAATTTTTCATTCCCTGTCAGCCAGAATAATCCAAATCTTAAACTTTCCTACTAAAATGTGTATGAAACTTGTAATTTAGATATACCATTGGCTATCCTATAACTTGCTGCAGCTGAAATCTGTGCTGGGGTGGGCCAGTTCCAGTATTATCTGAACAATCCCTTCCATGGCCTACATCTACCCTCCAATTGTCATATAACCATATAACATATAACAATTACAGCACGGAAACAGGCCATCTCGGCCCTACAAGTCCGTGCCGACCAACTTTTTTTTCCCTTGGTCCCACCTGCCTGCACTCATACCATAACCCTCCATTCCCTTCTCATCCATATGCCTATCCAAGTTATTTTTAAATGATACCAATGAACCTGCCTCCACCACTTCCACTGGAAGCTCATTCCACACTGCTACCACTCTCTGAGTAAATAAGTTCCCCCTAATATTATCCCTAAACTTCTGTCCCTTAATTCTGAAGTCATGTCCTGAAAGCATTCCACAAAGTGACAGAATGAGAAGAGCTTTGCTTCATTTTAATAGGAATTGAGAGGAAAGCCAGCTACTTTATGACTGTTGCTATCAGCTGGAGCCAAATAATTGTGATTCTCATTTATCCACCAACAAATCTTCAATTGCCCGACTTTCCTTTCTATTTCACTAACTTCTGCCCACAGTCCACTTGCCCACGGACACAGCAGGTGAGAATCACAACCTGAGATTACTCGTCAGCAATTCCCACACCACTCTTTATCAAGTTAAAACACTCACAAGTTTACTAATCCTTCCCAAACCCGATATCTCACTTTTACAGATGGTGTCTTAATTGCCTGCTAATGGCCTGCCTCCGAAATTCATTTATGCACTAATCTGAATTTTTGATTATTAAGTTGTCCAAAAACAATGAAGAATGATTTTAATGTTTTCTGTGTTAGTCACGGATATTACATTCAAAATCATACGTTGTATTCAGACTAATTACAGATTTAGTGAAGGAATCGAGTGTGTAGGCTTTTGCATCTGGTTCTGAACTGCACCTAAATTAAATATTGTGTGACATTGAATTAAATCATCAATAGGATTAGTACAATGAAGAAAGGCTTCCATTTCTATCACAGCTCTTACTACTTCAAGTCAGCCCAAAGTATTTAATAAACCGTGAAGTTTTGAAATATAGTCATAGAGTCATGAAGCACAGCAATGGGCCCTTTAGCCCAACTTGGCCATGCCGACACAGATGCCCCATCTATCCTAGTCCCACCTGCCCATTCCTCACCCATATCCCTCGAAAACTTTCCTTTCAATGTATCTGCCTTTAAATGTTATGGTAGCACCTGCCTCAACTACCTTCTCTGGCAGCTCATTCCATATACCCAGCACGCTCTGTGTGAAAAGGTTGCCCCTCAGACTTGTATTAAATATTTCCCCCCTCACCTTAAACCTATGACCACTGGTTCTTCATTCCACTACTCTGGATAAAAGATGCTATGCATTCACCCTATCTATTTTCCTCATGATTTTGTGCGATGAAGGTATTATTGCAGGTACTTTACCTGTCTAAACGTTTAAGAATCATTTAGACAGGTACGTGGATGGAACGGGTTTAAAGGGATATGGACTCGTGTAGATGGGACATGTTGGTCAGTGTGGGCAAGTTGGGCCAAAGGGCCTGTTTCCACACTGTATGACTATGAATATTGCATGAATTATGAAAGTCACAGGAAAATCTGACAAACAGCAATGGGGTAATGAACATATCTGTGCTGTGGTTGAAGGAACAGTATTAGTCTGTAGAACCATTATTGCTAAATATGAGTAAAATGTGAGTAAAATATCTCAAGGTTTGGTTCAGAAGGTGCTTAAGGTTTGGTTAGCATGCAACAAAGGGGGAGAGTGCTTTTCACTCTAATAACACATGCCAATAAACTAAATAACTACGATGAAAGTAGTCTGGAGTCAACAGAGGTCAGAATGTATTAAACCAGCAACTATTTTGTTGAAGTCGATGCAGGGTTGGCAACTTGACCTGTAAAAATTATTTTCATCCTTAAAAGCCAACATTGCCCACAATGTTATGCCTGAAACCAGAAGAGAGGCCTTGGCATTAGGAAAAGAGGATGTGTGGAAGGCTTCTAATCTGCCATTAATAAAGAAATTGAGTCCTCAGTCTAATGATCTTTGGGCCATTTTGCGCAGTGCCATTGTTGAATCATCACCTCTAATTGTGCCTTCACATTTTAAATTTAGAGAGAAGCAAATTTATGATCTGAAAGTGGGTCAAAGAAAGTCATGGTCTAAATATATAGTATTGTTCTTTAATAAGAGCTTCTTTTTATACACTGAGTGACATTTTCTCGTCAGTTAGAAGCTGTAAGCTCTCCTGAGATTAGGCATTGTGAGGATCAATGGCATGTTGAATGTCACCTGCTTCACCCCTGCTCCAGTCAGCATGAAGAACAAGTTGTCAGATCAGCTACATCATTGCTTGTTTCAGAATGGCACAAGCTTATCTCGAAGATAGACACGAAATGCTGGAGTAAATCAGCGGGACAGGCAGCATCTCTGGAGAGAAGGAATGGGTTGGTGACATTTCGGGTCGTGACTCTTCTTCAGATGTTATAGCAATTACAGTAAACCCTCATTTTGATGGCGCGGTTTATAATGGATTTCGATCAGAGTTACAGGATGTACCCATGGCCGCTGATGCCTGCCCTGGCTTGCAACGCCTCCCTGGCCGTTTCCATCTGCTGGCCCTCCTTGGCCACTTAAGGCCACATTGGCTGCCATCACTGCTACTGCCGACCTTTACCTGCTCTCAGCCCCCCCCCTCGGGCCGCGTCCATTGACCACCAACCCTCACCTCCCCCCCGGCCGCAGACCTGGGCCGTCAACCCTACCTGGATTCCAGGGGGAGAGTCTGAAGAAAGGTCTCAACCCGAAACGTCACAAATCCATGTTCACCAGAGATGCTGCCTGACCCACTGAGTTACTCCAGCACTTTGTGACTTTTTGTGTGTTTACCAGCACCAGCACTTGTTGGTTCTGCTGTCATAAGGTCATAAGGCCATGCGTGATAGTAGAATCAGGCCATTCGGCCCATCAAGTCTACTCCGCCATTCAATCATCGCTGATCGAACTCTCCCTCCTGTAGATATAGATATGCAATTTATTGTCACTATACATGTACAGTGAAACTGAAAGCTGCTCGTACTCAGTGCATACATACAATTTAGCACAAAAAACAAGAAACAGAAAAAACAAAAAACAGAAGGGAGATGGGGGGGGGGGGAATAGGTGCACAAATTCTGCGGCGCTACATACATATATACATATATACAGATGGAAGTCCGTGTTGGGCGGTGTAGTCAGTGCATGTGTGAATTTGAATTTATAGTAGATATAATTCTCGGAAAGCAACTATTCCTGAGTCTGTAAAGTTAGAAACCACGTAAGGACCTGTTGTGATCAGAACAAAGACAACATGTCCAACATCTTGTAAGTAAGATTTAATCTGAACAACCCACAGAAACTTCTCGAAGGTCACCTGATCTCAACCACGAGGCATAGGCATTTATATTAAAGGGGCACTGGCATTTATATTACATATACATCACAGCTCCTAACCCCATTCTACTGCCTTCTCCCCATAGCCTCTGACACCTGAACGTGTGCTCGTTACACAATGATAATGCCTTACTCAGTTACAGTGGGCAATTGACAATAACGAACATCATCGCCTTCCCCTCCCCATATGGTTCATTATAACAAGGAGTTTACTGTAATACTCTCCAATAATTTTCATGCGTTTTTGCCAAAGATCTTTCAAAGAAGTATAATAAATTTTGCAATAAACTGCAGTAATATTAAAGGGAGAATGGGGAATGGGAATACTGGGGAGATGAAAGGTAGTGCGGGGACTGGACCTTAATGTTAATCGGGGGAAGGTGGAAACTTGGGCCACTGAGATTTCTGAGCAATTGGATGATGGATTATCAGGCTATTATTGTATGGGATCATTATCACATTGCTGTTGGTGGGATCTTGCTGTGTGTAATTTGACTACCGTGCACTGTGTTTTGCCACGTGACAACAATTACTGTACTGCATTGGCTATAATATTTTGGCTTGTCTGAAAATGATGTGAAAAGTGATACATATGTTTAGTTTAGTTTAGAGAAACAGCGCGGAAACAGGCCCTTTGGCCCATCAGGTCCGACAGTACTGAGCCAATTAACTAACCGACCTGTACGTCTTTGGAGTGTCGGAGGAAACCGAAGATCTCAGAGAAAAGTCACGTAGGTCACAGGGAGAATGTACGAACTCCGTACAGACAGCACCCGTAGTCGGGATCAAACCCGGGTCTCCAGCGATACAAGCGCTGTAAGGAAGCAATTCCACCGCTGCGCCACCTTGTCACACTTTCTGCAACTCAAGTCTTTCCTGCAATGAGAAAGATTTGAGAAATTTCATGATTCTTAAAGTGTAAGGCTTTCTGCATTTGCAAATGCATTTGTGGGAATCTCATGTTTCTTGGAAGTTAGGTCAGAAAATGGCAGTAGGAACATTTGACATTTTCCTACAAAATCCAAGTGAGATGAACAAAAACCTGAAACTCAGTGATAGAAAAGAAACCAGAATCAGGAGAGAGTAGGTATCTCAGAGGAAACAGAGATTGGATATTATAGTTCTAAAAAAACTATAAAACTCTGAAATATTTTTAAATCAAATTATCGTCAGTTTGAGAACTTAGTACATTTTTAGTTTAGTTTAGTTTAGTTTAGAGATACAGTATGGAAACAGGCCCTTCGGCCCACCGAGTCTGCACTGAGCAGCAATCCCCGCACATTAACACTACCCTACACACACTAGGGACAATTTACACTTATACCAAGCCAATTAACTGACAAACCTGTACGTCTTTCGAGTGTGGGAGGAAACCGTAGATCTCAGATAAAACCTACGCGGTCACGGGGAGAACTCTGTATAAACTCTGTGCGGTAAACATTTGAATGAGCGTAAACATATGGGTAAAGGATAATGGGAAGCCAGCTAGGAGGAAGGTATTGATCTACCAACCAACAGCACAGATCTTTCCATATATTACCCATTTAAATATCTTTAATGGCTTCAGACATCTGGCCAAACCACTTAAACCTTCACTGAACCTGAAGCTTTGTCTCTCTTCATGAATATGACTATGGACGGAATTGAAGGATTTAAGTCACGTGCAGGCAGATGCGCAGTTTAAATTGGCATCATGGTCAGCACAGATATAGGGATACATCTATACATATGTATCACTGTTCCTGTGCTGTACTATGTTCAAGTTCAAGTGAGTTTATGTTCAAGTTTAAGTTCAAGTTCAAGTGAGTTTATTGTCATGTGTCCCTGTATAGGACAATGAAATTCTTGCTTTGCTTCAGCACAACAGAACATAGTAGGCATTGACTACAAAACAGATCAGTGTGTCCATATACCATAATATAAATATATACACACATGAATAAATAAACTGATAAAGTGCAAATAACAGATAATGGGTTATTAATAATCAGAGTTTTGTCTGAGCCAGGTTTAATAGCCTGATGGCTGTGGGGAAGTAACTATTCCTGAACCTGGTTGTTGCAGTCTTCAAGCTCCTGTACCTTCTACCTGAAGGTAGCAGGGAGATGAGTGTGTGGCCAGGATGGTGTGGGTCTTTGATGACACTGCCAGCCTTTTTGAAGCAGCGACTGCGATAAATCCCCTCGATGGAAGGAAGGTCAGAGCCGATGATGGACTGGGCAGTGTTTACTACTTTTTGTAGTCTTCTACTTTTTGTAGTCTTGTTCTATATTCTATGGTTTATATACCTCGCACCCTTCCAGGAGATATTTATCATAACCTTTCCCCAGTTTCCAAACCCAATGTCTAACTAGAGAATTGTGCATGTCTTTAGTTTTTAGTTTAGTTTAGAGATACAGCATGGAAACAGGCCTTTTGGCCCACCGAGTCCGCACTGTCTAGCAATCCCCGCACTATCCTACACACACTTAGGTCAATTTACATTAGTAGCAAGCCAAGAAACCTACAAACCTTTACATCTTTAGAATGTGGGAGGAAACCGAAGATCTTGGAGAAAACCCACACAGTCGTGGGGAGAACATGCAAACTCCGTACAGACAGCACCCATAGTCGGGATCAAACCCCATAAGCGTTGTAAGGCAGCAAATCTACCGCTGCGCAACCGTGCCACCTTGTCAATGTTTAAAGCTGAGCATTTGATGTTCATTTTTTTATATGTCAGACTCAATTCCATTCACCAATGGGCCATTTATCACTGTTCATTATACCAGTATTAGAAAGACATTTTTCAGGGAGAAGACTATGAGATCAGACAAATGGCTCCATTGTGCCATGTGCATGTATGCCAGCAATCAGTTTCCATGTACCAATTAGTGCAACTGAAGTTGGTAAATGTCAGGTCCGATGGAAACTTTCGAAATATAGCCTCAGGTTGAATTTAGAAATTCAGTCCCGTTTGAGTTGAGAACTGCAAGTACTTTTCTTTGTCAAACTGCAGGAGATTGTTTTCTCTGCCAGATTTCATGAGCAGCAATTTCATGCAATTATTTATTTAAAACAAAACACCACTCTGTAAAAAGCATTGCTGTTGTAGAGGATGGATTTCAGAGCCAAAGTATTTTTAATAGTGTCAATTGTGGAATGGTTGCCCTACTGATTGCTCTTGGTATTGGGAACTAAGTAAGTAAGTTTATTGGCCAAGTATTCACATACAAGGAATTTGCCTTGGTGTTCCGCCCACAAGTAACAACATGACATACAGTGACAGTTACGAATGACTCAGAAAACACTAAACATTAATAATAATAAAACATTAATTATAAAACACCATTGATCAAGCATGTGAACTAACAAAATACCAGATTAAAGGGAGGCTACAGATTTTTGGCTGTTGAGTAGAGCTATTACTCGTGGATAAAAACTGTTTTTATGTCTGGCTGTGGCAGCTTTGACAATCCGTAGTCGCCTTCCAGAGGTAAGTGATTCAAAGAGTTTGTGGCCAGGGTGAGAGGGAAGGTTGCAGCCAATGATCTTCTCTGCTGATCGGACGATTCGCTGCAGCCTCCAGATGATGCGCTTGGTGGCTGAGCCAAACTATGTAGGAGCTTTGGTCAATCAGATGAGTAGTACGGGTGATTCTTGATTAGTACGGGTGTCAGGGGTTATGGGAGAAAGCAGGAGATTGGGGTTAGGAGGGAGAGATAGATCAGCCATGATTGAATAGCAGAATAGACTTGATGGGCCAAATGGCCTTATTCTGCTCGTATCACTTATGAGAAGTCTCTAACTTTGCCATAAAAAAAAGGCAGCAGTATACATTCAGTGGAGTACAGTTCACCCAATAAAAGCCTCTCAGAATTTAGTTTAGAGGACTGACAATTCATTTTACATCTTCAGGATATCCAAAGGTGGGTTATTGCCAAGTGCTTTAAAGTGTGGTCATTGTTCCATCACAAAGCCAGAAGTGGACATATCCATTATGTTCAGTTCTATTCAGAGCTCCTCATTGAGTGAGGCAATTCACATGTGAATCCAACAAGATCTAGACAACATTCACGCATGGACTGGTAACTTACAAGTAACATCCCTGCCACAAAATTGCTGCTGGTGACCAATAAGAACAACAGAGGGTTTAGCCAGAAGATAGTCACAAAATGTTGGAGCAACTCAGCGGGACAGGCAGCATCTCCGGATATAAGGAATTGGTGATGTTTTGGGTCGAGACCCTTCTTATTCAGAAAAAGGTCTGAAGAAGGGTCTTGACCAGAAATGTCACCCATGCCTTCTCTCCAGAGATGCTGCCTGTCCCGCTGAGTTACTCCAGCATTTTGTGTCTGTCCTCGGTGTAAACCAGCAATGGCAGTTCCTTCCTACGCAAAGAGTTCAGCCATCTATCCTTGATGATCAGTGCCAAGTCCACCACCATCAACATCCAAAGAATCATCATTGATCACATAAATACTGTGGCTCTCAGTGCAGATCAGAGGCTGGATCTCCTGTGGTGAGAACCTCACCCCTGACAACTCAATGCCTTCATACCACCTATAAGCTTCAGGGGCATATGGAATAATCTCCATAAGATGGTTGCAGTGCCAACGGGCTTGGGGCCTCCATTGCCAACTGGCCTCTGCACATCTTGACTGGTGGACTTCAGTCATTTGGAATTGGTTATAACATTTCCTTTATTGGTGCCCCACAGGGATGTATATACAGCTCTCCACCCTGTACACCCATGACTGTTTTGTCAAGTATAATGCCAACTCAATCATTATGTTCACTGATGATACCACACTCCACAACACGATGAGATGAAGTACAAGAACGAGACCAAGATCCTAACGTCATGGTATCAGGACAATAATATTGGTCCATGATGTCAGCCAGATGAAATAATTGGTTGTCGGCCTAATGAAGTAAGGGGATGAACACAACCCTATTCTCATCAATGGAGCTGCTCTAGAGGTGGCCAACAGCTTCATGTTTCTAGGCATCCGTATCATCAACAACCTAACCTGGTCCCTGCACGTTGATGCGGTGAACAAGTGTACGCATTAACGTATTTACTTTCTTGGGTATCTGAGAATTGCATGTATATTCTTCATGCCCTGAGCTTCATGTGAACAAGGAATTCCATTGCACCCTGGTGTATATGACAATAAACTAATCTAATCTTCATCGGTTCTTTTCACATGCAATAAACACCTCTCTCATTGGAAGGAGTGAACAAATGTTTAATGGCAGTACATCACATAACATTTTCAAATAACTGCAAAAGGAATATCATCCACTGTTTGGCACCAATTTGGAAATCATTCCATGCATAACAAAAACACAACTCGCTTCTTCAGTGGTACATTCAGTTCGGTTCAGTTTAGTTTATTGTCACAGGTACCGAGGTACAGTGAAAAGCTTTTGTTGCATGCTATCCAGTCAGCAGAAAGACAATGTGTGATTAGGAACCAAGCCATTCACAGTCTGTGTCTCCATTTTCACACTGACTTTCACTCTGACCTTCAGTAATCACCGGGCCTGTCACCTTTCCTGTTATCTCAGGTGAATTTTGTCTCTAACTTTTCTTTCCTGGATTGTCTCAATCCTGCCAAGAACCTGTCTTGTCCCACACTGATCAGGTGGTACAAGGCACCCTCACCACCAGCGACACTTCTTTTGGATCTTTGGGCCTTTTGAACTGCCTCTGCTTTCCAACAATAGACAATAGACAATGGACAATAAGTGCAGGAGTATAAGTGCTTCGAGCCAGCACCGCCATTCACTGTGATCATGGCTGATCATCCACAATCAGTACCCCGTTCCTGCCTTCTCCCCATATCCCTTCACTCCTCTTTGTTTAAGAGATCTATCTCACTCTCTCTTGAAAGCCTCCAGTGAATTGGCCTCCACTGCCCTCTGAGGCAGAGAATTCCACAGATTCACAACTCTCTGTGTGAAAAAGGTTTTCCTCATATCCGTTCTAAATGGCTTACCCCTTATTCTTAAACTGTGGCCCCTGGTTCTGGACTCTCCCAACATCGGGAACATGTTTCCTGCCTTTAGCGCGTCCAAACCCTTAATAATCTTATATGTTTCAATAAGATACCCTCGCATCCTTCTAAATTCCAGAGTAGACAAGCCCAGCCGCTCCCTTCTATCAACATGTGACAGTCCCGCCATGCCGGGAATTAACCTTGTGAACCTACGCTGCACTCCCTCAATAGCAATCTTCTATACCAATACATTCTTCTTTAAGACCATTCAGCTATGCATGTGCATGATTAGCTCAAATGCTGATGATAATCCGAATGATATACTGGCACTACACGATTAGTTTTTACAGTATGTGCTTGTTATCATGTAGATAACTTATTATTGAACATGAAGTTAGTTGTTTTCTAGTTAAGTTTAGTTTAGAGATACAGCATGGAAACTAATCATTCGGCCCACCTTCTGCACAGACCTGAGATCCCCGCACATTAACACTATCCTACACACACTGGGGAGAATTTACGTTTATACCAAGACAATTAACCTACCAACCTGTACGTCTTTGGAGTGTGGGAGGAAACCGAGGATGTCGGAGAAAACCTACACAAGTCACGGGGAGAACGTACCAACTCCGTACAGACAGCGCCCGTAGTCAGGATCAAACCCGTGGCTCTGGCGTTGTAAGGCAGCAACTCTACTGCTGCGCCACCATGCCTCCCAGTACCAGAGACCCAGGTTCGATCCTGACCACGGGTGATGTCTGTGTGGAGTTTGCACGTTCTCCCTTTGACCTCGTGGGCTTCCCATTGTGTCCTATAGTGTGTATAAGGAGTTGAGATACTACTTTGGTTTTGGGCTTGGTTTTCTTGGTTGAGTGCGTATCCCAGTATTATAACACAAGTACTTTGTGTTTTAATAGTAAATGGTAAGCAATAGAAGCCTGCAGACTGAACATTTCTCCCGAAGGAATTCCTGCATCATTTGTAGGTTATTTCGCGGATCTGTATATTAAACAATGGCTGGTACAACAATATATTATGTTCATGCCACATGAGTTCTTAAAAGTACACACAGCTATATACTGTTATATACTGTTTTTTTTCCCTAAAACCACACAGAAACTTGTTTCTCCATGGGCAAATGCTAAAAATCGCCACCCGTGTAGTGCCTTAAGAGCTCAGCCAGTGCAACAACATAATCAATCACCTATTCTTTGATTGGGACACTGAATTTACAGCTCTCCGTTCTCCTAAAGCATTTGAATTTCTGACCTACCTCGGCAAACACACCGCCGTCAGCTCTATGCGCAGTAACTTGAGACTGAACACTTTGCTTCACAACTGATGTCTGTCAGTAGAATCACTGCATTGCCTTCCCCAACAGCAATATTCAATGCATAAGCATTCCCAGCAAATGTTTCCACATTAATCGTGTTATTTCCCACAAATAATAGCTCAGGGATGCGATTAAATCATGAGCATTGCTATGCTTCCCCAGGCTGCCCGTGAAGCCCCATGCGCTTGAGTCATGACTTATTTGCTTGCTAAAACAGTGCCACAGTTGCAAGCTTTGCATTGTGCGTAGACCATGTTCCACTCTATTGTTGACTAGCGTAGTGGCGCAGGTGAGATGGGCTGCTGCCTCACAGCACCAGGGACCCGGGTTCAATCCTGATCTCAGGTGAACACTGTGTGGGAGTTTTCCCATTCTCCCCTGCGACCACATGGGTTTTCTTGTGTTGCCTCCAATGTCCCCAAGATATGTGGGTTTATAAGTTAATTGGTCTTGGTCCATTTCCCCAATTGTGTTGGTAGTTGATGTGAAAGTGGGATAACTGAGAACTGTTGTGAATGGGCGATAGATGGTCAGCATGAACCAGGTGAACCTTGGGCCTACTTCTATGCTTTCTGTCAATGCATTTTACCTAAAGATGGGTCACTGTAGCTCTTAGAGCAAGTGCAACTCCCTTCCCCCCTCTCTATCTCACCCGCTCTGTCTCCCTCCTTCTCTGTCTTTCCCTCTCTTTCTCTTTCTGGCTGTCTCATCCTCCCTCCGTCTCTCCTTCAGAAAACTAGTTTCTGGATGAACTCAGCAGGTTTGAGAGCATCTGTGGAGACAAAGAGACAATTAACGGTATATATACACACCATAATTATTGTTGCTTATTTCCTTCGCTCCATACCAGCTGAGTTTCTCCAGCAATTTTGTCTACCCATAATTATCATAAGAAATTTGACACCGACCTGCAAAAGGAGAATGTAAGATATGTAGAAAGGAACTGCAGATGCTGGTTTATACCGAAGATTGACACAAAGTGCTGGAGTAACTCAGCGGGTTAGGCAGCATCTGTGGAGAAAAAGGATAAGTAATGTTTCGGGTCGGGACTCTTCTTCAGACTGAAAGCCTGACCCACCGAGTTACTCCAGCACTCTGGATCTATCTTCGAGAAAGTAAATGGTCGAGGTTTCTAAGGAGAAGAGGTGGAGAGGCAGAATAGTTTGGGAGATGAATTGCAGAACTTTGTGGTCTTGGGGAATGAAATAGTACATTCAAAGGAAGCCAGAAGCCAAACTAGTGCCTTGGGTTGAGGACTGGAGGAGATTACAGAGATAGGGAGTAGGGAGGATTTGAAAACAGTTAAGATAATTTTAATTAAAAATGATGGATACTGACTAATAAATACTGCAAAAAATACCCCCAACTGCAGCCCCACCCAATCCAAACTTCTGTTTCCTTAATTCTCTGGATAACATCTAGGTTTAAATGAAAGACGACAAATTGAATGAAACTCAATATTATTTTGAATCCCTGAAAAATATTTATTTTATACAAAACGAGTCATGCATGCACACAAGGTATTGCAGTAACTCACCCAACAATGATTCCAGTACACTTTTCAATACATGCTGCCAGCAATCTTGTCAGCCTCTTGATTATGTTGAGATGCCAATGCATGTGATGTGTGTACAGAAAATGCTTTGTTACTGAGATAAGACGTCTTGAGGTCTGCAGGGTGTTGCGAATTCTCTAAAAGTTTCCATTATCTTTTGTTCCTTGTAACAAGCTCCTGTCTGAACTAACAGGCCTGTCAGGACTGTTTTTTGTGTGATTATTACCCAATGTCAGGTCTTGACAGAGCCACGGGGTTCAAAGTTCAAACAGGCCCTGAACAATTAGAGGACTGTTATCTGTGCGTTGTTCATGGAGAAGGGAGCTGTTTAGCAGCGGGACGTGAGGTTTTAAAATCATATCTTGCGGGGGTTGATGACTACAATAGTGAGGTAGATAATAACAACTTAGGAAGAAAAGTTTTTTGAAAAATCCCTCGACAAACAGATTTCAAAAAGATCTAAAGCTGCTTTTAAAAAATGCTTTTCATTTTCCAAAGAAAAAAAAAGAGATTGTTGCAATTCTCTTCAAGGCCTTGAACTGAAAAAAAAACTTGCAGCTGCTCTGTAAGATTTTCAAAACTATACGTGGTGCAAGAGTGGCTCTGAGACGCCGATAGTTTGTCCTGATCTAAAGACTTGCATTCAAAAGTTTAACTGATGTTCCTAACGCAGTACCAAGGGAGTATTGCATTATTATCAGCGTTATCTTCTGAATGTGGAGATATTACCCCAATGTCTGAATGTCCTAATTGATGGACCGAATGGTCCAAATTCTGCTCCTATAACTTATGAACCATGGACAGCTTTCTCATGTCGATAAACTAAACTAATGAACATCCCAACTCATGAGGGGATTTTATAGAGCTGTATAATATCATGAGAGGAATAGATCTGGTAGATCCACAGAGTCTCTTGCCCAGTGTAGATGAATCGAGAACCAGAGGACATAGGTGAAGGGGAAACGAGTTAATAGGAATCTGAGGGGTAACTTTTTCACACAAAGGGTGGTGGGTGTACGGAACAAGCTTCCAGAGGAGGTAGTTGAGGCAGGGTCTATGCCAACATTTAAGTAACAATCAGACAGCTCTCTCTCACTCCTGAAGCATATTGACTCCGTGCTGTCTGGAGGTAGGTCAGGTTTGGAGCGATATGGACCAAACGTGGGCAGGTGGGACTAGTGTAGCTGAGACATGTTGGCCGGTGTGGACAAGATGGGCCGAAAGGTCTGTTTCTATACTGTATGACTCTATGACTCTACTACGACTCTATGAGTGCTAAAGACAAACTGAAACATTTACGATCATGTTCAGTCAGAATTGCCGAACAATTGAACCATCTTGACTACTTTGTCTACCTTTGACTCCCTTCTGAGTTTGCTGTCACAGTAGTCTATCAGCCAATTTGATTCACCCCATTTAATATGAAGGAATACTGAAAGGACCATACACAGCAAAGGCAATGGAACAAGAACAGATCTGTGGTAGTGAAGACCTCTGCACCTGAATTAGGTGTGGTCTACAAATGGCTTAAGGTATTGTGGAAGGTGATTTTGAAAATTCTTTATGATGTGCAAGCAACAAAAATACTCAGAATTTAAGATATAAATTTAAAAAAAAATCATTTGAACTTACTGTTAAAAAGCAGAATTAAAATAACAAATTCCAGCTGAAGGAATTAGGAGTTGTGGTGAAGTGACTGTGTGAAGACTTTGTGATCTATCGGGTACAGCACAGAGTCAATATGCTTCAGGAGCGAGAGAGAGCTGTCGATTACCATTTATCCTGGTCAATCACAGAAAATGCCGCGACAGTATCATCTGACTCACACCAGCTGCTCACTGATCAATCTTCGAGCTTTTTGTTGTCTTGAACTATAGCTCAGAGGTACATGTTGCCGCTGGAAAATTGTTCTTCGGTAAAACTTAAGTTAAAACAGCACTGTTGAGCTTGGACATCTGGCGAGAATGACTGTCTACAAATAGCAACCTCTTGCTGAAGGGTGGAAACTATATTTCTATGTCCATTTTGAACAATTTTTGCCTCGTAACAAAGTTGAGCTGATGCTTTTGCTGCACGATGGCCCACTATTAATTTAGTTTAAAGATACAATGCGGCAGCATGCTCTTCGGCCCATCTAGTGTGCATCGACCAGCGATCCCCATAAAGTTGTACTATCCTACACACACGAGCGACAATTGACACTTATGCCAAGTATACAAACCCAAGCCAATTAACCTACAAACCTGTACATCTTTGGAGTGTGGGAGGAAATCGGAGAAAACCCACGCGGTCACGGGGAGAACGTATAAACTCCGTACAGACAGCACCCGTGGTCGGGATCGAACCCGGGTCTCCGGCGCTGCAAGCGCTGCAAGGCAGCAACTCTACCGCCGGTCTGAGGTCTCCAAGTCAGCCATGGTCCTGGCTGTTGATGAATGAGAGATGATCTGATTGAAACATTCGGAAGGGGTTTGACAAAACAAAGAGAGTAAATGCCCCTGTCCCACTTAGGAAACCCGAACGCAAACCTCTGGAGACTTTGTGCCCCACCCAAGGTTTCCGTGCGGTTCCCAGAGGTTCCCGGAGGTTTTAGTCAGTCTCCCTACCTGCTTCCACTACCTGCAACCTCCGGCAACCACCTGCAACCTCCTGGAACCGCACGGAAAACCTGGGTGGGGCGCAAAGTCTCCCGAGGTTTCCGTTCGGGTCTCCTAAGTGGGACAGGGGCATTAGAGAGGGCTCGACAAGCTGAGAGAGAGCATGATTTCAGAGAATGGAGTTTTCCATTCAAGCCAAGATGAGGAATTTCTTCTTTCAGAGTCATTAGCCTTTGCAATTCTGTACCAGTGCTGAACCACTGAATATATTTGATGCTGACTTAGATTTTTGACAGAGATGAGTTGAAGGTTATGGGGAACACTCAGGAAAGTACAAAACCAGATCAGTCATGATCTTATGGAGCGCTGAAACAAATCTGATGAATTACTGCTCTTTATGTTCATGTTAGAACCTCATATTTTTCAAGTAACAAAGAGTCATATTTTCAGGCGATCTCTATGGGAGCAGTGGCTCAGAAATACCTTATCCATTCACAGTAGCTGGGGCGGCACAGTGGCGCAGCTGGTAGAGCTGCTGCCTCACAGCACAGGAGACCCAGATTTGATCCTGACCTCAGGTGCTGTTTGTGTGGAGTTTACACGTTCTTCCCCGAGACCACGTGGGTTTCTTCAGGTGCTTCAGTTTCCGCCCACATCCCAAAGGCGTGCGAGTTTGTAGGTTAATTGGCCTCTGTAAATTGCTCCCAGTTTGTAGGGAGTGGGTGAGAAAGTGGGATAACATTGATATTGTGTGATCTTGTGATCAATGGTCAGCATGTACTTGGTGGGCTGAAGGGCCTGCTTCCTTACCGTATCTCTGAAGTAAAACTAAATTCAACCTATTTCCCGTGATTATGGTGGAGTGGAATAAGATGCAGCTGGTGAAAGGCTGTGAATCCCTGTCAGCAACCTTGGCATTCTGTGTTAAATTAGTCCGATGCAGAAACCACAACGTCTCTGTTGTTTTTCTTGCATATTAACAACGAATGCTGACAGTTCTGTTGCCAGATCTGGGATAAATGCCTTAGTACTCCACTGGAAAAGCAGGCAGAGGAATTTGGTATAAGCAGCCTCAAACATTGAAATGCTTCACTGTGATTTACATCTGATGTGTTTGGGTATCAGTCTTACATATAATGCAAAGCCATTCTTCATGATGCATCTAGACTACCTTGTTTTATACTGATAGGACTCATTATGTTATACAATTACACTGCTGAGTCATCCAATGTTTTATTTCATATTTTCTGATGAGGCCATTCAGCCCATTGGCTACATGTTGACTCACAGTACGTTCTCGTCGCTCCCATTCCCCCCGTATTTTTTCCTCCATTAAGTTCGCTTCCACTCGCCCACAATAGTGTGAGCAATTTTGGGCACCATGTCTGAGGAAGGATATGTTGGCTCTGGAAAGGGTCCAGAGCAGGTTTACAAGAATGATCCCAGGAATGAGTAAGATAACATATGATGAGCATCTGACAGCTCATCAATAATCCTGAAAATCTGCCGGTCCAAAACCACCAATGTGGCTATTATATTGAAGACACAAAAACATTCAGGTGGTCAGGCAGCATCTGTGTAAAGAGAAGATAGACACAAAAAGCTGGAGTAACTCTGCGGGACAGGCAGCATCTCTGGATAGCAAGAATGGGTGACGTTTCAGGTCGAAGCCCTTCTTCAGACTCTATGAACTAGTTTATCGGAGTTTTTCAGAATCACCCTGTTCGAAATTTACTCTTTTATTGTCTGTAGGCAAAAATGCAGGAGAAACTCAGCGGGTGCAGCAGCATCTATGGAGCGAAGGAAATAGGCAATGTTTCGGCCCGAACCGTTGCCTATTTCTTTCGCTCCATAGATGCTGCTGCACCCGCTGAGTTTCTCCAGCACTTTTGTCTACCTTCGATTTTCCAGCATCTGCAGTTCCTTCTTAAATTCTTATTGTCTACTGTGCTACCCTGGATCAGCCAGATCACCATTGCAAAGCCAGTGGATGCTCGTATATGATATTTACAGATACTAGTCAGAAGGTTATGGAGTGGTTTGAGACAAAGGCAGTGTTTGCCTCGATTCCTGAAACTAACTAACCAGTGGGTCATGTCAGACCTGCAAAGTCATACGTGCAAAGAAGACTCATTAATGGTATAGATACCTCTGCAATGAAGGCCAAAGTCTCTTGTTGATTCTGAGTTTCACTTACATCCGACCTGTGTAGTCAAAGGTCGTTGAGATCAGAAGTTACAAGTCTTTCCCTTTAACTGGGTGTAAATGCTTCACGCTCCTCAGCTTATACCCTGATGCAAGGCATCCACTGTGCTGATTGTATTGCACACTCCAAGCTCGTACAATTGACTGACGACTCTGTGTAATGATCTGCAAGTGAAGCCCTAACTAGTGTTGAAATGTTTAAGAATGAGAAAAAGCAACACACATGGTTCAGATCAGAGTGTACATCCTGTTCAGAGACCTTCCCCAGTATGAATGTAACCAAACTCTTGGCCGCCTCTGAGAGTTGACATTATTGAACGTAGGCAATGCCTGTAAAATGCCACTGATTGATCTCTTTAACTATTTGATGCCCCCCTATATAATAGTGTGGCTATACTTTGATTGTTTCCGAGGTATTATCTCATAAAGAAATATCTGCAAGGTGAAAAAAGTTGCAGAATTTATGAGAGATCAGGGAACATTATCAGAGAGATTTGACTGTGAGTTTAGTTTAGTTTATGTTGTATGTCCCTTCTTCCAAAGGTTTGGTACGCACAATAGAGTTGTCTTCTTTTCCCATAATTTTTTGTGGAGATTTATCTGTAAGCCACTTGACCATTGAAATGAAGCACGTGTGGGTCCATGCACTACCGCTGAATATTAAAATTAATGAGTTACGTTTAATAAGTACATGCCATAGTTTATCAGAAGACAATGTTTCTGTCACAGTTTGATCAACTCTGTTGGCAAATGTTAGGAATTGAAATGATATCAAATATACTCTTCTGCCTTCATATCATCTGGCTACATGTGGAAAAGTCCGAGATAAATGTGAGGTTATCCATTTTGGTGGCAAAAACAGGAAAGCAGACTATTATCTAAATGGTGGCCGACTAGGAAAAGGGGAGATGCAGCGAGACCTGGGTGTCATGGTACACCAGTCATTGAAAGTAGGCATGCAGGTGCAGCAGGCAGTGAAGAAAGCGAATGGTATGTTAGCTTTCATAGCAAAAGGATTTGAGTATAGGAGCATGGAGGTTCTACTGCAGTTGTACAGGGTCTTGGTGAGACCACACCTGGAGTATTGCGTACAGTTTTGGTCTCCAAATCTGAGGAAGGACATTATTGCCATAGAGGGAGTGCAGAGAAGGTTCACCAGACTGATTCCTGGGATGTCAGGACTGTCTTATGAAGAAAGACTGGATAGACTTGGTTTATACTCGCTAGAATTTAGGAGATTGAGAGGGGATCTTATAGAAACTTACAAAATTCTTAAGGGGTTGGACAGGCTAGATGCAGGAAGATTGTTCCCGAGGCCTAGAGGGCTTGAACAGGCAGATACGAGGATCAAACCCGCGGTGGGATAGGTACAGTAGTTGAACAGTGACGCGCTTTTGTTCAAATAAAATGTAGTTGTTTCAAGTGCTTGATTCAGTGTTTTTTACTGAAACTAGACTGGGGGGAAACTTAGAAACGAGCAATTATCAGTGGCACAGGTCATAGAACCATTGCTTCACAGTGGCAGAGCCCCGGGGTCAATCCTAACCTTGTGTGTTGTATGTGTGGTTTTCGCAATTTGTCCTGTGACTGCGTGCATTTCCGACGTGTGCTTGAGTTTCTTCCCACGCCCAGGACATGCGGTTTGGGAAGTTAATTGGCCACTGCTAATTTCCACAGTGCGTGGGCAAGGGCAGAATCTGGCACAAATTGAGAAGAATGTGAGGAGAATAAATAAATGTAATTAGCGCAGGGTTAGTGTGAAGAGGTGGTTGTTTGGCACTGACTCAGTGCTTTGAAGATCCAAATTATGTGCAGTCTATCTCTTTGAATATATTTCTGTCATTTGTATTCTCGATATACATTGGGAGCTGAGATCACACAGTGAGAGATGGAATCATATATATTTGGTTGAAGTCAACGACAAAGTCTGCGGTGTTTGAGTAGAGTAAATGGTCTTTGCACACAATGAACCAACTCTAGAAGGTAAATCACCCGATCATGAGGTGGCCTGATGTGGATCCAGTGTACAGTTCAGGAATGAATTGCTGAATCAAATGGTGCAGCAGGTAGTGCTGCTGCCTCACAGTGTCAGGCACCCAAGCTCAATCCCAACTCCGGGTGCTGTCTGTGTGGAGTTTATACGTTCTCCCTGCGACCATATGGGTTTCCTCTTGGTGCAGATAGACACAAAAGAGTGATGCCCCTGTCCCACTTAGGAAACCTGAACGGAAACCTCTGGAGACTTTGCGCCCCACCCAAGGTTTCCGTGCGGTTCCCAGAGGTTCCCGGAGGTTTTTGTCAGTCTCCCTACCTGCTTCCACTGCCTGCAACCTCCGGCAACCACCTGCAACCTCCGGGAACCGCACGGAAACCTTGGGTGGGGCGCAAAATCTCCAGAGGTGTCCGTTCAGGTTTCCTAAGTTGGACAGGGGCATAACTCAGCGGGACAGAAAGCGTCACTGGAGAAAAGGAATCGGTGACGTTTCGGGTCGAGACCCTTCTTCGGACTCCGGGTGCGCAGGATTCCTTCCCCATCACAAAGACGGGCAGGTTCGTAGGTTAATTGGTTTCTGTAAAATGCCCCTGGTGTTTAAGGAATGGACGGGAAAGCGGGATGACATATAACTGGTGTAAATGGGTGATTGATGGAGTGGAGCCAGTTACTGAAGGACCTGTTTCCATGCTGCAGGTTTCAACTATTTCAATCAATCAAAGAGTTTGGCAAAGAAACAGAACTTTCTTCAAGCTCAAAGAAGAGGTGCATCTCTGTCTTACCCTAAGTGCTGGGGTTACTGGGTGAATGTGAGGGAGGAGGTATATGAACAGGTGTCACACCTCCTGGGGGTTGGAAGGGGAAGTACCTGGGGAGAGTCCTGGAGTCACCACTAGAGGACTCTGTCTCGAAATGAATGTTTCCTCAGGGAAGGTCCCTGGGGGATCTGTAGGGTTTTAGCAGCAGCCATGTTGGCTTGTAATAAATACACTTTGGGTTCTGTACACCAAGTGTAGTTTGTGAATTATTTATCCCTCGAACACAACAGGTGACAGGCTCACGGTTTATTATTTCCATGGATTGTCCTTATTTCCTTTCTTAAACATTGGAAAAAGCATTGGTTACTCACCAATCCACCGAGACCTCACTTGTGGCTGGAGGAGTACAAAGATCATCACCCCAGCAATCTCCTCTCATGCCTCTCTCAATAACCTGAGATAGATCCCATTAGATCCTCGGAATTTAGCCATAATCCGCTTCAGGAGACGCAACACTACCAGCTTTTTGATCTCAAAATCCTCCAGGCATATTCTTATATCCCACAGTGATCTCATTATTCTCCGTTTCCTTCTACTTTTTGAATATCGATGCTAAGTACTCGTTCAGCATCTACCGACTCCAAGCATAAATTCCATTCTTTAACCTTGAGTTGTTCTACCTTCTCCCTTGTTATCCTCTTCTTTATAATGTACAGGTAGGTATAAAATGTCTTGGGATTCTCTTCAATCCTACTTGCCTCTAGTCGTTGTGGACTCAGTGGGCCAAAGGGTTTGTTTCCACGCTTTATCTCTAAACTAGGCTAAACTAAACTAAACTAGTTAGCGATCAAATTTGCATCATACCCAATTTGGCCGGCATATTGCAAATAGTGTTCCCTAATTCATCACTCTCATTATATCCAGTTTGTGTGATGGAAACACACGTTATAGCAGAACTACCAGGTCCTTGGTCTGAGTATAAACACGATACATTGAGATGAGTAGCAGAGCCTTTCTCTGCTCCTGAATAGAGTGCTGGGCCTCCTCATCCTGCTGTAACCAATTGCTGACATACAAAACATATGAAAACCCCAATTTACAATTACCTCTTAATATTCACTATTTTGATCCTAATTAAAATCACTTGCATATGTATAAAGCATCTGTTCCCTCTAATTGGTTCTTTATAAATCATTCCCAGTTTAAATATTTTAATTGCCAGCCTGCCTTGTTCCAATTTCAATAATCAAGAGATCATTGCAAACTCTGGTGTCCATACCTATGACCTATTCTGTCCATATTCGAACCTATTCTAAGACCAGTATCCCTATGCTTACTGATACGTATTGATTCATGATCAAACAAAGCCCTGTTTTAAAATGCGTCTTAAAAAACAGCTTTGCAAATGCCCCCGGACTTGTCCCTCCCTTTCTCTGTAATCATTCCCAGCTCTGCAGTGCTCACAAGATCACTGTATTCTGTTAATTCTGGTTTGTTGGCCATGGCTGAATTTAATGACCACCATTTGCTGTCGGGCCTCCAGCTGCCTGGGCCCCAAGCTCAGGAATTCCCTCCCCAAACATCTCTGTCGCTTTATCTCCTATTCCCATTTTAAATTGTTCTTTAAATCCCGCCTCATTAGGTAACTCCATTATCTCAGAATCAGATTGCTTTAGTTATGCTCCACCATCATGCTTTGGGAAAATTTGCTGCAATTAAGGTGCTATATCAAGTTATTGCTGAGGCTTTATAAGGCAGTCAGAGTACTGTGAGCAAATATGGTCCCCATATCTGAGGAAGGATGAACTGGCTCTAGCGAGAGGAGGTTTACAAGAGTAAACTTGCCTGCGTTTATCCATATCCCTCCATGAACCTGACTAATTGCTTCTTAAACGTTGCGATAGTACCTGCCACAACTACCTCCCCTGGCAGCTCATTCCATACACCCACCACCCTTTGTGTAGAAAAAGTTACCCCTCAGATTCCTGTAAAATCTTTCCCCCTTGACCTTAAGCCTTTGAATTGGAGAGCCTGTTTCAGCAATGTCGAGTCCTATGACTGAGCAGCATTTTGCCAGTGACTGCCACCTGAGATTTCTGTGTGGAATCTGAAGCCGTGGCCTTTTAACTAATGCAAGATTTCAGCCAGCAAAGCTTTAACGATCTTTTTGTGTCACATCTGTCCCAGTAGGTCAATGTTTTGAGATAATTTGGATTCCTACGAGTTGTCCAAGGCTATCGAATCCAAGAGTAGTCCATGTAGGACGGGTACATGGATAGGACAGGTATGGAGGGATTTGGATGAAACGCAGGCAGGTGGGACTAATGTAACTGGGCCGGTGTGGACAAGTTGGGCCAAAGAGCCTGTTTCCACACAGTATCACTCTATGACTATCTCTCAAGATCTGCTCAAGGATCTACAAATCCAACGGATTATTTTGGTTTTCATTACCCAGAGGAGTGTACGAGGCATTCTGCATGCAACCCTGACACAGGATTTCGACCTAAAATCTTGACGATCCCTCTGTTTCCACAGATTATAGCCGACTCACTTAGTTCCTGCAGCAGTTTATTTTGTACTTACAACTAATGTTGGATAAATGGGATGCAACGAATGACCAATTATTCCAATTTTTTGTACATGTTCATTATTCCCTGCTGAGTTTTAAATAAATTCCCTTTTACCTTCCATAAAAGAGTAGAAATTCCATAGCTTGATTAACCCTGGCAGTTCCAGGTCTGAGAATGGTCTGCTGGTAATCCTTCAGCACAAGCGAGGAGTATGCTAACAATATTGTTCGGGGATTAAGACCCCAGTGTACAATCAAACCCACATGATATAATGCATTAATGTGTATCAACCGTCTGATGTGAAGAGCTTGTCATGGCCTTGTCTATTTCAATGATTCCACAGTACTGCAACAATGACAATTAACAGCCCATAACAACCACTTTTTCCCTGAAGAACCATCAGTATATCTTTCCAAAGACCATTTTAACCCTTAAAATGAAGTAAAGATATTTCCATTAAATCCAGATGTCCTTGACTCAACAGCCTCGAAAAACTACCTTCAAACCTGAGGCAGGATTCCTTTGTGGCACCAACTGGGATTCCCTGGAATTATTGATGCTGCTGACTAGACACTGAGCTCTATATTGTTTGACAAATATGATGCAATACATTGCAGAAGTTTATGACTTGAAACCAAGAGAGTTGCAAAAATAAATAATTAATTAAAAACTCAAACGCTATTTCATTTCCCCATGGTTTGATACGGGGACAAGTTGATACTCCGTTGTTTGGTACAAGAACAAGTGGTGGGGCAGATGTGATGGAGCTGGATAACCGGATCAGAGTGCAAAGATATAAATCGGTTCTGTATGTCCTGCCATTATTTTAACATAATATTTTTGACTGCCTCACACACACTAAAGTCCTGCTTCAAACACCTGAGGTTAAACTCATCAGCTTGATCAATAATCCCGCACTCAATATCACGATATTAAACAGATTATCAAGTTTAAACAGATTTATCCTTATAGGTGTCTGTGGGAGTATAAAGTGTGCAAATTATTGATACACTGCATCACAACAGTGAACTGCATTTCAAAACCAACTTTATTGGGTGCAAAGACCTTCGAGACTCTAAAAGAACAAGAAAAGCAATCTGTCTAGCTTTTTTTGGACAAGTCTTTGAGGATATTTTCTTGACTGCCTGAGTTGGCTTCTTCATGCTCCAGCTAGAAATAGTTGCGCACATTAAGGTAAAGTGGACACGTTTAATAGCCGTTGGGACACTCAAGGTTTACTCTAACAGCGACTGAGGATTGGTCGGGTGTAGGAATGAACTGCAGATGCGGGTTTACACTGAAGATGCAAATGCTGGAGTAACTCAGCAGGTCAGGCAGCATCTCTGGAGAGAAGGAATGGGTGACATTTTGGGTCGGAACGTTTGAGTCTGAACAAGGGTTCCAACCCGGAACATCACCTGCTCTGAGAGTGGTGAATCTGTGGAATTCTCTGCCACAGGAGGTAGTTGAGGCCAGTTCATTGGCTATATGTAAGAGGGAGTTAGATGTGGCCCTTGTGGCTAAAGGGATCAGGGGGTATGGAGAGAAGGCAGGTACAGGATACGGAGTTGGATGATCAGCCATGATCATATTGAATGGCGGTGCAGGCTCGAAGGGCCGAATGGCCCACTCCTGCACCTGTTTTCTATGTTTCTATGTTTCTTTCTCTCCAGAGATGCTGCCTGACCCGCTGAGCTACTCCAGCATTTTGTGTCTGTCTAAGGATTGGTCATGCCAGTTACAGGGTGAATCTCTGGCACTTCCTCCCCAGAAGATTGTAGAGGTTCGATCCCAGGATTTGCTTAAAGATGAAGTCAATACATCTTTAAATGACTGCATAGTCGATGGCTCTGGAGAGCTGTTCTGCTCCGAGGCCCTTGGACAACGACAGCACTGGAGGATGCTCAATGTTAACAGAAATCATGGTAAAGCTTTGAAACGCCCAGCATTTTTTTAAAAATGGTTTAATTTTTTTTTAATTAGAAGCAATGTACATACTCTTAATCATAATATGCAACATATTACATTTCTTGTACAACTTATTTTTTTTCAAACTTGAATCTATAATAGAAAAAGAGAAAGGAAAAGAGAGAAAGAAGAAAAGAGTGTGGATAGTAGTGGATGTGGGAAGAAAAGAAGAAATAAAAAGGCCCCACAGAAAAGGGGGGCCTTAAGCAAAGAAAAAGAAAATAAGTAAGGAACGTCCAGCATTTTAAGTGAAGCTTTGAAATATGCTACAGCTTTGATTTGCTACAGAGAGTCAGGATAAGGTGGGTGAAGTGAGGCATGACTTTGTACGATAGTGGGGGCTTCTGGAGGACCAAATTGGCCTATTCCTGTAGACATATCTACCGCTCTTTGGTCACCTCCAGTTTAAATTCCATTTGGAATATTTTGGAGGACCAAGAAACCAAGAAACCGCAGATACTCTAGGCTGCAGTCTTTGTACAACAGCATCTTGTTAACAACACAACATTTTGAGAATTGCTGCACTCCCTGCAGCCTGCATTGACATTGTAATTGGATTGGTACTTGGAACAAGGGGCTGTTGGTATCTGACAGACACTGTGGAGTTTATCATCTTTAACAGTGACTGACTCTCTCAGCAGAGGGTGCAATCTAACTCAGTACTCTTGTGCATTGTGTCACCACCTGTGTAAAATGTCCTTACAAATCAAAAAGCAAGACTTGTCATGGAGCCATACAGGATGGAAAGAGGCTCTCCAACCCACTATGACTATGCTGCCCATCTATATCAATTCCATAGCTATTCCTACCTCCATACATAGAACCATAGAATATAGGTGCATGAGTAGGTCATTTGGCCCTTCGAGCCTGCCATTCAATATAATCATGGCTGATTATCCAAAATCCCCATATCCCCTGATTCCATTAGCCCTAAGAGCTAAATCTCTCTCTCTCTTAAAAACATCCAGTAAATTGGCCTCCACTGCCTTCTGTGGCAGATAATTCCACAGATTCACATTGTCATTGTGACAATGAATTTCATTGTCCTATCTGGGACATATGACATTAAAACACTCTTGACTCTTTTTCTCTCTGGGTGAAAAAGTTTTTCCTCATCTCAGTCCTAAATGGCCTGCCTCTTATTCTAAAACTGTGACCCCTGGTTCTCGACTCCCCCAACATTGGGATCATTTTTCCTGCATCTAGCCTGTCCAATCCCTTAAGAATCTTATGTGTTTTTATTTTTTATTACTGTGGAAGAAGAACGTGGAGACAAGGAACTGCGGATGCTGGTTTACCTAGAAGAGACACAAAATTGACAGAAAGGGCAGTGTGACAAGTGGAAGGGGAGTTAAAATGGTTAGCAACTGGGAGTTCCTGCAGGCCTCGGAGTGCAAATGTTTGGAGAAGCTACAGTACTTTTCGCTCCCTGAGATGTACGAATGATATATTATTAAGGAGTGATCCTTATTGTACTGTAGGAAATGTGGTTATTGATTTTCCTTCAGAAAGTGGAGTGCAATTTAGTAATAATCTAATCATCTGTTTTGCAGTATATGTTGGCGAAAGAACAAATGCTAGTGAGTCACCGGGATAAGTTCCACAGTCTTCTTCAGAACTGCTGCGAGTACTTTCCCTCTAGTTGAGAGAGATGACGGTGTCTCAGATATGAAGGTCCGCCAACAACATGCATTCCCTTTTGTGCTACACTGCAGAATCCATTGAACTTTATGATGTTCCCATGTTCTCTTGAGTTGAGTTTAGTTTATTGTCACGTGTACCAAGGTACAGTGAAAAGCTTTTGTTGAGCGCTAACTAGTCTCTCCATTCAGTAGCAAGGGTTAGAAGAATATGGGTCCACATGCCATTCTGAGTTCAAAGGATGTAAATGTCATGGAGAAGTCAAGGCTTTAATACATGTCTTGATTAATACGGGTGTCAGGGTTATGGGGAGAAGGCAGGAGAATGGTGTTAGGAAGATATAGATCAGCCATAATTGAATGGTGGAGTAGACTTGATGGGCCGAATGGTCTAATTCTGCTCCTATCACTTATGACCTTATGACATTTACTTAAACGATAGGAAATTCATTGTAAAAGCTGTAATGAAGGAGGGCCATTAACATGAAATACAAGAAATACATGAGGGGTTTTGGCAGGGTGGACACAGAGTTGGAGAATCTAACACTAAGGGCCACACTTTATAAATAAGGATTGCACATTTAAGATAGTGAATGAGGTGAAATTTCTCTCATTTTTGGAATTTTTTGGAATTCTCTTTCTCAAGAGAATCAGAGTCTGAATATTGTTCAGCCCTTGCTTAACAAGTATCTGTCTGTCTCTGTTTTAACAATATTCTCAACAACCACACGCTAGGCGTCAGTAACCACAGGCCCAGACTCAGCAACTTCATGCCGTGCCTTGGCAATTTCACTTGCAGCCTCGGCAACCACAGGCCGGCCTTGGCAACCACAAGCCAGTCCTTGTAGTTTACTTGAAGCCGGGCTTAGAGCCTCCTCTACCCCTAGGGTGTGGAGGTTCAATTTGATATCTGATGGTACCTCCAATTGGATGGACATTTGGGACACTGAGGGGTTGAACATAATCCAGCCCAATAGCTCATAGGTCTTCCCTGCTCTCAAATCTTCCCTTGGTTGTGAAGGAACTTATTTTAAATTTTGGAAACACTTAGGAAAGAACTGGAGTCTTTTCTTTTCTTATCAAAGTTATTAAATAAACAGCCCATCAGAAATAAAAACAAAGGCACAAATGGCTTTGTTCTGTGTTTTTAATATACACTTATGTCTGGAAACTGAAAGACCAAAGGCTTAGTGACTGGCTGAGCTAGCCAATCTATAAAGTCCAGCTGCTGCTTCTGAAATGTCATTTTTACAACTTCCTTTTAATTTTAAATGAAAGACAGAGGCTTATTACTAATGTATGGCCTGACTGCAGGAAGACAATTAAACTCCACAAGAAGTCTATTACAGCTAAAGAAATCAATTTTTATTCTCCTTGTGGGTCAGGGTGGGGGGAAGATGTCATGTCAGGGATTAACGTGGGAATACATGGGATTCCCACACGCATTTGGGAATGAAATGGATTTTGTTCTAATGGAGAGCTCCTTCCTTTCATTGATCTGAGTTCAACAGGGGGACCACGTGGGTGCAACTGGTGGAGCGCTTGCCTCACAGCGCCAGAGCCCCGGGTTCAATGCTGTCCTCGGGTGCGGTCTGTGTGGAGTTTGCACCTTCTCCTTGTTTCCTTCAGGTTCTCTGCTTTGCTCCCACAACCTAAAGATGTGCGGGTCGGTTAGCTAGTGGACCTCTGTAAATTGTCCCTCGGGTGTAGATAAGTGATAAAATCTGCAGCAACTTCAGGGATGTTTCAAAATTAATAGCCCTGATGTGTGGCTGAAGTGAAAAGGTGCGATCACATGAGGAACTAGTGACATTTGCACTGTTAAAAAAAATAATTAATCGTGGAAATGTTAAAATGGTTAAAATGTTGAGGACCATGGATGGCACAGAGTTGGAGCATTGTGTCCTAGGTTTAAGTCCATGTGTGCAGTGGGAAGCTTTATTTTACCTGCTACCCAATTAGACCAGATTACAGACCAGATCGCATGGGATCCAACGGGAGAGAGTTGAATGGATAGCAAAATTGGCTCCATGGAAGGAAGCAGAGGGTGATGGTGAAAGGTTGCTTCTCAGACTGGAGGCCTGTGACTAGTGGTGTGCCTCAGCGACCATTCAGGGTTCATTCAGAAGCCTGACAATGGAGGTAAGGAAGCTGTTCTAGAGTCGAGGGGTGCGTGCTTTCAAGCTTCTGTACCTTCTCTCCCGCCCCGGATTGACCAGGTGGGACAAATCTTTGATTATGTTGACAGCTTTACCGAGGCAGTGCGAAGTGTGGATGGATCTGCTGGCAAGAGGCTTCCTCACCATTGTGTACAGATTTACGATAGTGTCTTATCTGCCATCTAGTTGCATTCACTAAGAATTTCTGAAAGATGTAAAAAAGGCAATGCAAGTTATACTACAGTGTGCATATTGCTTACACTTCCCACCATGTGGGTTACTGCAGAACCTGGGTTCAGAATTATCCACTGTGTTGCATGGGATGTCAGACCCTTCAACGCTTCCCCCACATGCTTGGTCTACAATGACCAACTCCAATTTTGGGGCCACACCTCCATTACCCCAACCACAAATTGGACCTCAAGCCTGGTCAATAGTCAAGTCTGGGGCATGTACCCCATTACCCTCCCTCTCTTAACTCTGGATGTTTTTCAGAGACTTCCTGCCATGTTCCACTCAAAGGCATCATTGTGATATAACTGGGTGGATGTTATAGATGAGCATCTCAATATAATTACTACGCGATGCTTTCTCCATGTCCATGCAAGCAAAGGATGTACGAGACAGTGTGGAAACGGAGCATGAATATCCGCAGAAGTGACGCCAAGTATTGCAGTAACTAAATCTATTCAATACTTTATTGGCAATTAACCTAATCTGTAATTAACATGAATTGATGCAACTCAAAAACAGTACAACAAATCTTCTCCTGGAATGAATCCAAATGAGATCCTCTTTAGTGGGAACACTCAAACATAAATGCTTTCTGTTGTCAATCTGTTCCTGCTGAGGGGTTCCTCTAATCAGATCGAGCAATGAGTTTCAACTAAGTGCAGGTGCCATTAGGGAATAAACTGCATGTTACAACCTCACTGCTGTCTGGTGGAAGCAGGTTCTTCCATGCACTCCGGCCTTCAATCTTATACAGTTAATTCTTCCAAATGTCATGTCCAGCTCAGAGCATCTGAGCACTTGTTTGCTGAATGCATATTTGAAAGCCAAGCTCAGATGGTTTCATCCATGCCTGATAATGCAACTCTTACCTCTGAATTTAGTTTAGTTTAGTTTAGAGATTATATGCAATGATCTCCTTACCTTTTTTTCTTCTTTTTCTTTCTTTATGTCTTATTCTCTTTTTTCTCTTTTTTCTATTTTCTTTTCCTCAACTTTCTTCACTCATTGGTCTTTTTCCTTTTTCTTCACACTATATATCTCATGCCTTTCTATCCTTTACTATCTAATCTCTTTTTCTTATTCTCATCTTTCTTTATTGTAACAAAAAAAATAAGAAGCTGTACATAAAACTATTTTGAAAATATATATTAGGCACTTTGGTGCCATATGATTGTACTTACTTCTAATAAAATAAAATATTAAAAATAAAAAGAGATACAGCCAGGAAACTGGCCCTTCAGCCTGCCAAGCCCGTGCCCACCAATGATCACCCCGTACACTGATTCTGCCCTACACACTTTGGACTATTTACAGAAGCCAATTAACCTACAAACCTGCACGCCTTTGGAATAAAATACATTGCACATGAAGCTATGCTGAAGCTGGGGAATGTTTATTTTTTTATACAAAATTATTAAAGTAGATGATCTGGTCATTATGATATTACAGTTTTTCAGAGATATCGGAGCAGAATTGTATGTTTCTTAAATTGCAACTGTGTTCGCTGTTTAGAAGTGTTTAATTGCTTGGAATTCACTTTGGGCTGCCCTGTGGCTGTGAAGGGCAGTGTCATGTTTTTAGTAGTTGTCTTGTAATTCTGCTGTTTAATTTCTCCTGTTCAAAATCCCAGCATTTTGTTCCTTTGGCCTTTGGCTGAATTGTAAGGCATAGACCAAACACTGGATGCACTTGATGGGTCAGACAGCATCTGTGGATTGAATGGACAGATAACGTTTCACTTCAGACCCCAGTTCTTCAGACCCTCTTACAATTCAGATTTGTAAAGTCCCTCTCAACACGGCCTTGTAATTGTAAAACCTTAAAATGTCACTGATAATTAACCAACGTATTTGCAGAGGAATGGGAAGCTTTCAGCAATCTTTGGTATACATGTCATTTTTTTTAGTCCTGATCCATATCTCGAGTTGTATCTCATAATTGCTTCTGTGTAAACTGCAGATGGTTTCCTTGTAACTTAGTCCTCCTAATGACAGATACCCATTATGGAGAAGTGATGTACATTAGTGCACAGCTCCCCCCACCTGGGAATCAAAGCATCCCCACTGCTTGACATAAACGGATAAGGGAGATGAAGTGCTTTGCGCATCTCCTGCAGGGTGACAGATGGCCGGGTCATGATTGTGATCGGTTGAAGGGCCTTTCCGTTGGTTCAAGGCCCTGTGCATGTTCGACTGTCTCTCTACTGTGGGGATGGGGGCGAGTGAACTGTACTTAAGCCCAAGAAAAAAATCTCTTTTTTTTTGGTCATAAAAAGAGACACCAATTAAACAGTAAATTGTCATCTAAAACTGAGAAAAAAAACCAGCTCTGATATTCTATCGAAGCAAAATTCCCTTTTGCATAATCTTTTCTCGTCACTAAATACTGGACGGTTTAAAAGCGGCTAAAATCTGAATCCATTCATGATCACAAAGCCAAAAGCCAAAAGCTGTGCAATTAACTTTTGTACAAAGCCAAATGTAAAGTTGTAAGTTCATAAGTTCACGAGATAGGAGCAGAATGAGGCCATTCGGCCCATCAAGTCTACTTCGCTATTCAATCATGGCAGGTCTATGTTTCCCTCTAAACCCCATTCTCCTGCCTTCTTCCCATAGGCTTAACATCTTTGCATCTCTGGAGAACATGGAGAGGTGACGTTTCGGGTTGGGAAACGATGAAGGGTTACGATTTGAAACGATTTGGAGAGGTGATTTTTTCGGAGACTGCCGGCATCATATCAGTGTCGCCAAAAGATTTTGAACATTTCAAAATCTAGCGGCGACAAAAAAATGTTGCGACACTTGAAAAATCACCACACGTCATATGGTCATCACGCTGCGTCACGCCGCATCTCGCCGCGCCATACGTCATCACGCCGCGTATGTTTCATTGACCTGATACGTCAGTCAACGATGCTGGCAGTTGCCGAAAAAATCGCTAAGTGGGACAGGCCCTTTACCTATCCACGTTCTCAAGAGATTCTGCCTGAAGTCCTGGAGCCACTTCGCTGGCCAGGCAACATCTGCAGAGGGAGGAACGGAGTTAGCAGTTCATTTTATGAGGGACGGTGGATGGAATTTCCCCCGAGCTGACAACACAATGCTTGCGTGATCAGAGATAAAATAAATCTCAACTTCAGCAAATGCAAATTGCGAGAGTCCACACAATTGCAGCATAGTATCACACTCTCAGGAGGATGACTGGATGTTTGAAGCACAATGGGTATGAGTTTTCAGATTTATATTAGTACAATACAAGTTAACTGGTTGAATAGATTAAATATTGGCTGGGGGACAGGGATGGGATGGGATGGGCAGTATTATCTCATAGCTGCTTTGGAACGTACATGCGCAAATACCATTCCTACACTGCAGCAATTACTCCACTACAAACATATCTTACTCGTTGGGGATACAGAGTCACAGAGAGACACATCAAGGAAATGAGTCCTGCAGTCCATCAAGTCCATGCTGTCCAACAATCAAATATATCAGCCTGAAGAAGAGTCCCAACCCGAAACATCATCTATTTATGTATTTTGGGAATGCTACCTGACTAGCTGAGTTACTCCAGCACCTTTTTAAAAATCAAACATTTCTACTCATTCGTTGTAGGAAGGAACTGCAGATGCTGGTTTAAACCGCGATAGACCCAAAATGCTGGAGTAACTCAGCGGGACAGGCAGCATCTCTGGAGAGAAGGAATGGATGATGTTTCGGGTCGAGACTCTTCTTCAGACTCATTCTACATGAATCCTATTTTTTTATTCTCCCCACATACCCTATCAACTCTTCCACAGATTCTACCACTCGCCTGGATTCAAATTAACCTGCATGTCTTTGGGTTGCGGGAGGAAACCTGTGCATCCAGAGGAAACCCACGCGGTCACAGGGAGAACTTTCAAATGTCAGTCAGATAATGTTTGAGGTCATGATATAGAGCAGGATTTCTGGAACTGTGAGCTTGGCAATAGGATTGCTTGGGATGGTCATGTTGACTTTTATAGATGTGATGAGTAGAATATTGTCACTGAGATCAATACATTTCAATGCTCGCTGAGAATACAGTTCTCTCACAAGAACCATGGCATCGTTTCAGATGATCAGATATTTCTATCGTCATTCTATGGAGATACAACCAATGAACATATTCAAGCCTGATTGACTGATTTTTGGACCATAGAGGAAACAAAGGGCTGGGAATTCTGGCAGGGCCATGGATTTGAGATTAAAGGTATCTTTTGTTTCCTGTTATTACTTTGCTCAATATGTTCAGATCTCGTTCATCACACAAAGCCAATGGTAAGTTTGTTTTTTTTACTGACTACTGCACAGCCATCCTCTCAATTAAACATCATGAAGTGATATGGTGGCACATCACCTGAAATGTTCCACCCTTTATCTCTGAAACAATTGTAGCAGACTGTTTTTGAACTGTGTTTGGGGTAAACTGAAAGGGTGGAAGGATGGCGGGTGCCAGGATGAAGGCAACCTCATTTCTTCTCCCACTGTGTATCATTGCAGAGTGGCATTAACACAGCCAACAAGATGTGGGAAATTTGATTCATATCATTGGCAGCCTCATCAATCAATGTCATTGTAGGACCTTCCACTACACTGAAGGTTTCATCTGCTGCATATTATGAATTATAAATTTGTCTGTGATCGGTTAATGAAACTCCAAACCATTCCTCTCAGTTTTGTGCAATTAGCTGTAAAATAACTTTAAAGTTCTTCATAGCGCTCCAAAGTGATTTGGAGCCATCCAATTAATAGTTGACGTGAACTTATTGTTACACTGTATGAAACAGGCAGCCACAATCTACAGGGCAATCATGTTTTAAAGTGATTTTAAGAAGTAAATAATAGTCAAATTGGGGGGCAGAGTTGCTGCCAGTGGCCCGAGTTCGATCCTGACTACAGGCGCTGTCTGTACGGCGTTTGTACATTCTCCCCGTGACCTGTGTGGGTTTCCTCCGGGTGCTCCGGTTTCCTCCCACACTCCAAAGACGTACAGGTTTGTAGGTTAATTGGCACAGGTAAACTTGTAAATTGTGTAGGATAGTGTCGGTTAGTGTACGGGGATCACTGGCCGGCACGGCCTCGGTGGGCCGAAGGGCCTGTTTCCGCGGTGTATCTCTAAACTAAACTAAAATGTGGCATCAGGTAGGAATTCTCAACCTAATGCCCCTGTGTCCCACTTAGGAAACCTGAACGGAAACCTCTGGAGACTTTGCGCCCCACCCAAGGTTTCCGTGCAGTTCCCACGGAGGTTGCAGGTGGTTGCCGGAGGTTGCAGGTAGTGGAAGCAGGTAGGGAGACTGACAAAAACCTCTGGGAACCGCACGGAAACCTTGGGTGGGGCGCAAAGTCTCCAGAGGTTTCTGTTCAGGTTTCCTAAGTGGGACAGGGGCATAAAGTCGACCCCTCAAACAGTGCAGCACAGCCTCAGCACTATACTGCTGCACCAGAATGGCAATTAAACTCACAGCACTCTGAGGTAGAGTTTTGTCCTCAATGATAATACCCCAGGGTCTGCAGTAGTAATTGCCATCAGCTACCGCCCTGTGGCCACACTGCTGTTGCCTACCATGCATTCCAAGTTTTCCAGCAGACCTGATCACTGCTTTTGCATTGTTTTGTACTGCCATCTATACAACAAGACTTTAACTAAATCTATCTTTTCCTGATTAAAGGAAATTGTCACTGTCAGCAGGGTACCAATGTTTCTTTCCTTCTCTTTAACCAAGCATAAAACCCTCTCCCAGAGCAGATGACATAAAGATGTATGTCTCCAGTACCCAGGAGTGTTGGAATCAATGGACTTTGCACATTCATTATCTAAACTACTCAGGTGGTTTCCCGACCTTCCCCCAGGCGAGGAGTCTATCACTGTGTGGCAAAAAGAATTCATTTAACCCTTTCAATATGAAGAGGTTGAAGAGGCTCAAGCTGAAATTGTGCTAAGCTAATTCTGCTCTGAGGGGGATAAAATAACAAACAGGTTGATAAATGGACTGAGGTGTAAACACATCAATAGAATGTTGCAATAAGGTGGTTAAACCTCCCGAATAGGAAGCAGCTCCTCCATATTTCACCCTTAATAGACCTGTTTTATTTTCACAAGTGAATGGCTGGCATATTGGAAGACAATATGAGGTGTTTGCAATTACGACAGTGATGCACAGATCTTGGTGGTCTAATTTTGCAATGTTAAACTCGAATATCACCTCTGTCTTTTTTGTTTAGAGATTTTAGAGATACAGCGCGGAAACAGGCCATTCGGCCCACCGAGTCAGCACCGACCGCAATCCCCGCACACTAACACTACCCTACACACACTAGGGACAATTTTACATTTATACCAAGCCAATTGACCTGTTACAATGTACAGACGCTGTTTTGGGAGGAAACCGGAGCACTCGAAGAGAACCCACGTGATCACAATGAGAAAGTACAAACTCCGTACAGCGAGCAGCCATTGTCAGGATCAAACCTGGTTCTCTGGTGCTGTGAGGCAGCAACTCTAATGATGCGCCATCATGCCACCCCGTCCGAGGATATCTGAGAATCTGAGGGTAGTTGATGAAAATGTGGGACTCTTAAAATAGGATGTGTGCAAATACAGTAAGTGCTTCATGTTTAGTACCGACTCAGTGAGCCGAAGGGCCTGCTTCCACTGGCTTGTGGGCTTGATGTGAGACTGGGAATCGAACTGCGCAGTGATTCTCGTGTGATACATAATTCAAGTTCAACAAAAAGAGCAATTACAAAGGAAAATCATGAGATTACTGTGAGCACAAAGTCAAATTTTCATTCCGGGTCTTCTGTGTATAAGGAAGAGGAGAGAGATAGAAACGAGGAACTGCATATATACTGGTTAATACACAAAAGGATATAACATGCTGGTATAACTCAGTGGGTCAGACAGCATCTCTGGAGGTGGTGAAATGTATAGGAAGGAACTGCAGATGCTGGTCTACAATGAAGATACACACAATATGCTGGAATACTCCAGCATTTTGAGTCTATCATCTGGTTAGGTGACATTTTGGGTTGAGACCCTTCTTCAGACTAATTGCATGGTGGAATAGAAGAAAGATGGACAAGGGGAGAGGCAGGACAGAGTGTGGCAGGTCAGGACAGAGGAGTTCAGTACAGGACCCCCTGGGTCCTGGGTTGGGTCCACTGTTGTTTGTCATGTACATCAATGATCTGGATGATGGTGCGGTAAATTGTATTAGTAAGTATGCAGATGATACTAAAATAGGTGGTGTTGTGGATAATGAAGTAGATTTTCAAAGTCTACAGAGAGATTTATGCCAGTTGGAAGAGTGGGCTGAAAGATGGCAGATGGAGTTTAATGCTGATAAGTGTGAGGTTCTACATCTTGGCAGGACAAATCATTATAGGACGTACATGGTAAATGGTAGGGAATTGAAGAATGCAGTTGAACAGAGGGATCTGGGAATAACTGTGCACAGTTCCCTGAAGGTGGAATCTCATGTAGATAGGGTGGTAAAGAAAGCTTTTGGTGTGCTGGCCTTTATAAATCAGAGCATTGAGTATAGAAGTTGGGATGTAATGTTAAAATTGTACAAGGCATTGGTGAGGCCAATTTTGGAGCATGGTGTACAATTTTGGTCGCTTAATTATAGGAAGGATGTCAACAAAATAGAGAGAGTACAGAGGAGATTTACTAGAATGTTGCCTGGGTTTCAGCAACTAAGTTACAGAGAAAGGTTGAACAAGTTAGGTCTTTATTCTATGGAGCGCTGAAGGTTAAGGGGGGACTTGATAGAGGGCTTTAAAATGATGAGAGGGATAGACAGAGTTGACGTGGATAAGCTTTTCCCACTGAGAGTAGGGAAGATTCAAACAAGAGGACATGACTTGAGAATTAAGGGACAGATGTTTAGGGGTAACATGAGGGGGAACTTCTTTACTCAGAGAGTGGTAGCTGTGTGGAATGAGCTTCCAGTGAAGGTGGTGGAAGCAGGTTCGATTTTATCATTTAAAAATAAATTGGATAGTTATATGGACGGGAAAGGAATGGAGGGTTATGGTCTGATGCAGGTAGATGGGACTAGGGGAGAATACGTGTTCGGCACGGACTAGAAGGGCCGAGATGGCCTGTTTCCGTGCTGGAATTGTTATATGGTTATATGATATTTATTTACAAACGCACAGATTTATGGATGGCCAGGGTCACGCATGAAGAAATGGCCTTTGCAGTGCTTAGGAGGAGTCTGCCAGCTAGATCCAACCATGGATTCCAACGTTGAGAAGTCACCTTGACCACTTCACTCTCCCTCCTTTCAATGAACCACCCCTTTAGAATTACCTGGTTCTGATGGGTTGTGCTCTGCCAAATGAAACATAGAAGCATAGAAACATAGAAATATAGAAAATGGGTGCAGGAGTAGGCCATTCGGCCCTTTGAGCCAGCACCGCCATTCAATGTGATCATGGCTGATCATCCTCAATCAGTCCTCCATTCCTGCCTTCTCCCCATATCCCTTGATTCCACTAGCCCTTAGAGCTCTATCTAACTCTCTTTTGAATGCATCCAGAGAATCGGCCTCCATTGCCTTCCGAGGCAGAGAAATCCACAGATTCACAACTCACTGGGTGAAAAAGTTTTCTCTCATCTCAGTTCTAAATGGACTACCCATTATTGTTAAAAGGGGTGATTGGAGTAAGTTCAGCGAGGGAGCAGTGACTGTGAAAGGTGAATCTCAAGTTCGAGCCAGTGGACTCTGATTTTTCATCCATGACTGCGTACTTAATATCGGAATTTAAAACCTCATTGAAATTGTTTAATTACCCAATGATCAAGAGCAGGACATTAATTACACAACTATCTTGCCAATCAATAGTGCAGAGATATTTTAAGCCTTTGATAGAAATGCGAGAGGGAGATTTCTCGAACGCAGTTGAATATTTTACACTATCCTTTCTCTGATAGGTTTGTGGTTGTTTTGTGCCTATCCGCTTACCCCCAGCTTTATTCTCAACCAGCACATTGGGGTAGAATAGACAATTTCTCTCTGATTTTTGCCAGCACTGGCTCTTTTAAATTTATTTATATTTCTGCTAATGAAACGTTAGTAGGTTGGAAAAGCTAAAGTGCCTTTCTTCCGAAGGTCTGCGGAGTTTAGTAGACAAGCGTCAAGAGAATCAAGAGTATTTTATTAATAGTAGAAACAAGGAACTACAGCTGCAGGTTTATAGACCAAAGATAGACACAAAGTGCTGGAGTAACTCAATGGGACAGGCAGAATCTCTGGAGAAAAAGAAGGGTGATGTTTCGGGTCGGTGCCATTCTTCTTCTTCTGGCCTGAAGAAGGGTCCCAACCCATAACGTAACCCATCCTTTTTCTCCTTCTTCAGAGATACTGCCTGTCCCGCTGAGTTACTCCAGCAATTTGGGTCTATCTTTTGTGTTTTTGTGTCATTTGTACCAAAAGGGAACAATGAAATACTTACATTCAGCAGAACATCAGGTTTGTGAAGACAGTACTCAATATATCATATAATAAACATAGAAATGTTCAATAAAAATACCCAATATAGTTCAAAAAACAATACTGTGCCAAGTCTCTGGTGTAACCGAGGCAGTTCATAGATCAGAGTTGAACTGGGGTTCACAGTTTTCAGTAGGCCAATGGTCAAAGATGTCCGTGAACCTGGACATTACAGCTTCAATTGAGAGCATACTAACATACTGTGTATCGGTGCTCCATTGAGAGCATACTAACATACTGTGTATGCGTGTGGTACACCAGCTGCACAGCGGCTCAGAGGAAAGCGCTCCAGAGGGCCATTGACAACGCCCAGAGGATTGTCGGCTGCCCTCTCCTTACCTTGGAGGACTTACACAGTTCCCGCTGCACCAAAAAATCCCAGAGCATCATAAAGGACATTTCCCACCCCGGACACTCCCTGTTTGAACTGTTGCCGTCAGGCAGGCGGTACAGATCTACAAGGACAAGGACGAACAGACTAAAAAACAGTTTTTACCCCACTGCTATAAAAGCACCAAATGTAGCCGCCAAGGAACGCAGGGGCGAGACAAACTAAAGGGACTGTGGTACACTGTGAAATCGACAGAAGGATGGAGGGTTGGGTGTTTATGCGTGCTATTTTCGTGATATTTATTTAGTTGTTTATCATTTAATATTTTACCTGGTATGTATCGTTAGCTTTTAGAAATGTTTGAATGGTGCAGTGACTGGCTGACATTTTTAAATTTTGTTGTACATGGCTCATGTTACAATGACAATAAAGGAACTATTCTATTCTATTCTATTCTATTCTATTCTATTCTATTCTATATTCTATTCAGATTCATGTACCTCATTCCCAATGGCAGGAGTGAAATGAGAGTGTGGTCAGGGTGGTGTGGGTTCCGACAATGTTGACTGTATTTTAGAGACACAACCTCCTATAGATCTCTTCATTGGTGGGGAGGTCAGTCCCTGTGATTGAACAGGCCGTATTAACCACTTTTTGTCACCTCCGTCGTTCCTAGCATTGAATCAAGCGAGCTCAGACTCTGGGAAAATTCATAAGCTCATAAGTTATAGGAGCAGAAATAGACCATTCAGCCCATCAAGTCTACTCCACTATTCAATCATGGCTGATCTATCTTCCCCTCTCAGTCCCATTCTCCTGCCTTCTCCCCATAACCCCTGACACATGAACTAATCAAGAATCTAGGATAGAGGGGAAATCCTTTAGGACCGAGATGAGAAAAACATTTTTCACACAGAGAGTGGTGAATCTCTGGAACTCTCTGCCACGGAAAGGTAGTTGAGGCCAGTTCATTGGCTATATTTAAGAGGGAGTTCGATGTGGCCCTTGTGGCTAAAGGGATCAGGGGGTATGGAGAGAAGGCAGGTACGGGATACTGAGTTGGATGATCAGCCATGATCATATTGAATGGCGGTGCAGGCTCGAAGGGCCGAATGGCCTACTCCTGCACCTATTGTCTATGTTTCTATGTAATCTTCGCCTTAAAAATATCCATTGACTTGGCCTCCAGAGCCTTATCTGGGAAAGATGTGGGCCTTTTAGGACTAAGGAGAAATGCCTTTAAGTAAAGAGGCTGTGAAACTTTGGCATTCTCTGGCTTGGAGCGCTATGGATGCAGTTGTTATGTACACTCACGGCTGGGGTCGATGAGATTTTGTAAACTAGAATTAATGAGAGATTTAGGTGTTTGGGCTGAAAATGGATATAGTTGCAGTCTGCACAAGGGGTGACTTATTATTACTTATCTTTTTATGTACTTTAATCAGTTAAAGAGAAAAGCAAGATTTACATTTCATGCAAATATCTCATCAGCCCTCTCAAATACTTCACAGACTGTGACATTAAAGATCGCAGATGCTGTTCTGCAAGCAATAAACTTTTATCTTCAGCAGATAAGCCTAAAAATAGTCTAAATGCAGCAGAGTTCCATTACTATCTGCAGGAATGCAATGGATAGTGTAGAACAATGTTAATCTTTATGATCATCAGAACTGAGTGTGCTGGGTGACTGGCGAATTGCTCACTTTAGGTACAGCAAGCATAAGTCTTTCCATCGAGATAATTACAGCTCAATATAATAATAAATCCTCCAGTGATGATGTTGAAACTGTAATATAAAATGCTAAACTCCATGGTCCTGTTCTCTCTTGAAGTCTATGAATGCTGGATCCTAATACCGTCTAAATGTTGACCATTTTTAATTCCTCCACAGATGTTGCCTAACCGTAACGACTTCTTCCAGCTGTTTATATTTTTGCATTGTGTGAATAGTCTTATTCGCTCATTAGATTATCTTTTGTAACAACCTTCTTACTGATGTTCACTTCAAGGTTTTTATTTGCAATGAATTACATGGCTTCTGGGGTTCTAAGGGCGGTTAAAGATACTGGCTGAGCCTGCAATCCATGAATGTAAAGTTGAGGAGGTTTTGACTGCCAACGTAAAACATCACTGATCCATGTCTACCAGAGACGCCGGATCTCAGGAGGACGGCACGGTGGCACAGCGGTAGAGTTTCTGCCTTACAGTGCTTGTGGGGCCGGAGACCCAGGATCGATCCCGACCACGGGTTCTGTCTGTACGGAGGTTGTACGTTCTCCTCGTAACCGCTTGGCCTTTCATCAAGATCGTCAGTTTCCTCCCGCACTCCAAAGACGTACAGCTTTGTAGGTTAATTTGCTTGGTATAAGTGTAAATTGGCCCCAGTGTGTGTAACATAGAAACATAGAAACATAGAAAATAGGTGCAGGAGAAGGCCATTCGGCCTTTCGAGCCTGCACTGCCATTCAATATGATCATGACTGATCATTCAACTCAGTATCCCATATCTGCCTTCTCTCCATACCTCCTGATCCCTTTAGCCACAAGGTCCACATCTAACTCCCTCTTAAATATAGCCAATGAACTGGCCTCAACTACCCTCTGTGGCAGAGAGTTCCACAGATTCACTACTCTGTGTAGGCTAGGGTTAGTGTGTGGGGATTGCTGGCCGGTGCGGACTTGGTTGGGCCAAAGGGCCTGTTTTCGCATTGTATCTCAAAATTGAAAGAAAGCAGGCCCTTCGGCCCAACCCATGCATGCCAGCCAGGTTTTATAACTGAGCTAATCCCATTTGCCTGCTTTTGCCCCTTACGTGTCTAAACTCTTTCCTATCCATGTACCCGTCCAAACGTCTTTTAAAACATCAACATTGTACCCACCTCTATAGCTTCCTTGGGCAACTTGCTCCATATACTCACTACACTCTGTGTAAAGAACTTACCCCATGATCCCTTTTAAATCTTTTCCATCTCACCTTATACCTCCTCCAGCAGCTCGTTCCACCCACACACCACCCTTTGTGTGGAAAAGATACCCCTCAGGTTCCTATTAAATCTTCACCTTAAACTGATGTCCTCTTGTTATTGAGATGTGGGTGGTGGTCAGGACATGCAAGCCTTTCCCTTGCAACCATACCCAACTGCTGCCAGAGAGTACAATGAGTAGTTCTGGGGCACCTCCTCTTTGGAGGGATATCTTGGCTTTGGAGGGGGTGCTACCTAGATTTATCGGAAGCATAACCAAGCTCTAAGGGTTAAAGAGAAAGAAGGGAGATCTGAGCAGCCTGTGTAGATGGCAATGAGTCATGCTCTCCTTTGAGTAAACTCTTTGGCAAGAGCCTTTGTTTTACTTCTGTGGAATGTTTGCTGCCAACCACAAACGTGCGAACACTGGACAGCAGTCAGGACATTGCTGGAAAATCCAGCTCCAAGATTCTGAAACAGTCTTCCTGCTCCTAATGCCAAGATCCTTCTGGCTCTGTCCCTGCTTTCCCCTCCGCTGATCTCCACAGGAGCTGCGTCCCATGTTTCCAATCAATGCCCAAACACTTCATCACCTTTTCTTTGCAGTTTCCATGCACGCTGTTGCATGTTTAGAGAATATGCGTGCAGGAATAGTACAATGATTCAGTGGGTAGAGTTGCCGCCTCATTGCTCAAGTGACCCAGTTCAATCCTGACCTGGGTCTCTGTGTGTAGTTCGTACATTCTTCCTATGACCGTATGGATTTCTCTCGAGTGCTCACTTCCCTTTGTACATCCTCGTGGTTGGTAATTCAATTGATTGCTGTGAATTATCCCTAGAATAGGTGGGTGTTAAAAAAATCAGGCTGAAATTGATAAAGAGATGCTAGGAACCGCAGGTGCTGGTTTACAAATAAAGACAAAATGTGCTGGAGTAACTCAGCAGGTTAGACAGTATCTCTGGCGAGCATGGAACATAGGTAAGGTTTTGGGTTGGGATCCTTCGTCAGAATGATGGTGTTGTGGTCTGAAAAAGGGTCCCGACCCAAAATGTCACCTATCCATGTTCTCCATTGAGTTACTCCAGCATTTTGTGTCAGGAAATGTTAGACATGTGAATGGGTTATGGGATTGATGAGATTGCTCTGGGAGCTAGCATTGACTCAATGGACCAAATGGACTTAGAAACATAGAAACATAGAAAATAGGTGCAGGAGTAGGCCATTCGGCCCCTCGAGCCTGCACCGCCATTCAATATGATCATGGCTGATCATCCAACTCAGTATCCTGTACCTGCCTTTTCTCCACACCCCCTGATCCCTTTAGCCACAAGGGCCACATCTAACATAGCTATTATTTCTGTCATAGGAAAATATGAAATATTTTGTGGACCAGTTTGGATACATTTGCTGCTCCTCCATTGTCATGGGGTGTGACTCCTGCTTGTCTCCCTGGCTTAATCCGAATGACTGCAATAATTGAAGTAGACTGTTTACCACTAGCTTCTCAAAGGCAACAAGAATGTGTAATATATGCTCGTCTTGCCAGTCTGAAAAACAAACTATTTTTTTAAAGTACTAGTAACAATTCCTCAATCCTTAACCAGTTCCAGCATTCAATGTTGTGTCTGAAGAAGGGTTTCGGCCCGAAACGTTGCCTATTTCCTTCGCTCCATAGATGCTGCCGCACCCGCTGAGTTTCTCCAGCATTTTTGTCTACATTCAATGACTTCACTCCATCTTCCTCACATGTTTGGTGAACAAACATATATTAATCCCAGATATAAAATGTAAGCAATTGCCATTTGCAGAATAGAGTTTGATTCATCATGTTATAAATTCACTCCTTAAAAACCTGGCAATAATTTTTAGACTATGTTCTCTGGATATAGGCACCTCAACTAGTGGAAGGAGTATTACCATGCATCTTTAAAACTTTAATCAAATTGTGTCTTCATCTTCCATAGTTCAGGAAAACCACAGTTCAGGAATACCACAGTTTGTCTGGTATTTTTCTGATGAATCCTATACTGCATTTCTTCCAAGGCTAACACGTCTTTCTCAAGGAGTGGTGCCCAGAACTGGCAGTGCTTTTGGACAGCTGCTCGAGGTGTAGCCTCACAGTGCCAGAGACCAGGGTTCAAACCTGACCTCGGGTGTTTCCTGTGTGGGATTTGAACGTTCTCTCCACGCATGTGTTTCCTCTGGATGCTCCCATTTCCTCCAATATCCAAAAGATATGTGGATTTGTAGGTCAATTTGTCCTTGTACGCCCCGAAGGAGTGGGTAAGGGGTGGATGAGAAAATGGGAAAACATAGATAGTTTAAATGGGTGATTAATGGTCAGCGTGGATTCGATGGGCTGAAGGGACTGTTTCCATGCTGTATCTCTAAACTATATAGTTCTCTCCATTCTAAAAGTGGTCTCTTCAGCGATTTGCATCGTGGCAGCGTTTAAGTGCTTCCATTAATATAAGGACCAGGTTTCTATTAAATAGTATGTGGTGTGGGAGGGTACACAAAAATGCTGGAGAAACTCAGCAGCATCTATGGAGCGAAGGAAATAGGTGACGTTTCGGGCCGAAACCCTTCTTCAGACTGATGGGAGGTGGGGGGGAGAAGGAAGGAAAAAGGGAGGAGGAGGAGCCCGAGGGTGGGGGGATGGGAGGAGACAGCTCGAGGGTTAAGGAAGGGGAGGAGACCTTGAGTGCAAGGGCTAGCAAAATTGAGAGAATTCAATGTTCATGCCAACCGGACGCAAGCAACCCAGGCGGAATATGAGGTGCTGTTCCTCCAGTTTCTGGTGTTGCTCACTCTGGCAATGGAAGAGACCCAGGACAGAGAGATCGGATTGGGAATGGGAGGGGGAGTTGAAGTGCTGAGCCACCGGGAGTTCAGGTAGGTTATTGCGGACCGAGCGGAGGTGTTCGGCGAAACGATCGCCGAACCTCCGCTTAGTCTCACCGATGTAAATCAGCTGACATCTAGAGCAGCGGATGCAGTAGGTGAGGTTGGAGGAGATACAGGTGAACCTTTGTCGCACCTGGAACGACTGCTTGGGTCCTTGAATGGAGTCGAGGGGGGATGTGAAGGGACAGGTGTTGCATTTCTTGCGGTTGCAACGGAAAGTGCCCGGGGAGGGGGTGTGGGAGGGAAGGGAAGAATTGACAAGGGAGTTGCGGAGGGAGCGGTCTTTGCGGAAGGCAGACATGGGGGGAGATGGGAAGATGTGGCGAGTAGTGGAGTCACGTTGGAGGTGGCGGAAATGGCGGCGGATTATTCGTTGTGGTGTAGGAAGTTGTGTTGTGATTTATTACTGAGATTTTGCTCTGATACTCTGAAAGAGTTTTTGATAATATTAAACAATAATACCATCATTATAAAAAATTACATTATATTTTGCAATTATTGTCACACTCATTTCTTTATCATGGGCTTTTTGTAGACTTAGAATTCATTCCTTTCTCCTGAAGGAAGATTGCGTCTGTTTTTGTATTAAAGAAACATTTTGCTCATGGAGGTATTTTTATATTTGTCTCAGACTCATTGGCAGATAAACCACAGAAATAGATTGCTGAGAGTGACAAAATATTGAATCAAGGTGTGGTCCAAACTGAGTGAATGCCTTCTGCCTGATTGAGCTGTTTAAACAGCTTTTCACACCGTGGCTGGTACACAGTTAGATTTGTTAAATTGCGTCTTTTAAATATGATTTGTTGTAGATGTCTGTGGAGTAACCTGTAGCCCAGCATGAGGAAAGGGGTTGTGATGTGGCTGCCCGTGGTGGCAGTGAATGGAACAGAAACACGTGGCTCTGTGAACTGGAGCCCACTGTCTGGATGCTGTGTCCACTGGGCCCACTCCTCCTTCACTGCATCCTGCACATACACTGCATCATAGGCACACAGTCACATGCACATACACTCACATGCACATACACGTGCACACATGACACACACACACGCGCACACACACACTCACACACACATGCACACACACTCACATGCACACACACACGTGCACACACACATGAACAACACACTCACAAACAGGCATGCATACACACACACATGCACACACACTCACATGCACACACACACGTGCACACACACATGAACAACACACTCACAGACAGGCATGCATACACACACACAAACACACGCACAGACACACACGCACATGCACACACACACACACCCACATACACACATACACGCACATGCAAACACAAATGCACGGCTCAATTGTAACCATGTATTGTCTTTCCGCTGACTGGTTAGCATGCAACAAATGCTTTTCAATGTACCTCGGTATACATGACACAACTAGCCAAAAGTCACTATTTTTCCTTCCTGGTTTGTCGATGATGAGAATTCTTCAATGTGGTCGAATGACCAGAAATACAATTGAAAACTGCTGGAACTGCTCCACATATTGAGTTACTTTATCAGCATCAGTTTCTATTTCAGATTTCCAGCATTGTCAGTGCTGTTTTCTGTTGTAGACAGGAAGGTGCCGGCATGCATATCAATTAAATATTAAGCTACTTACAGCAGTTTTTTTCTCCTCAATATACCCAACATTGGGGACATTTTAATTTGTAATATAATAAATAAACTCGAAGTCTACTCAAATAAATATTGTAATTCTTTCACTTACATTATCCCTTAGCAAAACACAATAGGTGAATGATATGTGTCATGTTAGAGCTATCAGTATACTGTGCCATTGCATATCATCACAAAGAAAACTTTGAATATTGATAACATTTTCTTTGTTTGGTGAACCAGTCCAACATAAAACAGCTTGTATATTTTCTGAAAAGTATCGCGCACCTTTGATTGGATTTTACTGACTTTATCTGAAATGTACTGAATAGTGAAAGGCTTTGATAGAGTGGATGTGGAGAGGATGTATCAACTTTTGTATTGTATTGTATTGTATTCAAATTTATTGTCATTGTCTCAATTAGAGACAACGAAATGAATTTCCCTTTCCAGCCAGTATCATAAAAATAAATAAATAATAAATATTAAAACATATATAAAAAAAAAAATAGAAATTAAAAAAAAGCACAAACACAGAAAGTCCACGACACAACACAACACAGTGGCTAGAGGGAAAAGCTAGGACTAGAGGTCATAGCCTCAGAATTAAAGAGTGTTCCTTAAGGAGGGAAATGAGGAGGAATTTGTTTAGTCAGAGGGTGGTGAATCTGTGGAATTCTTTGCCACAGAAGGCTGTGGAGGCCAAGTCAGTGGATATTTTTAAGGCAGAGATAGATAGATTCTTGATTAGTATGGGTGTCAGGTGTTAAGGGAAGAAAGCGGGAGAATAGGGCTAGGAGGGAGAGATCGATCAGCCATGATTGAATGGCAGAGTAGACTTGATGGGCCGAATGGCCTAATTCTGCTCCTATCACTTATGACAACTTTCGTCATGGCTAGTGGGAGAAAGTCATCACTAATCCAACCTTGGGATCCATTCTACCCATTGTGTTTATCTAGTTTCACCTTGAATAACTGCAAGTGCAGTAGTTAATTTATTGAGCTTGTAAACCTGAGGAGTCCACACTGGTAGATTAGAGACCCAAGTTCCAATCCCATCAAGGATTTAATAAATTCAGTTAATATATATTTAAAAAAGAGAGAACAGCTAGTTCAGCTTACATCTAAGGATTGATGATCTATGGATTGTTGTAAACACCTATCTGCTTCACTAATTGGGGAGGAAATCTGCCTTCCTAACACAAATTCACTACGTGGCCGACCGGTTGATGATAATTGATACTGGTATTGGTTTATCACTGAGATTTGTACTGAGATGCAGTGAAAGTCTTTGATTGCATGCCGTCCGAGCAAATCACTTCATACCTGACGAGATTAGGTAGTGCAAAAGAGAAAATATACAAAGTGCAGAATATAAGATACAGCTGCAAAGGAAGTGCAGATTTTAAAAATGTGCAAGAGCATCAGTGAGGTAGATTGAAAGGTCAGATATTCAACTCTAACATATAACATAGATTTGAAAATTGAGAATTCATTCCAAGTTTATTAAATAGCCCAGCAAACTATACTTGTCCTAGTGTTTAAGAGGGAACTGCAGATGCTGGAGAATCGAAGGTACACAAAAAAGCTGGAGAAACTCAGCAGGTGCAGCAGCATCTATGGAGCGAAGGAAATAGGCAACGTTTCGGGCCGAAACGTTGCCTATTTCCTTCGCTCCATAGATGCTGCTGCACCCGCTGAGTTTCTCCATACTTTTCCTAGTGATGGGATCAATTCTCACCAGTTGTGGGTTACAAAGCCCATTTTTGCATTGCTCTGGCCTCAGACAGTAGATTCCAGGATTTACAAGCAATACACTGTCAAGACCAGCAGCTAAATAACTCTAATGCCATCTCCAGCCTCTAACCACCAGGTTGGCTTCTCATCTATAGGGCTCTTTTAACCATTACTATTGCCCGGATAGAAAAAGTTTCTCCTAACTCATTTATTTGTAATATTTTTTGCCCCTAATTTTTGAACAAGTAATATTTTGTCCTGGCCTATAGACCACGCACATCATTTTAAAGATCTCTCAGCTTATCTGTTAGTCAAACAATTCTCAGAGAAAGGGGTCCCAGTGTTGTCTGCCTTCTCCTTATCGCCTCCTGTAGAATTCTGTGGAAGGTGCACTCATCAATGGGCACAGCTATAACTCTGGTACAGTGTGTTGGAAGGTCATAAGGTAAAAAGTCAGGAGCAGAATTAGGCCATTTGGCCCATCAAGTGGACTCTGCTGATCAATCATGGCTGATGTATCTCTCCCCCCTAACCCCATTCTCCTGCCTTCTCCCCCTAACCCCTGATGCCCGCACTAATCAAGAATCTATCTCTGCCTCAAAAGAGGAAGGAAAGGATAATGCGATCACCGATTCTACAATAACAGACCCGTCTGGAGGACTAGTTCGTTATCGACTGTGCCTTTTGCATTGTGTTCGTTAATGGGAGAATAGCGTGCAAGTCATTTTGAGCTAAAGATTGCATCAGCCATCTTGAGGAGCTGTCTTGAGGGGCTGTGACTGGTGCTTCTTGCTCATGTTCCTTACGTACTTATACAACGCCTTCCCCAAACCTTAATCATATCGAAGGTTCAGGGGATGGGAAGACTTCATAATCTGGTTTGGAAATATTTAACATTCCTTCATCATTTTTGGGTCTAAATTCTGGAAATCCATGTCTTTCAGTGTATACGAGTGCCAGTACAAACAATATGTACCTCGAAGTTTCCACAGTCTCCAAACTACCTCAGATGGTCCCGGTTCAGGATGATAGTTAACACCACTTGCTCAAAGGCAAATAGGGATTGGCAAATGGTGTCCTTGCCAGCAATGTTCATATCCTCAAAGTAGTGGACTTGTTTTCTTATTGTGCTTTTCACCAATATCTTGTTTTTGCACAGAATTTTACTTTTAACTGCCTTGCAAAATGTATGTATTATTTATGTTTATATTTGTTTGGCTGTGTCTATATGCCTGTACTGTTGCTGCAAGCAAGATTTTCATTGACCCTCACCTTATCTGTGCTTATGACAATGAACTCAACTTGACTTGATTTGACTTGAATAAATAAAGGACATCGAGTTTGTAATAAAAAGGAACTGCACATGCTGGTTTATACCAAAGATGGACAGAAAATGTTGGAGCAACTCAGCATGTCAGGCAACGTCTCTGGAGAAATCTTTCTCCAGTGATGCTGCCTGACTGGCTGAGTTACTCCAGCATTTTATACCTGTCTAAGGATATCAAGTATGTAGGGAGGAAGTGCAGTTGCTGGTTTAAACTGAAGACAGACACAAAATGCTGGAGTAACTCAGCGGGACAGGCAACATCTCTGGAGAGAAGGAATGGGTGACGTTTCGGGTCTAGACCCTTCTTCAAGTTGCGTTGCCTAGAAGGTAAACAGGAGACACAATGTTTCTATCCCATGTATATGACATTCTTCATAGGGATTTGAAAAAAAATTGTCAAATCTTCAAGGTTTGTTTTCCTTCATCTCTCTCTTTCTCTCTATTTCTGTTTCTGTTTGTGTTATCAAATTCATAAGATTCATAAGATGCAAGGAAATTTAAAGAAGGTCCTGGGGGTAGATATGTTATAGTGTTGAGACTTACAGAGCAGCAGGGTTGGAGGATAAAAGCACAAAACCATGCAGGGAGCTCAATGCAAAGATGAGAATTGTAAAATTGAAACATTGATCACATTTTCATTTACTACACCACTGTTCATGATAACATACTGTGCGCAAAAGCATTGAATATATTGACCAATATATCACCAGGCTTGATATTTTTAAGGGCATTTCTTATACTTAAGGCACCTTGAGATATTTTTTAAAGATATCATAAGAAGACATTTGTTCTCTAACTGTCCTTTGGCAAATCTTTTACTCTTTCTCGCAGGTCGAATAGAGGAGCTGGTCCTCGTGGGTCGGAGTCCAGGTTGGCGGAGAAGCCCAAGGAACCTGTGGCTGGGGTCTGGGTCTGCACCACGGAGGTGTGAAGTGCGGCATCGACAGACAATACATGATGATAATCGAGCCGTCCGCAGTGTACAGATGCACGATGAAGGGAATATCGTGAATAACGTTTAATGCAAGACAAAGCCTGTAAAGTCCGATCAAAGATAGTCCGAGGGTGCCCGATGAGGTAGGTCAGTGGTTCCCAACTTTTTTTTAGCTCATGGCCCCCTTGGGGTCTTTTAATTTTTCTGTGCCCCCCCCTGACATTATAAGCGGAAAAAAAGTACTTCAATATTATACCTTCCATAAAAATATCAGTGAGTATTAATTGCACATATATTCTCTTTTGTTCTATTCCACAAACATCAAAAATATTTCAACTACATAGATTTAAATTTATTAGAACTGAAATTTATGAGGCAACAGGGTGGTAGCTCTGTGGCCCCCTTCATTGAACCTGTGGCCCCTAAATCCCCAAATATTTCTGTCCCCCCCTGAAATTTGCATATGGCCGGCCCCAGGTTGGGAATCACTGAGGTAGATAGTAGTTTAGGACTGCTCTCTAGTTGTTGGTTGTATGGTTCAGTTGCCTGATAACAGGTGGGAACAAACTGTCCCTGAATCTGGAGCTGTGCGTTTTCACACTTCTATACGGCTTGGATCATGGGAGAGGGGAGAAGAGGGAGTTGCCAGGGTGTGACTTGTCCTTGATAATGCTGGTGGCCTTGCTGAGGCAGTATAAGGTGTAAATGGAATCAATGGAAGTTAATATCATATACATTTTACAGAGTGGGAAATAAAGACCTCACTGCATACATGCTTTTGTTAGGAACTAAATGATCATAAATATAGTTTTAAAAAAAAACAAAAGAAAGATGTTTTGAATTTTTTATGTGAGAATCACAAACCATACAAATAAAAGTAATCTTTTTTTGGAACAGGTAGATTTCTGAAACGACATCATGAAACGACATCATGAAACGTTAATTTAGACAGCTGAAAAACCACAATATTTTTCTCTTGATTATACAAGGGAAGTCTGAAATATAGTGCAATATATGGAGGAGCAAAGAAAAACTGTGAACAGCTTTGGGATTTCCTCATTAAGCTAGAAACTCTATTCAGAATGTTTGCTGTCAGATTCGCTGAGGCAAAACAACAAATAATAATAATAGCTTTACAACTGCAATTTCTGGAGAAAATGAGTTGTACAATCCTATTTAATTAGTTAAATTACCCATTGATAATGCTCTCTCGTGTCTGTTAAATCTCATCGCCATTCATATTCACCCACATGGCAACCCATGTTTAAGATGAATCCACTACAATAAGGCAATCTTTGGCATGCACAAAACCAGGTTGCATACTGCAAATTTTGGTCAGCACCTCAATTCAGAGCTAATCAAATCTAGAACAGCACACAATGTTCGGAGAGCGTTCGAACTACAAATCTGAGAGGCCAGACTTAAGAAAGCATCTGCATTCATTTTTGATATGTAGTTAGTGCTAGTTCCTCTGGGCAACTGCAGGTAGTTTGTTATAATGTGTGTTTCGATAACATGAATAGGTTATAACACACTTGATGGATTAGGAATCATTATTTGCATAACACAGGTCATACTGGTCATAATAGGGAAAACCTGTTTGCATTTGTTATCAAAGGCAACTTCAGCGTCATGGAGTTATAGAGTCATAAAGCATGGCAACAGGCCCTTCAGCCCAACTTGGCACACCAGCCAACATGTCCCACCTGCCTGCGTTTGGCTCGTATTCCCTCCAAACCTGTACGATTCATGTACTCACCAAATTGCAATAGTCCCTGCCTCATCCATCTGACCAAAATGCCCCATCTAAGTTAGTCTCATTTTCCCACATCTGGCCCATGTCCCTCTAAACCTTTTTCCATGCATGTACCTATCTAAGTGTCTTTCTAATGCTGCTATAGTATCTGCCTCAACTATCTCCTCTGGCAGCTCTTTCCATGCACCCACCACCCTTTGTGCAATTCTCATAATTTGGTTATTTGTTGAGTTAACTCTAGTTAAGAGTCAAAAGTGTTTAATTCTCATGAGTACCGGGACTAGAACAATAACATTCTTACTTGCTGCAGCCTTTGCAACTCAACAAATAAATATAAGGTAAATTATTATTTATACTCGATCAACCAGACCATAATATTGCAAGCCAAAGGTGGAGGTTCAACTTTACACAATGCGAGGAAGGTAACATTCACGCTATAACAGCTTGTACATGTACCAGCTTCTTTCTCTGGTTTGGCATGATATCTCTTTTAAACTACGCCCCTCCATATCACTTCAACTCCTCCTCCCATTCCGAATCCGACCTTTCTGTCCTGGGCCTCCTCCATGGCCAGAGTGAGGACCACTGGAAATTGGAGGAGCAGCACCTTATATTTCGCTTGGGCAGTTTGATCCCCAGCGGTATAAACATTGACTTCTCCAATTTCAGGTAGCACTCACTGTCTCCTCCACTTCTCAGCTCTCCCTCAACCCTCTGGCTCCTCCTCTTCCTTTCTTCTTCCCGCCCCCACCCCACCCTACATCAGTCTAATGAAGGGTTTCGGCCCGAAACGTTGCCTATTTCCTTCGCTCCATAGATGCTGCCGCACCCGCTGAGTTTCCCCAGCATTTTTATTTATCTTCGATTTTCCAGCATCTGCAGTTCCTTCTTAAACGTCCCAAAGAAGTTTGGGTTTAGGTTCATTGGTCTCTGTAAAACTGCGCTGAGTGAGCAAGGAGTGGATGCGAAAGTGGGATAAACATAGAACGTGTGAAAGGGTGATTGAAGGTCAGTGTGGATTAGGTGGGCCAAAAGTGTAGACTAGTCTGAAGAACAGTATCGACTCGAAACATCATCCATTCCTCCTCTCCAGAGATGCTGCCTGTCCCGCTGATTTACTCCAGCATTTTGTGTCGAGGTGGGCCAAAGGGCCTGTTTCCACAATGTGTCTTTCAATCAATCAATTATCCTAAACAGCAGTAAACACAGACATTTGGTCTGTGCAAAATTTTATAAGATGTTTCTGGAGGCACGGCATAGCTCTGGATTTTTTAAATACTGCGAGAATGTTGCACGCAAGACCTTGAATGAAGTAATATTTGCATCCACAATCTGGGCAGGAATCTGGCACCCGTTGTTTGTGTTTCTCCCATCAAGGACACAGCACAGAGTCTCCTCACATTCTAGCATTAACACCTTTTGTTTCCAAACATTGCGCTGGTGTCATTTCAACATGAATGTCATTTTAATAAGAAAAAGGCGCTGGGCTCTACGGTCTGGTAGTCACCTTTTGTGAAGCAATTTAACAAAACGCTCCTGAGTCTATGACAATTTGTGGATAAATAAAACAGTCTGTTATGCAGATTTAATGGGATTTTAATCGCTTTTGCATCTTATCTGCAAACCTACACAAAACAAGCTGTCTTTTGAAATTGGTTTTCTTGTATGTACAGCTCTGGCTCCCAGACACAAAGCTGGTGTCAATCTGAGGGAAGAAAGGGTCTTGTACGTTGCTGTTGTTCGAGTGTGGCAGGTGCTTTTGCTACACGCAAGCTTCTCTGCGGAACTGTTTCCTGGCTGAAAATAAACTTTGTGAATTTGCTTTCGCTGAGGCTTGCCGGATGATTCATGCGTTCCATAAAGGATGTTTTTTTTATGTGATGTAAAAAGGAACGAGTTTGTGCGATTTAAAATAAAGAGAATTTTGCAACATCAAGTGCTTTAAAGCTCAAGATGTAAGTTTGAAGTGTACTCACTCAGGAATTCACTCCCAAACCTTTTAACTCTCTATTTTCTCTCTTGAAGATGCTCTTATAACATTTAATTTTAACAAGCCATTGGACATTCGTTCTAAATACTCACTATATCGTGTAGCTTGATATAGTTATCGTTTTATTTTGTGCGGTGCTGTGCGGAGTTTTGTATGTGGAAGCTATTGTAGATATTTACCCAGTTGATGCTGATCTCTCACAGATAAATATGCTTATTGCATAAATGCAAGAGCTTTATGCAACATCACAGAGGGATAAATGCATTACAGTTATCGGCAGAAGGTACATTTAAAGTGTCACATTTATTGTGATTTTGTGAAATGGGGAATTATTTGTTCATAGTTGTTCCCTCTTGAGTGCTATGACACAGTTGTGAAGAATTGGGTTGATTGCAAAGTTTCCTTGACATTGGACTTACCCTGCAAACTGCATGTTGGCACTGCATACACTAGGCAAGTTTGGGTGCAGCACGGTGGCGCAGCGGTAGAGTTGCTCCCTTACAGCGCCAGAGACCCCCGTTCGATCCTGACTACAGATGCTACCTGTACAGAGTTTGTATGTTCTCCCTGTGACCACGTGGGTTTGCTCCAGATGCTCCGGTTTCCTCCCACACTCCAAAGATGTACAGGTTTGTAGGTTAATTGGCTTTGGTAAAATTGTAAATTGTCCCTGGTCTATAGGATAGTGTTGATGTGAGGGAATCGCTGGTCGGCATGGACTTGATGGGCCAAAGGGCCTGTTCCCCGCTGTATCTCTAAACTAAACTAAACAAATTTAAGTCCGATGCCTGCACAACAGGTTTCTTTTAAACATGAGAAACTCAGCAACATGTAACATCCATCAGCTGATAGACACAAAAAGCTGGAGTAACTTATCTGGTCAGGCATCATCTCAGGAAAGGAATAGGTGATGTTTCAGGTCGAGACCCTTCTTCAGATTATCTATCAGTAAATGGATTGCTCTTGTTACTCAATCTGCAGCAGTGTATTTATTTTCTAGCAAAGAACTGCTTCAGGATTAAGCAATTCTTAAATTGTCATCCTTGTATTCAAACTCCCTCATCATCTCACTCTTTCCCTTCTCTGACGTCTTGATGTCCAGCCCTGTAAACCTCCCAGATCCAAGTGCTCCTAGAAATGTGGCCTCATGTGCATCCCTGAATTTAATTGTTATGTTATTATTGGCTTGGTCTTCAGCTGCCTAAAACCGAAGGACTGCATTTTTCACAGAGACTTTGGTCCTAAGCCTAACTTCTCTTTATATGTCTCAGCGTTATTATTTAGTTTAGTTTATTCTAGCTTAGAGATACAGCGCAGAAACAGGCACTTTGTTCCACCGAGTCCACACCGACCAGCAATCCCTGTGCATTAACACAACCCTACACACACAAGGGACAACTTTACATTTTACCAAGCCATTTAGCCTACAAACTTGCACGTCTTTGGAGTGTGGGACAAAACCAAAGATCTTGGAGAAAACCCACGTGGGGAGAACATACAACTCCGTACAGACAGCACCCGTAGTCGGGATCAAACTGGGGTCTCTGGCGCTGTAAGGCAGCAACTCTACCGCTGCACCACCACCACCCTTATTTTTTTCATTAATATCACTATTGTCAAATGGCTTCATCTACTTTCATCACAATGAAAGGTGCTATTTAAATGGAAGTTGCTGCTGTTCTTGCTATAAATGTTCTACATAAACTCCCTCGTGTTGGAATTGTTTTATTTTGCGGTCCAAGAAACACGCCTACTTCATCAGAGAGATAAATGCTACAACGTGGAAAGTTTGCAGGTCCTGTAGCACATTGCAAGGGCGTATTTACACTGCAAATGAAGGACTAATTACTGCAATCCCAACATTTGTAAATTGAGGTGCTTTCAAGCAAACTTTAAACAGCTGCTTTGTTTGACTGATGTGATGTTCCTGCCTCATCAGTTGTATCTGCTCCCATTCGAGGAGCAAATATCCTGGCTGCTTCCTTTCAGTTTTGCTGGAAAATAAAGATCAGCATTGTGAGGAGTATACCAAGCTTATTTAGTCGTTCTTGCACATTTGGTACACATGGTGGAGATGGGTTTCCTGAGTTAAAAATAAGAAGTCAGTGAATGTAGATTCAGGTTCATCACTCTCCCTGGCATTTGGTGTCACACATGCAGGGATCAGGCACAAGAACAGGGTGGCGCAGTGGTGCAACGGGTTGAGCTGCTGCCTCACAGTGCTAGGGACCCAGGTGCGATCATGATTTTCGGTGCTGTCTGTGCGGAGATTGCACGTTCTCCTTGTGACCGTGTGGGTTTCCGCTGTATGCTCCAGCTTCCTCCTACATTCCGTGTGGGTTTCCTCTGTATGCTCCAGCTTCCTCCCACATTCGAAAGGTGTACAGGTTTATAGTTACAATTGGCCTCTAGTGCGTTGGGAGTGGTATCTCGAAACAAAATTGATAGTCTGGAATCGAAACAAAATTAAACATGGGAAACATAGAAACATAGAAATTAGGTGAAAAGGCCATTCGGCCCTTCGAGCCTGCACCGCCATTCAATATGATCATGGCTGATCACACTTGTATCCCGTACCTGCCTTCTCTCCATACCCCCTGATCCCCTTAGCCACAAGGGCCACATCTAACTCCCTCTTAAATATAGCCAATGAACTGGCCTCAACTACCCTCTGTGGCAGAGAATTCCAGAGAACCACTCTCTGTGTGAAAAAAGTTCTCCTTTCGGTTCTATTTGCATCCTACATGACCCCTTTCCTGGCCCAACATCGGGAACAATCTTCCTGCATCTAGCCTGTCCAAACCTCTTAAGAATTTTGTAAGTTTCTATAAGATCCCCTCTCAATCTCCTAAATTCTAGAGAGTATCAGTCTATCCAATCTTTCTTCATAAGACAGTCCTGACATCCCAGGAATCAGTCTGGTGAACCTTCATGACAGGACAGAATTTGCACTACATGCTTTTGTACTTGCATATGATGTGATTTCTCTGAATTGCAATCAAACAATCTTTCATGTTCATCGGTTATAGGAGCAGAATTAAGGGCCTGTTCCACTGTAGGAGCTAATTCAAGAATTCTCCCGAGTTTCTCCTGATTCGAACTCGGAGAATTACGATAATACCCGCTTGTAGGTACTCGGGCCTCTCGTGGACGTTGAAAAATCTTCACGAGTCTTCACGAGCTTACCGCATTTCCCGAGTACCTGCCGTTAGCGTTACGAGCCGCAAAGAGACGTCCCGAGCTCCGACGTACCCGCTAAGTACATTCTACGTGCTTACCACGAGTTGGATTTTTTTTTAAACTCGGGAGAGCTCTTGAATTACCTTGTACAGTGGAATAGGCCCATTAGTACTTCGATGTATACCAGCATCTGCAGTTCCTTCCTTAGCTTAACAAAATGTTCCATTGCAAATGCCATGTGTTCAAACTACAGTGAGTTACTTTGCACTGCCTTCATGTGGAGTCCTGTCATGCTGTGATCTCCAAAAGCAAGGAAGAAAGTGAACCAGATATGTTTGTGTTTTTGGAACACTCTCTACATTTTATTGCTTTTTAACAAGGAATTCGCTCCACGTTTCCATCGTGAAGTTCTGAATTATGGTGAAAATCCATTTCAGCATTGAATTGTGGACATATGTCACAGCTGGATTGAATTAATTTGCTTGAAAGAACCTGCGGCCATCCTGCGTAAAAGAAAAATGACACCCATTTCTATTCTTTCCAAGTATGTCACTTTGACACTTTTGTTGGGTGAGGTGGAACAGACTATATCGACACTGCTAATTATCAACAGCGTTGTGCTTGTAAAGAGGCGGTGTGAATCTTGATAAGTACAACACACAAGTCTTCGCTGTTAACTTGCTGACTTCATCAGTCAGTGGTGCCAGGCAATACACTGAGCCCTTGCTATCTGCACATTTACCATCTATGAATAGTGAAAGGCTTGGACAGAGTGGATGTGGGGAGACTCGTTTTCACTGGTGGGAGATTCTAGGACCAGAGGTCATAGCCTCAGAATTAAAGGACATTCCTTTAGGAAGGAGATGAGGAGGAATTTCTTTCAGAGAGGGCCTTAATCTGTGGAATTCTTTCCCATAGAAGGCTGTGGAGGCCAAGTCAATGGATATTTTTTAAGGCAGAGATAGATAGATTCTTGATTAGTACAGGTGGCAGCAGTGATGGGGAGAAAGCAGGAGAATGTGGATAGGAGGGAGAGATAGATCAGCCATGATTGAATGGTGGAATAGACTTGATGGGCCCAATGGCCTAATTCTGCTCCTATCACTTATGTCATGACCTTATAATAATAATAATAATAACAATTTTATTTATAGAGCACTTTAAAAACAAACATAGCTGCAACAAAGTGCTGTACATCACTAATCATTGACAAAAAAGTTAATACACACCAAAAATAACAATCAAAAGAAATAGTAGGAAAAGACATGTAAAATAAAGAAACATCAAAAACACCACAAACAGAAGCAAAGCCTCAGGCATGGTCAAAAGCCAGGGAGTACAAATGTGTAATGGATCGGTATTGTCATGAAATCAGATGTATATTACTGGGAGTGTCGTGACATGCACATCCCAAGCCTCTTCATGTGATGTCTGGTGAATCCAGTTTGGCATGAGATGGACTATATTTGATGACTTGCTGAGGGAAGTCTTAGGAAAGACAATGCTGAGGGGAGATTTGATGGAAATATATAACATGATTACAAGTCTGGACTGACTATATAGTGAGACACTGTTTACAATGCCAGTAGGGTCGTGGCCACAGTATGAAACAAAGAGAACTAAGAACAACATGAGGAGATGCTTGTTCATGCAGCTTGACGTTAGAACCACGGATGCACTGCCAGTGCACTTTGTGGGGGAGGTGAGTTCCATTAGGGCCAGCACGAAGAATTTGGATGTACTGTACGTATGAATTTTGTACTGTACTGTACCTCTTCCGGTGGGCGGCGCGACTCTCGTCAGCAGTGGCCTCTGCAGTCTGTCCGCGTTTTATTATTTTCTGTCTATGTTTTTATGTAGTTTTTGTTATTTTTTGTTGGGGTGTGTGTGTGGGGGGTGGGGTGGGTGGGGAAACTTTTTAAATCTCTCCCTGCACGGGAGACCCGACCTTTTCTCGTCGGGTTTCCGTTATCGTTGGGGCTGCAACGAGGAGCGGCCTCCAACAGGAAGAGACCGGGGACTCTGGTGCCGACGACTCACCGTCGCCGTCGCGGGGCTGGCCGAGTCCGGAGCGGGTGGAGCGGTGGAGGAGCGCTGCTGCTGCTGCTGCGGCCCGACCGGAGAGTCGGAGGCTTCATTGGCAGGTCTGCGGATGGTGGCACCAGGAGCCCGCGGGTCCCTGGAGGGAGACCGCTTTTCAGGGCTCTCGCAACGGCGACTTCCCCCGCCCGAGTTGCGGGGTTGAAGAGCTCCTGGAGCGGGGCCTTACAGCACCGCCCCGCGCGGCTTGGAATGGCCGCGGGACTCTGCGAGCGCACGCCGGGGGCTCTAACACCAAGAACCCGGTGTGCGACCTCGCACCACCCGGCGTGGCTTTAATGGCCGCGGGACAATCGCCATCGCCAGCAGGGGGCTTTGACTTTGACTCTGGCATCGGGGGGGGGAGAGTGCAGTGGAGAGATAAGTTTATTTGGCCTTCCATCACAGCAATGTGATGGATGTTTATGTAAATTATGTTGTGTCTTGGGTCTATGTGTTTGTAATGTATGGCTGCAGAAACGGCATTTTGTTTGGACCTCAAGGGGTCCAAATGACAATTAAATGTATCTTGTAAAAATCTTGGAATACATTTTGAGAAAGGCCCTGCGGGTGAAACTAGTGAGGTTTTTAGCTTAGAGATACAACGCAGAAACAGCTCCTTCGTCCACCCGCCAGCGATCCCCACACATTAACACTATCTGACACACACTAGGACAATTTACATTTATACCAAACCAATTAACCTGCAAACCTGTACGTCTTTTGAGTGCGGGAGGAAACAAAGTGCAATCACTTTCTCTTCTGGAATTCGGTTCCCTTCTTCTTGCTGGGACCAAGGTCAGCGTTGAGTAATACATTCAAAACTCAAAATACAGGTTAGTCTGCAGGTTAAGGACATGCAGCTCATAGAGAGTCATAGCTTCATACAGTGCAGAAACAGGCCTTTTGGCCCAACTTGCCCATGCCATCCAAAATGCCCCATCTAAGCTAGTACCTGTTACTCGCATTTGACCTATATCCTAAACCTTTCCTATTTATGTTCCCGCCCAATTATCTTTTAAATGCTGTTATAGTATCTGCCTCAACTACCTCTGCTGACAGCTCTTATCCACACCTTCTGAGTGTAAAGAAGGTTGTGCAATTCGTGCATGTGTTGTTGATACAGCTGCCCGCTACAACCTCCATCACTTGGTTGATGTTCGTGCGCTGTCTGATGGGCAGATCGGAATAAACTGCCTGTTGTTTTCCCAATATTACAATGGTGACATCAAAAGATAGTTTTTGAGTCAATCGTTTCTTTGGGATGCCTTGAAAGAAAGAAGAACTGGTCTAAATGAATGCACACTTTTATTTTGCTCTTTGGAAAATGAGGAGGTTTACACAGTCATGAAGGGTAAGAGGGCAAGAAATGTTTTAAATTAGACCGGGGGGACCCGTTGGGTCCCACTCCCTCAACGCCTTTGGCATCACACACACACACACTAACACCCCCCCCCCCCCCCCCCCCCCCCCCCACACACACACACACACACACAACCACCCCCCCCCTTGATATTATATTAATATTCTTCATTCGCTCCTTTTACCTCATCCCCCGCCCTATCCACTCACGCATAACCCCCAACTGCGCAGGCAAGGCTAGAGGACCAATCAGCTGATCTCAAGGTTTTTTTTTAAACACTCATAACTTTTTTATTTTTCATCGATGGGAAAAATTCCTCGAGGCCTGCTCAGCGGAGGAGGACTGTGCGTAAGATGGCCAAAAATCATAGCGATATATGGTAGTGTTTTTTCTAAAATCAATATACAGTGCAGACAGGGAGTGGTCAAGATGAGACTTTTAATTATATAGATGTTTCCATGCCAATTGAGAATAACATAAAGTTGACATGGGTGACTGAAGTGGTGGGAATCTGCTAATGTGTACAATTGTCTGTGGTGAACAATGTTTAGAAAAGCTGCAAATATTGCAGGGTCAGTTCGGTTCCACACTACTTAAGTGCAGTTAAATTCCCTAAATGTTTATATGGCTTTTCCATGCATTGGAAAAAACCCTGATGTGCAAAATCAGTCAACATGTTCACATCCTGTAAATACAGTGAGCGTCGTATTTTGCTTTTAAAATTCTGCTTGACAAGCTTGAGTCTAATTTTCTTCCTTGCGATCAGTCTTCTGACACGCACATAGCCGATGAATAATAAAAGGCAACGCTGCAGTCCTTTTCACAGCGCAAATGGGAAATCCCAACAGCTTCCTATTCACATTTTTATTTCAGGTGTCAATTTGGGGAACAGACTTTCGGCATTGAGGATTTCCACGCTAAATCCCACAGCATCACATTAGTTGGATGGTGCTTCCGAATAGGGAGCGAACTTCAACATGGATCCAAGCAGCAAATCTTTGATAAGCTATATGGCAGAGAAATCCAGTGAAAGAAGAAACATGTTTACATGAAAGATATACAGAAGTAGAAAGGACAGTTGTGTCATGGAGCCAAGACCCAAAATAAATTGTAGAGGGAAATTAATAAATATTTCAAGAGCTGAAAGCTACACAGGGAAAGCCACAGGATGAAATGAATATTGCTTACAGAACGGTCTGAGTGGCTTCCTTAGGTAGAATTATTTATTTAGATTTTAGTTTAATTTAGAGATACGGCATAGAAAAGGTCCCTTTGTCCAACAGAGTCCATGCAGACCATCGATCACCCAATCACACTTATCTGAACAAGGGTCTCAGCCATGGTAATATCGAATGGTGGTGTTGGCTCGAAGGGCCGAATGGCCTACTCCAGCAACTATTTTCTATGTTTCTATGAGATGCTGCCTGTCCTGTTGAGTTACTCCAGCATTTTGTGTCTATCTTCGATGTAAACCAGCATCTGCAGTTCCTTCCTATATACGTATATAAATATATACATATCCATATTCATATACATACACATACACATATACATATTCAAGATTCAAGATTCAAGATACATTTAATTGTCACATGTGCCAGATGGCACAGTGAAATGAAATTCCTATACAGCCATACAATAAAAATAAAGAACACAACACACTATAGAATTGGACATAAAACATCCCCACACAGCAGAACCAAAGTTTCCCACTGTGTGGGAAGGCACCAAAGTCAGTCTCTTCCTCCACTGTTCCTCGTGGTCAGGACCTCCCCAAGCCCTCAGCAGTTGCAGCTACAGGCGGCCCGATGTCCAGGACCACTCGCCGGGGTGATACAAGTCCGACGTCGGGGCTGCGGGACATCCTCAGCGGCGCGGACACCAGAGTCGGCCCCCTCCTATCGGAGTCGGCAGCTTCCAAAGTTCACAGGCCGCGCCGGGTGGAGACTGCTGCTGGTGGCCCTCTGCAAGATGCCCCAGGACTCCACGATGTTGTTCAGCGCCGCCCGCGTTGGAAGCATATACATATACAGATACAGATACAGATACAGATACACATACAGATACATATACATATACAGATACATATACATATACATATACATATACATATACATATACAGATACAGATACAGATACATATACAGATACAGATACATATACATATACATATACATATACATATACATATACATATACAGATACAGATACATATACATATACATATACATATACGTATACATATACATATACAAATACAGATGCAGATACATATACATACACATATACATATACATAAAAAACAAACAAACAATAATAGTGAAAAAAGACAAAACCAATTCCCCCACGTCTATGTAGTTCAGAGCTTATTGGAGGTTGTAGTGTTTAATAGCCTGAAGGCTGTAGGGAAGAAGCTGTTCGTGAACCTGGACGTTACAGCTTCTTTGTACCTTCTTTGTGATGACCTGCGATTAGCTAGATCACTTTTCCATGGAGTATCATTCTTTGAAACTCCCACCTGCTTCAACACTGACACAAAGACATGCTAGCACACAAGAGTTAAAGTTACAGACACAGTGGAGAGACAGAAGGCACAACATCTCTTTTGTTTTGGGACATTATTGTCCCATCTGTGGCTACGTTGCAGAAAGAGACAGCTTGTGTTAATAGTGATAGCAGGTAACAATAGGAGGCCAGCTGTTGGCAGATGCAATACAGCATCTTGTTAAATCTCTGAGAGAAGCAAGGAATTATATTAGAATGTTCCAAAATACTCGCCGTGAATGGATCAAACTAAGTGGTCATGAGGTGGGTTGTAAGCAGGTTGACAGTCTCTCTGCAAGAGCAGATGGTGGAAGCTCAGGCCAAATGTGTACATTAAGGAAGCTTGCATTTATATATCACCTTTCATCACCTTAGGAGACACGTTAGAGCCACTGAATTATTTTCTGAAGAGCCCCCATAGATATAATGTTGGATGCACAGACAGAAATGTGATCACTCTTAGACCATCTGTTTTTATGACACTGACTAAGAGATAAGTATTGAATGCCATGACATGGATTTATTGCACAGTTTTGTTTAGTATATTTTTTGGTTCTGAATAAAATAATGTTGGGGGGGGGGGGAATTGGTTAGGGTGACATGGGTATTTGTTGTGGCATGAGTGAAAATGGCTTATGTACAGACTACTGTATGAAACTATTGATTGCAATAGTATACTGAATGCAAGAAGAGTGCATGAAGTGTGTTATATATATGGTTTTGTTTTTGTATATATTTTAATTGTGAATAAAGATTATTTTCAGCAAACCACTGTACTTGCTCGAAATATAAATATATATATGTATAGGGGTACCTGTAAGACCTAGGGCCTCATGTAAGAAAGGTGAGGAGTCTGGTAGTATTGTGTGCCTTCAGTACTGGACTGGTAGGTCAATGTGTTTAATTCTCCAGGAAGGTAGGAAGATAGGTGAACCTTCAGAAGGGGGGGTTGGGGAGTGCAAGTGTGCTGCAGATTGGTCCGTGCAGATGACACTTGAAACCAGCTGTCAACAATCCAATTTCATGGTCGATTTTTTACCCAGGGGGGAGAGGACAGCAGCACATTGTTTTTTTCTTGCATCTGGCTATTGGCATGGAAGAGTCTCCCCTCTTCATGAGCTGAAATGGGGTGAAAGATTGCAACCTTCACGTGGTCCGCCCTGTTTCGACTAATGCAATCAACTCGACGTGCACAAACGGAAGATCAAATAGAACAAGTTGTCCAACTAGTTTAGGCTGTGCACGCCACACTAAAGAGGAAGAAGATAAGCTGAAATGAAGTCAAAGGAAAGGAGGCCCGTAGATCATGCTCCCGTATGTAGAAAGACGGGACGGGGGAATCTAAATCTTGTCCAATCTCCCCAGGCACCGTCTATAAATGGGTACAAAAGGGGGAAGGATGTAGATGCTAATTTGTGTGTGGTTCTCTGATAATATGATGCTGGGACTGCACTGAACCAGCTGAAACATAAGCAGAGGAGTTTCAGCTACAACTTGTCAGAATTGCAATAACATATGGTGGTGGACCTCGTAATCAAAACAAGCTGAGTGGAGTCTGTGGTCCAGTGAGAGGCCAGACAGAACAGGCATCTGCTGCTCCATAATTGATAGCAGCGTTGATGTTTGGGGAGCACTATGTAACCATTGACCCCATCAAGCTTTGAAATATGGCTTTCTGGCAGGGTAGGGGGTCCAAGCCGATTTACATGGAGACTTTACAAGCGTAAAAGTTCCTCAAATTACATAGAACATAGAACAGTGCAGCGTAGAAACAAGCCCTTCGGCCCACAATGTCTGTGCCCAAGTTAAACTAATCTCTACTTGCTACTAAGCTTGTGATCCATATTCCTCTGTTCCCGGAATATTTATGTGCCTATCCAAACGCCTTTTAATTACTATCGTATCTACTTCTATACCACACCTGGCAGCATGTTCCAGGCACCAACTTAATCTCCTTTAAACTTTACCCCCTCACCTTAAAGCCATTATCCAAACCAATGTGGATATGCTCAGTAAAAATATTATACTCAGCTAAGATGCATACATTTGACCACAGATAGATACAATGTGCTGGAGTAACTCAGCGGATCAGGCAGCATCTCTGGGGAAAATAGATAGTTAATGTTTCGGGTCGCGACTAATCCAGGTGGTACACCGCGAGGGGGGGGGCGAGGACGCGACTTGGAGAATAGTCGCGCCCTTGCCAGGAAGTGACTGGGAAACGGTTTCCCCCTTACCCTCCCCCACATAGAAAAGCTAAAGAAATCTCCAAAACAAACTTTAAAACTGACTAAAAATTTTTAAAAAAATGACAGAAAAACAGACAGACTGCAGGCAGTGGCTGCCATCAATGCGGCGCCCCTAGTGGAGCAGTGAAGACTGGAGTGCGCAGCACAGTGGCGCAGTCACTAGAGCTTCTACCCAGCTCCAGTGATCTGGGCTCAACCCTGACCTCTGGCCCTGTCAGTGTGGAGTTTGCACGTTCTCCCTCTGACCTTTGGGTTTCATAAGGTCATAATGATAGGAGCAGAATTCAGCTCATCATGTCTGTTCTGCCATTCAACCATGGCCGATCTATCTCACCCTCCTAGGCCATTACTAGGCCATTACCCTGCCTTCTCCCCATAACCCCTGACACCTGTTCTAATGAAGAATCCACCTATGCCTTAAAAATATCCATTGACTTGGCCTCCACAGCCTTCTGTGGCAATGAATTCCACACATTCACCACCCTCTAATTTCCTCCTACATCCCAAAGGTCGGTAAGTTAATTGGTTACATTAAATTGCTCCTTGTGTGTAGGTGAGTGCTAGAATTTGTGGGGAAGGGAGGTAATGGTAATGTTGGATGACTGAAATAAGAATTACGTAAACGGGTGTTTGTTAGTGAGGAATTGGAGGGAAAAGGACGTGTTTCCATATTTTGTTTCCTTTTGACTATGAATTTGAATGAAGATCAAAGGTAGTAAACTAGACATTAATATGGCTAATATAAGCATAAAGGCCAAGCATTTAAATCATTGATATTAAATGAATTTTCACGGAGGCAGGCCACACATTAAATTACAATTTTAAATTTATTTGTTACACTGTATCCACACAAAAAAATAAATCAGTAACTTCCTAACCCCATGCACTTGCTTCTTCAGATGCACTAAATATGAGATTTATTCATCTTGAACTACTGAATTAATAACTGAATTAAAATTGAGATTAATCATGACCAGAGTAAATTGCTTTTCGAGGTAGTTAATTCCGCTACATCCCAAGATGTGGTCCCATCAATATCTAGGAAAATATAATGGTAAGCAGTCACGGCGAACCATCATGTCTGATGATTGCATTAGTCCACATGGAGTTGAAGGAATATTACATAAAGTTTAATATGTTCTGTAAATTCAGATATTTCAGGTATCCTCCAACAATCCTCTCCCTCCTGCTTCTCCCTCACAGTCCCCATATACCTCAGATAGATACAAAATGCTGGAGTAACTCAGCGGGATGGGCAGCATCACTGGAAAGAAGGAATGGGTGACGTTTCGGGTCGGGACTCTTCTCCATATCCCTCACTTGGACTTGAACCAATTTCTCCCCTCCCCTTCCCATTCTACCTACATTCCTTCCTTTATCTTCACGATTTGCAACTCCTTTTGTCTCACGCAGTTTAGGGAGGTTGGGGGTAGCATCGAGCAGGAACTCAGGGATGCGTGTAGCAAAGGTACAACGGTCATCATGGGTGACTTTAAACTACATATAGATTAGGCCAACCAAATTGGTCGCAGTGCTGAGGAGGAGGATTTCCTGGAATATATACGGGATGGGTTTTGTTAAACCAATTTGTAGAGGAAACGGCTAGAGGGCAGGCTATCCTAGACTGAGTATTGTGAAATGAGGAAGGATTAGTTAGTGATCTTGTTGTGCAAGGCCCCATGGGCACCAGTGACCATAATATTGGTGGAATTCTGCATTAGGATGGAGAGTGACATGGTTAATTCAGAGACTAAGATCCTGAACTTGAATAAAGGAGACTTTGTAGGTATGAGACGGGAATTGACGAGGATAGACTGGCAAATTATACTTAAAGGGTTGACATTGGAGATGCAATGACAAAGATTTAAAGACCGCATGGATGAAATTGTTCATCCCTGTCTGGGGAAAAAATAAAACGAGGAAGGCGGCCCAACCGTGGCTGACGAGAGAAGTCAAGGATAGTGTTAAATCCAAGGAAGAGGCATATAAATTGGCCAGAAGAAGCGGCAAACCAGAGGACTGGGAGAAATTTAGAGCTCAACAGAGGAGGACAAAGGGATTAATTAAGAGGGGGGAAAAAAGAGCATGAAAGAAAGCTTGCAGGGAATATAAAAAGTGACTGTGAAAGTTTCTTTAGGTATGTAAAAAGGAAAATATTATTGAGGACGAATGTAGGTCCCTTACAATCAGAGACAAGTGATTTTATATTGGGATACAAGGAAATGGCAGAACAGTTAAACGAGTACTTTGGTTCTGTCTTCACTAAGGAAGACACAAACAATCTTCCGGAAATACTAGGGGTACGAGGATCTAGTGGGAGGGAGAAACTGAAGGGAATCCACATTAGTCAGAAAATGATGTTCGTTAAACTGTTGGAACTGAAGGCAGATAAATCCCCAGGGTCTGATGTCTGCATCCCAGAGTATTCCAGGAGGTGGCCCAAGAAATCATGGATGCGTTGGTGATCATGTAAAATTCTTGGAGGATTGTACAGGGTAGATGCAGGAAAAATGTTCCCGATGTTGGGGGAGTCCAGAACCAGGGGTCACAGTTTAAAAATAAGGAATAGGCCATTTAGGACTGAGGTGAGGAAAAACCTTTTCACCCAGAGAGTTGTGAGTTTGTGAATTTCTCTGCCTCAGAAGGCAATGGAGGCCGATTCAATGGATGCATTTAAAAGAGAGTTAGATAGAGCTCTTAGGGCTAGCGGAATCAAGGGATATGGGGAGAAGGCAGTAATGGATGACTGGTTGAGGATGATCAGTCGTGATCACATTGAATGGCGGTGCTGGCTGAAAGGGCCGAATGGCCTACTCCTGCACCCATTTTCTATGTTTTTATGCTTCTGTGTTTCATTTTGCAGAGCACATCCATCAGAACCAGGTAATTCTAAAGGGGTGATTCATTGAAAGGAGAGAGAGGGGTGGTCAAGGTGATTTCTCAACACTGGAATCCATGGTTGGATCTGACTGGCAGACCTCCTAAGCACTGCAAAGGCCATTTCAAAGGTCAGTAACTTTGTCTTTCGACTTTACAGCTGTCAAGAAGTCGATAAAATGTTCACGCCTAGTCTGATTAAACCAAAGAAGGCAAAGTGCTGGAGTAGCTCAGCGGGTCAGGCAACATCTCAGGAGAACATGGATAGATGACTTTCGTGTTGGGACCCTTCTTTAGATTTTCTCCTGAGATGCTGCCAGACCTGCTGAGTTACTCCAGCACTTTGTGTCTTCTTTTGTCAACCACTATCTGCAGTTCCTTTCTTTCCAATTAAACCAAAGTTGTCCAAGCCTATCTCCATTGAAATTGTATATAAAAATAAACTGTGATCCTCAGAATGTTGATGTGAGGGTTATGTGGAATCTTATGCTATTCTATGGCTCTCCCGTCTATTCGAGTTCTATCCCATTGGTTTTGTTCCTTGCATCTTTGCCAGGATATGGATTGCAGGGACCACAAAAAAAAGCATTCATGTTATACCGTGATGGCGAGGAGTTAAGAAATATATCTCAAAAATAAATCCTTACAAATATTGACCGGATGGGAACAAAAACTGCACTGTCTGCACATTTCACTCCTCAGCAGATCGAGTTATCTGAGGCAATTGTGCTCTGCTGTATAAGGCAACAAGTGAGAGATAGAATGGATCAATATTGAATGTATTCAAGCCAACTTGTCACAAGAGGTGAAATCACTGATGGTTGAAGAATGCACATCAAAGCATCTTCCACCGAAAACTCAAAACGAATATCAAGCTGTCCAAGTTGCTTGAGTTGGAATTGTCATGTTCCAGGAATAGACCATTGCCCTTGGAAGATCATAAGATGCTGCTGTGAGGATTTAAACACTGGCGGATAATTTTGCTCAAAAATATCAACAATTAAAGCAAGGAGATAAGGGGGTCCAACACCGTGCTGTTACAGTGATGACAACTAAACCAACAAAGTAGATTGGTACGGTGGCACGGTGGCACGGTGGCACGGTGGCACAGTTGGTGCCTTACAGCACTTACAGTGCCAGAGACCCTGGTTCGATCCTGACTGCGGGTGCTGTCTGTACGGAGTTGTACGTTCTCTCTGTGACCGCGTGGGTTTTCTCCGAGATCTTTGGTTTCATCCCACACTCCAAAGACGTATAGGTTTGTGGGTTAATTGGCTTGGTATAAATGTATGTATAGTGTGTGTAGGACAGTGTTAAAGTGCGTGGATCGCTGGTCGGTGTAGACTCGATGGGCCTGTTTCCCTGCTGTATCTTTAAACTAAATAAACTAAACTAGAATATTTAGAATGTATTACATGTAGAATGTAGCATGTAAAATGTAACATGTGGAATGTAAAGTGTGGAATGTAGCATGTAGAATGTAACACGTGGAATGTCATACACGGATAAATTAACCAACTCATGAATGTTTCTTGTTTGACAATGAAAGTTTATCAGAATCCTTCAGACTGTGTGGTGATTGTTGAAGCCAATGCAGGAAGTGACAGAAAGTAGTGTGAATATTTGTTATTCACCAACGCTCTTCTCATAGGTGGGGTGAACGACTACAGCTAGCAAATCTGTGTACTGAATGGTACAAGCACATCCGTCAATGAGATGAGTGAACAAACCTTCAATGGCCTTCACTGTTATCCTATTCTAACGCAACACAGAAATGCCAGGGTAGTTCTTCACATTTGAAATACATCTCTGACAGGTCTGGGAGTATTTCCATTGCAAACAATGTTCAAATCCAAGAATGTTAGTGTGCATAGAATCATAGAACTATACAGCATTAAACAGGCCTCTTGGCACATTAAGTCTGCACCGTTAGCATTTATTTCGAGAAGGCTTGCATACAAAAACAGATATATATTGCTGAGGCTCTATAAGGTGCTGGTCAGGTCGCATTTGGAATATTGTGAGCAATTTTGGGCACCATATCTGAGGAAGGATGTGTTGGCTCTGGAGAGGGTCCAGAGGAGGTTGACAAGAATGATCCCAGGAATGAGTAGGTTCACATATGATGAGCGTTTGATGGCACTGGGCCTGTACTCGCTGGAGTTTAGAAGAATGAGGGGGGATCTCGTTGAAACATCCAGAATAGTGAAATAGGATAGAGTGGACATGGAGAGGATGTTTCCACTAGTGGGAGAGTCTAGGATTAGTGGTCATATCGTCAGAATTAAAGGACGTCCTTTTAGGATGGATATGAGGGGGGATTTCTTTAGTCAGAGGGCGGTGAATCTGTGGATTTATTTGCCACAGAGGCTCTGGAGGAAAAGTCAGTGGATATTTTTAAGGCAGATAGATAGATTCTTGATTAGTATGGGGTGCCAGAGGTTATGGGGAGAAAGCAGGAGAATGGGGTTAGGAGGGAGAGATAGATCAGCCACGATTGAATGGTGGAGTAGACTTGATTGGCTGAATGGCCTAATTCTGCTCCTATCACTTAAGATCTTATGATATCAAATGCCCACTTACATAAATCTTGAAATTCACCATTTTATTCTCTCAATGGTCCCATTAACTCTCCCCCAGATTCTACATCTCATCAACCATTAGGCAGAGTGTGAAGGAGAGAAAGGGGAATCAGGGATTAATCTGCTTGACCTATGTACTTGATTAGGAGCTAAGCATTGAAGCATTGCATACCTAAATTGCGGGACTACAAGAAGCTTGCAAGGCTTATCGCATAATGCTAGCCACGGGCTAACGGCTAACTGTGGGCTAACTTAAGGGCACCGTTAGACCATGGGAGACAAGAGACAGAACCTTCTATACAAGGACAAGGAACTTGCGGGAAAATAAGGGAAGTAACTCGAGAATAGAGAAGTTCAGAAGGTGAACAGGTCTTGATATTGTTACATATTGAGCTGAACACAAGGAACATTATGTTATAACGAGTAAATGATCTAATAACCACATGTACAACTGTTGGCATTAGGTAATAATGATTTGACATCTGACTGATTTTAAGGCCGTTGGCGTTATGTAACTGAACTTGTATTCACCCATTGAGGCCTCTCGCATCTTATGTGTAAATATGCTGCTTAGCCACTCCGTCAGTAGTTAATAATCTAGCAACTCCTGCAGTCACTGGGATAATGTATAAGAAAGAACTGCGGATGCTGGTTTACACCGAAGATAGACCCCAAATGCTGGAGTAACACAGACTGAAGATGGGTCTCGACCCGAAACGTCACCTATTCCTTCTCCCCAGAGGTGCTGCCTGTCCCGCTGAGTTATTCTAGCATTTTATGTGTATCTTCAGGAGAAAATGCAAACTCCACATAGACAGCACCAGAGAATAGGATTGAATCCAGGTCGCTGGACCTGTGTAAATTGTACGTAATCTCTGGTGACTGTGATACTCTCCTATATTCAGCGTTTAACATTGCAGTGATAGGACATGTAGTTTTGACAACCAAGCTACAACTTGCAAAGAGAAGGCTTCAGAACAGCATTTTGTTTATTAAACATGAGTACAGTACCCAACAAGATGTCAATGATGAAACTAAATCCACATTGATGAAAAATGTTGTGCGATCTCCGAGTATGACACTAATATAATTTAAACAAGGCAACATATCACTGGAAATAAAGCTTCACGATATCACATATGTTCTTCAAGTTTAGGTCAAGGTTTATCATGGGTACATATTGCACTCACCTCTGATCTTGTGCAGTGAGATAATCACATTGTCATTACTTACAAGGGCTTAAATTGTGTCAGGCATTGCTGGTGTGAATGTCATTTGGATTATGGAAGTTTGCCCTTAGAGAATTCACAAATCTCTACCTAAGAGTTTGAGATAGAGATTGAAATTTACTCTTGGGGTATATTATAAATTGAGAGAGGTTTAAAACTTGTTACCAAACTGTGGAGCAAGGACAGAAAGACTGCCAGCAATACTCATTTATGCACAGCCTCTGCACACAGGTCTTCCAGGTTTGTCCCAGAAGATAAATGATCCACATCCACACAAGCTGGACCAAGCCTCGGAAAACAGCTTGAATGCAATGACAGAGAAACGGGTGACTTTCAGATCTGTTTAGTTTAGTTTAGTTTAGAGATAAAGCGCGGAAACAGGCCCTTCGGCCCACCGAGCCTGCACCGACCAGCAATCCCTGCATATTAACATTATCCTACACACACTGAGACAATGTTTTATATTTACAAACCCTATAGTGCATGAGGAAACCAAAAGTCTCAGAGAAAACCTATGTGGTCAAGGGGAGAATGTACAAACTCCGTACAGACAGCAACCCTAGTCAGGATCAAACCAGGGTCTGTGATGCTGCAAGCACTGTAAGGCAGCAACTCTACCGCTGCGCCACCGTGCCGGCCTGCTCTGTTGCAGTTTGTGGATGCAGTTCTATTGAAATGTAATAACTATATATGTAAGCTGGTATGACCCTACGACCTGCAGCCATTTGAAGTAATGGCTATGACAAGATCCATGATTACAACACTGTTTGCAAAGTGTCACTGGAAATGCTCCATCCTTTAAAGTACTTACAGCACCAGCTACCAGCAGTTGAATACATATGGGACTTGCACAAGATCGAGGAAGAAAATGAACAATTCTGAGCCAATGTTGTCTCATCGGTAAATCAGTAAGTGTTGTCCATAACGGCAATGGAAATCTCCCACATTCCTGAAACAGAATGTTTCTTTCAATTAGAGAAGCGGATTTCAGAGAAGATTTACGAGGATATTGCCAGGACTAGAGGGTCTGAGCTATAGGGAGAGGTTGAGTAGGCTGGGACTCTATTCCTTGGAGCACAGGAGGATGAGGGGTGATCTTATAGAGGTGTATAATATAAAATCATGAGCGGGGGTAGATCGGGTGGATGCACAGTCTCTAGCCCAGAGTAGGTGAATCGAGGACCAGAAGACATAGGTTTAAGGTGAATGGGAAAATATTTAATAGGAATCGGAGAGATACATTTTTCACACAAAGGGTTGTGGGTGTGTGGAACAAGTTGCTGGAGGAGATAGTTGGGACTATCCCAACATTTAAGGAGAAATTAGACAAGTACATGGATGGGACAGGTTTGGAGGGATATGGACCAAACGGAGGCAGGTGGGACATGTTGGCCGGTGTGGGCAAGTTAGGCCGAAGGGCTTGTTTCCACGATGTATCACCCTATGACTCTCTAATATGCAGAGGGATGTTTGGAGATGATATCCTATGTTCTCCGGCGATGCTGTCGGACCCGTTGAGATGCTCCAGCACTTTGAGTCTTTTTTTCCCAAATGTCATGTTTAGCTTTTATAGAATCATAGATGAGTCATGATGGTTAACAAAAAAATAGATAATATTGAAGTGGCAAGAGTCAGTAAACTGGAAGTGGCACCGTGGGCAGTCACGGTGGCGCAGCGGTAGAGTTGCTGCCTTTGCAGCGAATGCAGCGCCGGCGATCCGGGTTCGATCCCGATTACGGGTGCTGTCTGTACGGAGTTTGTACGTTCTCATTGTGACCTGCGTGGGGTTTTCTCCGAGATCTTCGGTTTCCTCCCACATTCCAAAGACGTACAGGTATGTAAGTTAATTGGCTTGGTAAATGAAAAAATGGTCCTTAGTGGGTGTAGGATAGTGTTAATGTGCTGGTTGGCGCGGACCCGGTGGGCCGAAGGGCCTGTTTCCGTGCTGTATCTCTAAACTAAAAAAATATTTTAAACAATTTGAATGCTTCTTAGTAGAAATTAGATATTGTAAGGGTAATACTAAGGGTGATAAATGATTAAAATCAATTAACTGATTCTTACATTAGAAATGTCCTTACCGCACAGTAATAAGAATGTGGAACTTGTACCTACAGTGTGAAGAGCAGTGAGCTACATTCTGAAACATTTTCTTTTTCTTCCTGCCCTCTTCTTCCCCACCCGATACACTACAGTATTTACAGTGGACACAAAAATGCCAATGCCCCTTTACTATCTGCCCACATCAAAATAAGGCATGTGGTTTGCAAATAACCAGGGAGATACTGGTTGTGGAAGAGCAAGCACTCTGCACCCGACTCCGATTTCAGTCCAGAATTTGTTGATGGGACTTGTCAAACTGCAAAGGATGAGATGCGACCTTGTTCTTGACAATGACACATGACGCAGTTCTAGCGATATCATTGCTGTAGGAACCGCAACCACAAGTGTCTTTGGTGCACCCGTCTTCACTGTCACTTTGGGGGAGAAGTAAGCAAAAACGCTTTGATTCCAAACAATCACATTTTTGTGTTTCTTTCTTTCATTTGGTCTTCCGCCATAACGAGGGTCCCACTGCCTGTTTATTCCTAATGTTCCTGGAATTGGAGAGCTGGGCCACTTCTGATCCAGCTGTGTGTGTGGAGACCATGTCAGATAGTAGGGATATTTATTTATCTGACATACGTTTGTGAAATAGGTGGGAGTCAGATTGTTTAGTCGTCACCAGCAGTTTAATTTCAGATTACTTCTGTGAATTGAAATTCCCCGGTTGACATAGTGGAATTCAAAACCATATTCCCAGATTAATAGTCTTAGGTCGCTGAATATCAGTCTAGCAATTTAACCACTATGCTACAGGTGGCACGGTGGCGCAGTGGTAGAATTGTTGCCTTACTGTGCTTGCAGGGCCGGAGACCCGGGTTCGTTCCCGACCACGGTTGCTGTCTGTACGGAGTTTGTACGTTCTCCCCGTGATCGCCAATTATAAGGTATTAACTGGGATATTGAAATTTGGAATCTCTTCACAAACTGTGCTTTAGGAAGGACACAGGCAGTGTAGTCCCTGAAGAATCTTGAAGCCTTGGTTTTCTCCAAGATCTTCGGTTTCCTCCCACACTCCAAAGACGTACAGGTTAATTAGCTTGGGTTTGTATATTTGGTATAAGTGTAAATTGTCCCTAGAGTGTGTAGGCTTGTGTTAATGTGCAGGGATATCTGGTCGATGTAGACTCGGTGGGCCCAAGGACCTGTTTCCGCGCTGTATCTTTAAACTAAACCATACTATGCTAGAAGCATAAATCTAGTACCAAGTTCCTTTTTTCAATTCTTCCTCCATATCGAAATTCACAAAAGCATTTGGGGCATCTTGGTCAGCATGGATGAACAGGGTCTGTTTCCATGCTGTTTAACTTTATGACACTGTAACTCAAAATTAGTAAAATACACATTATTTTTACTGCTGCTAATTAAGGTTATTTTTGTAGCAGCTTTTACATCTCTTCTGGGACACAGAGCGCACTTTGTAGTCAATGAGGTACCTTTGAAAGAGAGTGACTGCTTAAACATGGGATACATGTTTGCACAGCAAAGGGACCACGGTCAATAACCGTATTGTAATTGTATCATTAAGGGCGGAATGCAGTGTAAGACATGTGTAAGATTGTTCAGGGACTGTACTGCCTGTGTTGGGAAGTTCTCTTCTGCAAGCATACTTTGGGAAGAGCTGCCAACTTTCAATATCCCAGGTACATACCTTATGTTCAGTGCTGCTCCAGTGGAATTGCAGGTGTTTAGTTTAATTTAGAGATACAACACGGAAACAGGCCCTTTGGCCCATCAAACCTGTGCCGGCCAGCGATCCCGGCACACTAATACTATCTTACACACGAAGGACAATTTACAATTTACTGAAACTAAATTAACCTTCAAAACTGCATGTCTTTGGAGTGTGGGAGGAAGCTAGATCACCCAGAGAAAACCCACGCGATCACAGGGAGAACTGTGCACTCTACCGGTGCGCCGTGGAAAGTATCCTCTCCTATGGCATCCTGGTGTGGTTTGCTAGCTGCACTGTGGCTGAGAGGAGGGCGCTGCAGAGAGTTATCAAAACTGCACAGAGCATCACAAACGTTCAACTGCACTCCCTGGAAGACATACACAGGGCCTGATGCTTGCGCTGGGCCACAAACATCAAGCAGGAGACATCCCACCCTGCCATTCCACCTTTTCCCCATGCTACCCTCTGGGAGGCGATACAGGTCTCTGAAGGTTCCCACCGGTAGACTAAAAAATAGTTTCTACCCATGTGCGATAAAAGAACTTAATTCTAACAGAACACTGGGGAAGCACAATATAATTTGGGGTGCAAGATAATGTGCAATATTCTTTAAAAATATTTTTAATACCTATTTATTATTTTCTTTACTGATTTATGTTTATGAGAGTCAATGACTGTTGTGTTTTGTTCTTTTTAAACCGAAGGAGATGCAATGGAATTTTGTTGCACAGTATTGTGCAATGACAATAAACATATTCTATTCTATTCTAACTGACATACTCTGTACAGACAGCACCCGTTGTCAGGATCGAACCCAGGATCTGGCACTGAGGGGCAGCAACTCTACCGCTGCGCCACTGTGCCTCCCTGTTGAATTCAGGGGTTGGATTTCAATGAAGTTTACATCAAGAGCAGCTGAGGTCATTACAAGAATGTTACTTTACAGAGCAGAAGAGTGGGAATTCCTTGTGAGAATTCCTTTAGGGTGTACAGCATTCAGTCAATGCCCAGCCTCAGTGGGTCTGCCTCCATGAACATAATTAATCCCTGGAAGCATTTTGAGTGGAACTTCATATGAATATTAAAGCAAGTTGTTCATCTCCCATTCTATTTTCTACATTTATTACACCCAAAAATTCAGACATAGGATGGAAACTCTGAAAATTAAAATAGAACTTAAATGGTAGAAATCTAAAATTGAAAACAGAAAATGCTGGAACCATTCAGGTGGTCAGGCAGCATTTGTGTAAAGACAGATAGACATAAAAAGCTGGAGTAACTCAGCGGGACATGCAGGATCTCTGGAGAGAAGGAATGGGTGATGTTTCAGCTCAAGACCCTTCTTCAGACTACTCAGGGGAAAGGGAAATATTGACGATGATGCAGAGAGATATAGAACAATGAATGAAAGATATGCAAAAAAGTAATTATAATAAAGGAAGCAGGCCATTGTTAGCTGTGTGTTGGGTGAAAACAAGAAGCTGGTGTGACTTGGATGAGGGAGGGATGGAGAGAGAGGAAATGCCAGGGTTACGTGAAGTTAGAGAATTCAATATTCATACCACTGGGCTGTAAGCTGCCCAAGCGAAATATGAGATGCACTTTCCTACACATTTTGTCTGTGTAAAGAGAAACAGAGTTAACGTTCCCGGTACACAGCCTTTGCCAGAATTGGGAAGAAAACATTTGTTTTAAGTCGTAGAGAAGATGGTGGTGGGATGGGAAGGACAAAGAGAATATCTATGGTGAGGTAATATCAGATGGGGTAATGAGACGGATGCTGTTTCATTTTGGTGAGTGCTGCTAATAGCAGGGCCATGGGATATGCCCAGAAGGTCAGGCTGCAGAGAGACAAAAACCGAGTTAAAATCACAGATGGATGACTAGCTGAAATGGCTGGTTCTGATACATACAGAAAGGATGAGTGTGTTACCTCAAGTTGGAGCATGCAATGTTGAGTGCAGATTGTTTCTGATGAAGTTGCTGTACCTCACATTGGAGGACTGTTTGGGTCCCTGGGTGGCTGGAAGGCATGAGGTAAATGTATCTCTTTCATTTGCTCTCAAAAGTCATAAGGTCATAAGTGATAGGAGCAGAATTAGGCCATTCAGCCCATCAGGTCTGCTTCACCATTCCATAACGGCTGATCTATCTCTCCCTCCAAACCCCATTCTCCTGTCTTCTCCCCATAAACCCTGGCACCCGTACCAATCAAGCATCTATCTATCTCTGCCTTAAAAATATCCATTGACTTGGCTTCCACAGCTGTCTGTGGCAAAAGTGTCATAAGTAGGGGAATGTTTCATGGAAACAGAAGTGCGGACAAGGGAATGGTGTCTTCAGAAGGGAGGGAGGAGGGAAAATGCACCTGGTTTCATCTCATTGATGGTACTGGATTTATGAAGGGCGGTCTCTTGAGTGCAAAGGCTGGTGAGGTGAGAAATGAGGATTATAAAATTCTAATCTTGCTCTGTCAAGTGAAGGGGTGGGAGCAGAAATGATGGAGACAGATGAGATACAGTCAAGGACTCCTTACAATAGTAGGTATGTTGGATTCTGGGGTGGACGTTTGTTGCTGAACTATCCTCTGAGATGGAATTGGATAGATCCAGATACGGGTTAGAAGGGCCCGAGATTAATGATATGAAACTGAGAGCAGGGTGGAAGCTGGCAGAAACATTGATGCCAATTTTGAGTAATGAATAAAATTTGCTGGTCGCAGTTGTGAATATGTTCCATAACAGTATCCACAGCCATTGATGTAGAAAATCTCAAAGGGTAAAGGGCCTGTCCCACTTACGTGTCCTTGGCACGCAAATGACGCGACCTCGTGTCGTGGTCGTGTTGAGGCGCACGGGCATCGTATGGCCACACGGGGCCGGACCCACTGAGAAACGCGGAGGGGTATGGAGTTGTGCGTGACATCGCGTGGGGCTCCGAGATTTTTGTAGCGAACAAAATCTTCGCGCGCCAACGGCCTGTCGCGTAACTGACGGCCAAAGTGGGACACGCCCAAGACCCTGGCACGACGCAACGTCTCACCTCCAACAGCAGCAGAAGCAGGCAAACGATCATCAAACTCGGCCTGGGGCTCACGGCCGTTGTGGTCCAGATCCACCCCCACTTCTACTCCCAGAGCGGGGCCAAGAAAATTGAAGATGGACACAAAGCTGGAGTAACTCAGCGGGAACAGCAGCATCTCTGGAGAGAAGCAATGGGTGATGTTTCGGGTCAAGACCCTTCTTTTCTGACTGAAGAAGAGTCTCGACACGAAACATCACTCATCGCTTCTCTCCAGAGATGCTGCCGGTCCCACTGAGTTACTCCAGCTTTGTGTCCATCTTGAAACGATGTCACGCGCTCCAGCCGGCTGTGCATACGTATGAAATCACGTGTAACCTTCGCGGGACCATCGCAGCTCAACGCGACCACGAGGTCGCGTAATTTGCTTGCCAAGGACACGTAAGTGGGACAGGCCCAAATGTCACCTATTTCTTTTCTCCAGAGACGCTGCCTGACCCGCTGAGTTACTCCAGCTTTTTGTGTCTATGAAGGGTAACAAGACTCTGAGAGAAGGTTTATGTCCATGACTAATACAGATGAACAACACCAATGCTGGCGATGTTCAAAACGTGGGCACGTTCCTTGAGTCTCTCAGCATTCCCACTGCCTCAACTTGAACTTGTGGATCTGTGCCAAAGGCCTCTCATTCACAAATATAGACTGAGGCCAAGTTTACTTAATATGCTGTCACATTTTCCCCAGCACAATCAGTCTGGCACTCTGATGGAGACCAGTGAACCAGGGAATGAGGAGTGGTGCTGTTTTATACGCTTTTGTCCAGTTGCCAGGATTACAGTTTATAGAATATCATATTTGCAATCTTTGCCTCATTCCTGCACTATTCCCTCTGCGCTTCAGTTGCAGTAAGATAATTTTACATACCAGAGTCACAGTGATCGATTCCAGAAAGCTTTCCTTTAAAAAAACAAAACTTTAACTGTTTAAGAATAACGCAAGACGAAAAATAAATGAGTCACAAAATGCTGGATTAACTCAGTGGGACAGGCAGCATTTCTGGATGGAAGGAATGGGTGACGTTTCGGGTCGAGACCCACCATGCTGCCTGTCCCGCTGAGTTACTCCAGCACTTCACTCTATCTTCGGTGTAAATCAGCATCTGCAGTTCCTTCCTACCGAAAAAAAAAAAAAATTGGGGGATCAGTTTATTTAGTAAAGGGTGGAATATGACTGCATCAGTGAGCATTTTTTTATTCCTCCTTTCCATTGTCTGTCAGGGATATAGTTATCAACTACATGGCAGTTAACATTGGCTTGCATCTGCACAACTTCAGACTAATGTATTTAATATAATTTTCATATGGATAACATATCTCGTAATCTCACCGCCAAGTATCACAACCAATTTGGAAAATTTAAGCGTTTTGCATTTGAATATATTTAACAATAAAGAACAATGTTTACTACAAGCGATAAATCAAATCAACCATTCAATGAATAGAAATGGCATAATGAATGAGCACACAGTTTTAGCATAATCAGTGTGCTATGATGAGATCGCTGGGATGTTAATGAACAGCAGTTATCATCAATGAAATATAATCATTTATGCACAGAGATATCACCATGAATTATCCTCTTCTGTTATTAATGCTTCGTTGCAATTATATGCTAACAATATTTTTCATGTTCCCATCATAGTTAATTAGTCAGTAAGTGATGTAAGATGCCAGTGACTAGTGACTTCCTCGATGCACTGGATTATATCGGAATAAGATCCTCGATAGATGAGACAGAGTTAAGACTGGGCTCCTCGAGAGCAGAGTGCAGATGGTTTTCTGTTAACTCTTTAAACGCTTCAGGTGCAGTTGCATATAAAATCTTTACATCTTGACAGGGCGGCTCAGTGGCCTAGCGGGTAGAACTACTGCCGTACAGCGCCAGAGACCCGGGTTCAATCCTGACCACGGGTGCTTGCTTGTAAGGGGTTTGTACGTTCTCCCCGTGACCTGCGTGAGTTTTCTCCGAGATCTTCAGTTTCCTCCCACACTCCAAACGCGTACAGGTTTGTAGGATAATTGGCTTAGTATAAATGTAAAATTGTCCCTTGTGTATGTAGGGTAGTGTTACTGTCTGGAGATTGCTGGGCGGTGTGGACTGGGTGGGCCAAAGTGCCCTTTTCCACTCAGTATCTCTAAACTAAACTAAACTAAACTAAACAAAACTAATGTACTCAATTTATTTTTGACGGGGGTGGATGTGGGCTGGAAGACAACATTAATCATTAGAAATGTAAAGAATAAAGAATGCTTTTTGGCTCATCATGTCCATGCTAACCAAAAACAGCATTTGAGAGAAATCCCATTTTCCCATAAAGTGCTCCTCCTTTTCAGTACATGAGGCTGCTGCATTCATCTCCCTTTCAGGCAGTGAGTTACAAAGGTCCACCATCCTTAGGGTAAACTCCCCCAAATCTTCATGCAGTCAATTGGATTGATGCCTACATTATCATATTCAGCATGGACATTGTGGACAGGTGGCTCTATTCCTTTGCTGCCCGATTCTGCAGAACACAAAGTGCTGGAGTAACTCAGTGGGTCATGCAGCATCTCTGGAGATCATGGATAGACAACGTTTCCGGTCCAAAGAAGAAGCATCCCGACACGAAACACGGCCTGTGCGTGTCCTCCAGAGATGTTGCCTGACCCACTGAGTTACTCCAGCACTTTGTGTTCAGCGTAAGATTCCACAATCTGCAGTTCCTTGTGTCTACACTGTACTGTGTTCTATGCTCTATTGTGGATGCATGATTACCTTATCAAACTATTGAAGAAAGATAAGACCAATATTTGTTTTGCAGGACCACTGTGCTTTTATTTAAGCTATGGTGTTGCAAAGTCATCGGTTTCTGGTTGGTTGTTATGGTGACCATCTGATTTATTCTGCTTGCTTAAGAATTGGGCTGTGAGGAGAACAGCGAGGGTGCTCCTGCTACTTTTAAATTGTCAAAGCGCAGGCATTTTCACCGAGAGCTGACATTTCTAATCCCATTTGTGACACCATCAATAACATTACGCTGCTCTCGGCATGAACTAAAATTAGCTCGTCAGTGCTCCATCAATACCGGTTTTATGGCAAAGTTGCAGTCAGTCTGATGTCCTAAGTAGCTCCAACACATCACCCATTCAACTGGACTGAATATATTTACAAGAAGGTTATGAGACAGATTCGACATAAATCTTTAAAAGAGATAATTGCGGAAACTGATCGAAAGCTCAGCCCAAGCAGTAGGATTTGACAGTAGCAGTAGAATCGTAATGTTGAGTTAAAGCGCCTTAAGACAGAGATGAAGAATTATGGAAGAGGGAACTCCAGGGTAATTGCAGGCACATTTACCGAGATGTCCCCTTTATTCAGTAAAGGTTCCCCCCCTTCTGTCATACACCTGCGTCTCCTCTGTGTCCCGTGGTTTGCTCTCGCTCCCCCCCTCCCCAGAGGAAGGGTAGTTCCCCTGGTCCTCACCCTTTACTCCACCATTCTCCGCATCCAACACATCATCTTCCGTCATGATCCCAAGGCCCAGTCATGTCTTCCCATCTTTTCTGCCTTCCATCACAGTGAGGAATGTGGGGAATCCACTGTGGTGGATGTTTATGTTAACTTTTATGTAGTTGTGTGTCTTGTTGCTCTTTTTTATATGGCTGTATGGTAATTCAAATACCACTGTACCTTAATTAGTACACGTGACAATAAAAGGCCTTTGAACCTTTAAACCTTTGAACCATTTACCTATCAACCCCCCCCCCCCATCACCTGTCTACCTACTAGCAGTCATGTTTTGTCCTGCATGTCCTCTTTTCTAGAGGTCTTCCCCTACCTGGGAAACATCACTTATCCATGTTATTTATGTGCTGCTTGGCCTGCACTGAGTGTCCTTTGAGCACATTTACCAGCACCAGGGAGAGTTAATGTGTGGATTCACTGAGGTTCACAGCCGGGGGAACACACATTTCTTGGAGGTTTTTAGAGTTGGCCGAAACTCCAGATATCATTCTGGATACTTATAGAGGAATTGAACACATTGACTCATATGAGGTCAGCACAATAGGTGGTGAGATGAGGGGACAAGGAGAAAGGAGGTGTGTAATGGGAAGCCGAGGAAGGGATGTAGGTGGATGGGGATGGGGGGGGAAGTGAGGTTAGTAAGAAGGAGTTGGACTTCATTGGCCAAAGCATAAGTACACAAGAAAATAGGGGCAATACTAGGCCAGATGGCCGTTCAAGTCAACTCTGCTATTCAATATGACCATGGCTGATCTGCCCTGGACTCTCTTCTGGGAGAGCTTCCGAATAACCTTTAATTCTCCAATCTTTCTAAAAGCGCTCTACCTCCCCCTCCTCCATGGATCTCACCTGCATAATCCTCTGGGTTGCCCTGCATCTTGCAGAAGGCAAAGCATCGGGCCACTATTGAAACTGAACGTATCGGACAAGGATTCTATAGAAATAATGGGGAAACTGCTGTGTGGCTCCACAAGAAGAGTTCATAAGTTCATATGTTCAGAAGTTATAGGCGTAGTATTAGGCCATGTGGCCCATCAAGTCTACTCCTCCATTTAATCGTGGCTGATCTATCTTTTCCTCTCAACCCAATTCCCCTGCCTTCTCCCAATAACCCCTGACACCCGCACTGATCAAATTCAGATTGCCACCTTTGCTACCATGAATACTGGCAGAAGGGGCAAGCATAATGTGTTATTGATCAGGAGTTTTCCCTTTAGAAAGGTAAAACTGATAAATTATTCAACTACATATTTACTTCATTTGAGCAAAGCATGTATAACTTGCACCAAGAGTTGAATAGATTTAAAAAAAAATGATTGCAAATTGGGCAATGAATTAAATTTAAACATTTGGCCAGTTGGTTTGAACCAAATCCAATGGAATTCCTTTCCAGGCTTTGTTGCTTTGTTACTGATTGCTGTTGTGGGTGAAACAATTCCTGGCAGAATTCCTGAAAATCCATTACATCCGTTACTTTGCAAGGACTGCGATGGCAGATTGTGTTACTGAGATGATTCCATTTAGGTTGGGTCATCCTTAGCAGCGTTACATGGAGACCTCCAAGCCAGACTTGGCGAACTATGGTGCATTACAGATATCTCTAATATCTGGCTATTTCGAAATGCACTAACTCCATTAAAAGTTTCTAAAACATCTTGGGTCAGCATTTAGCTGCCTGGGTGTTCTATTTTGAAGGGAAGGCTATTGGTTATCTAGGCGTATATCACAAGACCTTGAAAGGAGCCAACGATTTTTGGAAAGGAACGAGGCGTTCTTTTTGCTGAAGTAAGTCTCTGGAAAATCACAGTTGATTTAGTGATGATGTTACCCAGAAGCTGCAAAGCCATATTTGTGTCCACGGAACATTTATCTACACCTCAAACCCAATGTGGTGGAAAATTGAAAATGTAATGGCATTCCTGCTGCATGTGGAATTATATCGACCGACGTTGGTCAGAGTGATCATTATTAAAGGGGAGGCACAGTGGCGCCGCGGTAGAGTTGCTGCCTTACAGCGAATGCAGCGTCGGAGACCCGGGTTTGACCCCGTCTGTACGGAGTTTGTACGTTGTCCCCATGACCTGCGTGGGTTTTCTCCGAGATCTTCAGTTTCCTCCCACACTCCAAAGACATACAGGTTTGTAGGTTATTTGGCTATGGTAAATGTAAAAATCGTCGCTAGTGTGTAGGGTGTGTAGGATAGTGTTAATGTGCGGGGATCATTGCTCGCCGTGGATCCGGTGGGCTGAAGGGCCTGTTTCCGCTCTGTATCTGTGATCTAAACTGTATCACTAAACTAATGCATTTCGTTGTCTCTGTACTGTACACTGACAATGACAATTAAAATTGAATCTGAATCTGAATCTAAACTAAAGCTCCCCAAGCAAAAAGAAAAATGACCTCTACCAACCATCTCCAAGTGCTCGACGAACTGCGAGCTCTTTTGGAACAGAAGTCATCGGGGACAGGGAGTTCGGAAAGGTCCATGGTCGCTCTGCAGATCCTGCAACACGGTGTGGTCAAATAAAAGGAGCACACATTATAAAACCATAAAATAAACACACAAAGCTGGAGTAACTCAGCGGAACAAGCAGCATCTCTGGAGAGAAGGAATGGAAGACGTTTCAGTTCGAGACAATTCTTCAGAACCCGCACCTGTCCTGGATAAATCTGAATTATCCAGTGGGGTCTTGAGGAGAATTCAGGTCAGCCATAAGGACCATAAGCACCAGAAGCCTGCATTTGACAAAACCCAGTGCACCACAATGTAACTAATAGAGCACATCACTTACATTTAAGGAGCGGATAATGCAACCATCTGTCCATCTCTGCATTGCTGCGACAGCATCAGTAGTTGGCTGTTTAAACTATGGTTGATGTGATCTGTAATCTTACTCCACCCTCCCTACCATGGATTCATAAGTCTAAGGAACAGAATTAGGCTATTCGGCCCATCATGGCTGATCTATCTCTCCCTCTCAACCTCATTCTCCTGCCTTCTCCCCATAACCCCGATGCCCGTACTATTCATGAATTTGTCAATCTCCGCTCTAAAAATACTCAATGACTTGGCCTCCACAGCTGTCCGTGACAATGAATTCCACAGATTCACCACCCTCTGACTAAAACAATTCCTCCTCATCTCCTTCCTAAAGGAACTTCCCTTAATTCTGAGGCTGTGCCCTCTGGTCCTAGACTCTCCCACTAGTGGAAACATCCTCTCCCCATCCACTGTATCCAAGCCTTTCACTATCATGTATGTTTCAATGAGGTCCCCCCTCATCTAAACTCCAGCCCAGTGTCGACAAATGCTCCTCATAGACTCAAAGAGTGATACTCCATATACTGTCACTTGGTCCGTAAATTCAGGATGGTTAAGATTTAACATTAGCTGCTGTCGACTGAATTTTGCCGTAACATTGCAGGAAAATCTTAAAAGAGCTTAAGTGGCAATCTGGGTGAAGTGAGTCATGTCTCTGTGGGACCCTGCAATTTCCTGCTGCAATTGCTCCACACATAATTCAATAATATTTGGAACCGTTTGCCCATATAGTTTTAATTGGTTTTCATTTTTCAGCATGTGGGCTTTTGTCAAGCCAGCATTTATTGGCCAAACCTACTTGCTCTTGACAAGGCATACCAAGCTACCGCATGACGGGGAAGATACTCCCCATTATGTCGATGGACATAGACTTCCTATGGTTGGTGCCAGTAACAAAGAATGGAGAGTAATATGTTTTGCTGTCAAAATGAGACCGGCAGAAAAATATATAGATGGTGGTGTTCCCATGTACCTGGTATCTTTATTCTTTCTTGGTGGTAGAGGTCATGGAATTGGGAGTTAGAGGCCATGGAATTGGGAGTTGCCTTTGAAGCAACCCTTGTATCTTACTGTTTAAGAAGGAACTGCAGATGCTGGAAAATCGAAGGTAGACAAAATGCTGTGCTGAGTTTCTCCAGCACTTTTGTCTACCTTGTATCTTGTTGCTTTGTTACCTATTGCTGCTGTGTACACTGGATACTTCTTGGATGCCTAAACTTGAGTTCCCAGGTCTATTCTGATTCTCTCCCTTTTAGTGCCAGGCAATGCAATGACAAATATCTTCAGAGTAAAGACGGGTTTAACATTTACAAGTGTTTGGGACCGTGTGCTGATTCCTTTCACCAATGCTCCCATGGGCACCTGTAGTTTGGTCAGGACAAGGTCAAATAGGATTATATCTCATGTTGGCTCACTCAATACTTGCTGGAGATCATGTCTGGCATGTATGACTTTTAGGACTTGACCAGCTCTCTCAGTGGTGGTGTTACCAAAATACTCTAGGTGATGAAGTTTGAGATATACTGTGAAGAACTTCAACATGGTGAAGCATTATTCTTTATCCTTTATCTGTATACCATGGATGTCTTGATTATAATGATGTATAGTTGTTTCTTTGACTGGATAGCACACAAACTAAAGCTTGTCACTGCACCAAATGCGATTTCCCAACAATCTGGAAGTTCAGATTCAGATTCAGATTCAGAATCAAACTTTATTTGCATTGTGCAGTGTACAGTACGGAGACAACGAAATGCAGTTAGCATCTCCCTAGAAGAGCGACATAGAATATGAGCAATAAATATATATGTTATGCTTACATGCATACAGTCATAGTAGTGCAATTATTTATTTTTTATTTTTTTCCTGGTGGAAGGAGTGTCCGGGGTGGTGGTGGTGGTGGTGGGGGGGTGATTGGCAGTCACCGAGGTACAGTGTTGAGTAATGTAACAGCCGCAGGGAAGAAACTGTTCCTGGACCTGCTGGTCCGGCAACGGAGAGACCTGTAGCGCCTCCCGGATGGTAGGAGGGTAAACAGTCTGTGGTTGGGGTGAGAGCAGTCCTTGACGATGCTGAGCCCCCTACGCAGACATCGCTTGCTTTGGACAGACTCAATGGAGGGAAGTTGCCATTAGTATATTCAGTTCTTTCTAAATGAATCATCTGGCCTCTAGTTATTACTTAATCCCTGCACTACCATCTAATACGACCACAGCAAAAAAATAATTCAAATTCCTTTATGCCCAGTGAACTCACTCTGAGCCTCCCATCTGTTTTCCGTCTGCACGAGCCCAGAGAAATTACACATCTAGTTGTGATTGAACGCCCAACCCAAGCTGGGCAGACTGCCTGGTTGGTCAAGTTTCACTGATGCCAGTGATAAACCTGCCCAGATATCGTAGTGTGGGTGCATGGACTGGTATATTGCGGTGATAACCCATGCCAGCCCACACAATGATGCTCTGATTGCAGCTGTGGAGATTGGGCATGTTTCCAGTGGCTGGGATGATTGGGAACAGGGGTTGGTGAGCCTAGCTTGAAATGTCAGAGAGAGCTATTCTTCGTTTTCCTTGCTCTCTGTGTTAATTAGCAGTAAAAGAACAACCAGGGCACGGATTTGTCAATGGTGTATCAATCCTGTTGAGTAGGGTTTTTCCATGAGAAAAATCATAATGATTCTAAGCAGAGTGGAAGTGCTTAAGCAGCAAGCCAGAGCAAAGTTTTTGCAAATGCTCAGTGAATGTATTGCTAGAAGCAGACAACTGCAGAATACATTAATCAATAGACAATAGACAATAGGTGCAGGAGTAGGCCATTCAGCCCTTCGAGCCAGCACCACCATTCAATATGATCTTGGCGGATCATCCCACAATCAGTACCATATTAAATATTAAATTATCACTCCCTTAGATTTTCCTATTCACTAAAAAGGATTCATAGGCTGAGTGGAACTGGCTGCGTTTTGGATATATTAGCAGCAGGAATATCGTTGAATCAGATTTAACCGAACAAACTGCTGGAATACAATAAACCCTCGTTATAACGGACCATGAAGGGTTGCAATGGTGTCCGTTATTACCGAATGTCCGCTATAACTGGGTAAGGGGTTGTTAGTTGTAGAAACAAAGAACTGCAGATGCTGATTAACACACAAAAAGGACACAAAGTGCTGGAGGAATTCAGCGGGTCAGGCAGCACCATGATGATGTTTCGGGTCGGGACCCTTCATCTGACTCCCAATTTGGAATTGGATTTGGAGTCCAGGTGAGTTGAGGTGACGAGGAGCGGAGTCATTAGTCACGGCCTGTGGGTGGCTGGAGTGCATGTAAGGGTCGGCAGGTGCACTCGCTGGAAATTAGAAGGATGTGGGGAGGGGGGTCTCATTGAATAATAACCAAATACTGAATAATGAAAAACCTAGGTAGAATGCATGTGGAAAGGATGTTTCCGGGAGTGGGAGAGTCTAGAACCAGAGGGCACAGCCTCAGAATCAAAGGGCATATCTTTAGAATGGAGGCAAGGAGGAATTTCTTTAAACCAGAGGGTGGTGAATCTATACAATACAATACCATTTATTGTCATTTGAACCTAAGTTCAAATGAAATTTTGTCATACGAACAAGAAAAAAACCAAGACACACAATTAACACAATTTACACAGACATCCATCACAGTGAATCTCCAAACACCTCCTCACTGTGATGGAAGGCAAAGTCTTGTCTCTCCCCTGTACTTTATTCTTCTCCCGATGTTAAATGGGATTTGTTACCACAGACGACATTGGAGGCCAAGTCTGGGTATTTTTATGATGGAGATTGATAGGGTCTTGATTAGGAAGGGTGTCAAAGGTTACGGGGAGAAGGCAAGAGAATGAAAATTGATCGGCCATGATCGAATGTCAGAGGAGACTCGATGGGCTGAGTGGTGTAATTCTGCTCCTTGGTCTTATAAACACTGCCATGGTGTTGTTCCTCTTACAGAGGTGTGGTCTCTCCACACTGCCTCACTGACAGACTACTGATCGCACTGCACTGTTCCTCAGATCCACCCCCACAGCCTAAAATGAAGATTGATACTTCCCAGTTGGACCATTTATAATAGTTATTATAACAGTGATGCCCTTACAATAATAATCACTCCCTCCCTAGCATGAGAAGCTCACTGCACAATCAGGCCCACAAGAACCTTTGGCACATAATCTAAGCTGATACTCCCAGTGCAGTGGTGAGAGGGAGCTGTACCATTGCAAGTGACATCGTTCAGACTTCACATTAAATCTTATCTGTCCATGTTAAGTTTCCCACGGCACTATTTCCAAGAAGATAATTAGCCAAGGAGGCATCTTGTTCTCGATTTGGAAATATATCCACCTGAACAGCTGGAGGAAGCAGATTGTAAAGGGAGCTGCATAAAAAAGAGAGAAAAAGACAGGTTTGGTTTGGAGATACAGCATGGAAACTGGCCCTTCGGCCCATGCTGGCCATCGATCATCCGTTCACACTAATTCTGTGTTATCCCACTTTCTTATCCATTCTCCAAACACTAGGAGAGAGCTTTTACAGAGGCCAATTAGCCTACGAACCCACACGCCTTTGGAATGTGCGAGGAAACCAGAGAACGTGGTGGAAACCCATGCGGTCACAGGAAGAACGTGCAAATTCCCCATCGATAGCGCCCCAGGTCAGGATCGAACCTGGGTTTCTGACACCGCGAGGCAGCAGCGCCACCAGTTGCACTACTGTGCTGCCCTTAATAGGGAAAGAGAAAATGCGTCTCAAGAAAATGTGCCTCTGCTGCAAATACGTTGTGAATGGCCTCTCTGATTGTATGATGCTTATTAAAAACATATTTCCACATTGAGTACAAAAAGTAACTTTCTATCCTGCCCACGGTTTCAAGGCTCCTGCTATTTTGCCGAGTCTGCAAAATGATAAATTATATTCTTAGAGCAATTTAATAAAGCTTATCATGGAATTCCTCAAGTTTTCAACGTGCCAGCTACAGCATTTTCTCATTCAGTGGATAATTCATCTGTCAAAGAAATACTGAGTAGAACGGGACTATTCAGCCCATCAAATTTTCATCTGTTTTTTAATACTAACACGTAATGTCTTTCCAATGACCCCTTGACGTACTCCTTTTTTGAACCTTCTCTTTATAGTTATGGAATTATTATGGCAAAGTGGACTATTCAGCCCATTGAGACTATCTCAGCTCCTAATAGAGCTAATTCTTCAATCCTATTCCCCAACACGCCAGCACGATGGTGCAGTGGTAGAGCTACTGCCCTACAGCCCCAGAGAACCGGGTTCGATCATGACTATGGGCGCTGTCTGCACGGAGTTTGCACGTTCTCCCCGTGACCTGCGAGGGTTTTCTCCGAGGTCTTCGGTTTCCTCCCACATTGCAAAGTTGCACAAGTTTGTAGGTTAATTGGCTTGGTATGAATGTATATTGTCCCTAGTGTGTCCCTAGTGCGTGTCGGTTAGTGTTAGAGTGGGGGGATCGCTATATCTCTAAACTAAACTAAACATTTTATTCATAGTCATGCAGAGAGTGATAGGATCGTACAGCACAGAAACAGGTCCTTCGGCCCACCTTGTCCATGGTGACAAAGTTGCGATTCTGGGCTCATCCCATTTGACTCCATTCCATAGTCCTCTAAATCCTTCCTATCCATATATCTGTCCAAATGTCCTTTAAATCTCATAATTGTATGCACTTCAATAAATTTATCTGGCAGCTCATTCCAGATAGAAAACATCCTCCGAGTGAAAATGTTGCTCCTGTAATTCCATGGAATATAGAACAGTACAGCAAAGAACAGGCTCCTCAGCCTACAATATCTGTGCTGAACATGATGCCAAGACCATCTCTTATCTACTTGCACATAATCCATATCCCCCAATTTCCTACACATCCATATGCCTATCCAAAAATCTCTTATATGCCACCTTTGTATCTGTACTCCACTATCGTATTTATGTACATCACAAACAGTAGAGGTCTCAGCACAGATCCCTGCAGAGCTCCACTATACACGGAGCTTCAGCCTGAATAATGTCCCTTCACTGTGACCCTTTGTCTTCTATCAGTAAAATAGTTCTGAACCCATATGATTGAGTCACTGTTAATCCCTTGCACCTTAATCTCCTAAATCAAGATTTGATAAGTCAAGATGGGGGAGTTTTATCAAATTCCTTACTAAAATCAATGAAGACAACATCCACCACCCTATCCTCATCGATCCCCTTAATTCCCCTAAATCTCTTCCCTCTCTACTTAAGCCCGATGCCCTCCAGTTTCAGTCTGAAGAAGGGTCTCGACCTGAAACTTCACCTACTCATGTTTTCCTGAAATGCTGCCTGATCTGTGAGTTACTCCAGCACAATGTCCTTTTTAAAACCCTCCTTGGGGAAAAAGGACTATGAGCATTCACTTTATCCATACCCCTCAATAAGATCACCCCTCAGCCTCCTACAGCTGGATAAATGTTCCAACATATCCAACCTCTCCTTATAACTCAAGCCTGCAAGCTTAGGTAACAGCCTGGTGAATCTCCTCTGCTCCCTTCCCAACTTATTATTATGCATATTACTCCCTCTTAAGTTCTAATCAGATTCTTCTTTGGCCATTCTTCCTTTAACACCTCCACAGGCAGGGAATTATTTTAACTTCTAGGAAAGGTCACTTCCACCATGTAACGGTCCTTGTTTTTAAAATCTATTCTTATACATTTTCACAAAATGTCGGAGTAACTCAGCGGGACAGGCAGCATCTCTGGAGAGAAGGAATGGGTGACGTTTCGAGTTGAAACCCTTCTTCAAACCCGACCTAAAAGGGCCCCTATTCCGTCTCTCCGGGGATACTGCCTGTCCCGCTGAGCTACTCCTGCATTTTGTAACTTATCTTCAGTGCGAAGCAAGCATCTGCAGTCCCTTCCTACACTAATAAAATTTCAACTGCTTATGTACATTGTTATCAAGGAGAAGTATTCAGAGGAAGGCAGTATTTGTAAATGTTGCAGTCCTAATGTTTCCTGATTGATTAAACTAGTCATGTTTTGCTGGTTTATGACAGGGATCAAGACTGCAATTTCTGGGCCCTGATTATTGTCACGTGAGTCAGTCTCTGGTTCTGGCAGTCACTCGCCAGACACCAGTTATTATCTGTATCTTTAAATACATCTCTTCCTCCTCCCAAACTCAGCAACAGCATTTTTCCCAGTCTGCTGGGAGAAGCTTATTGTGTAAGAGATGGGAATCCATCTAATTATAGTTAGAGGATCCCTGGTGTGGCAGTGCTATTACGAGGAGAGAGAGATCTTTTTTCAATTTACTGAGGAATGGGAGAGGCTCAACATAAACTGTAGTAGGATGCACAAATATTAAATAATGGAAACTTCCGTCTGGGCAAGTTTTCAGCTCTCAGTCGGGGGTCCAAGTCTAGTGGCAGGAAATGCAACACGGGCACCGCAGTGACAATTTGCTTTATGTAGTTGGTTTTGCATGCAAGGAGAGCTCACTGCTTTTAGTGAGCTGACTTTCCTGCAGCTTGCCCCGAGTGACTTTGTAATGTTCTCGTGCTCCGCTCCCGAGATGCTGCCCAATTAAAAGAGGCAAAATAAAACCCAGATGCCGTGGTACCTGAGCTCGGGGGCTGTGATGGAGTTGTTCTTGGCAGGCAGATCAGAGGGAAGCAAGTGGAAATGTTAAATCCTCAGTGAAGGTTTACAGAGCCACTTACAGCTCTGTGGAAATCAATAGCAGTGAGACCAGTCCAGTCAATCTACGTTCTCAAATATGCTTCTGTCTAATGAGTCTGAGGGACTGAACATTGATTTGAGAAATAGCAGAATTGTGTGTTTGGCGTCTCAGTGCACTGAGAATAATCAGGTAGTCTATAGGCACCTAATAAATTACATTGTTGACATTATTCCTTATTTGCTTTGCTACTTTCCTAATGCTAAAGAATTAAAGTTCCCCGAGCAATTTTTTTCACACCATGTATGTCTATACATGCATGTACATTTATTCATGCAAACATACATTCACAAAGACACACCTCCTCACATGTATCAATGCTTAAGTACACACATATGCATGTAGGTGTGTGCGTACATGCATAAAACACACATAGCCATGTATATATATATATATGGATATTTACACGCAAGCATCTGTATCTATATATGTCGACTTGTTGTCTTCAACTTTAAATACTCCAGTGGACAGATGATTGTGGTCACAAAATCATCAAGGTTGGTACAGTTATATACTATACTATTGGTGAATGCCGCATTTAGTCAGGCTGCATTTAGAGCACTGTGTTCAGTTCTGGGTCGGCACAGCGGAGGTGTCACGAGTGGATCCGGCAGGGGTCATCGAGGGGTCAGGTGGGCGGTCACTGAGGGTGCTGGTGGTCAAGGTAGGCGGCGGTATCCGGTAGGCGGCGCGGCTCTGGCCAGCAGCGGCCTCTGCAGCCTGTCCGCGTTTTTATTATTTTTTGTCTGTGTTTCTGTGTAGTTTTTGTTATTTTATGTTGGGGTGTGTGTGTGTGGGGGGGTGGGGTGGGAGGGGGGGGGACTTTTTGAATCTCTCCCTGCACTGAGACCCGACCTTTTCTCGTCGGGTCTCAGTCGTCGTTGAGGCCGTAACGAGGAGCGGCCTCCAACAGGAAGAGACCGGGGACTCAGGTGTCGACTCACCTCACCGTCGCGGAGCTGGCCGGGTCCGGAGCGGTGGAGGAGCGCTGCTGCTGCTGCTGATGCTGTGCTGCTGCTGCTGCTGCTGCTGCTGCCGGAGAGTCGGAGGCTCCAACGACAGGTCTGTGGACGACGGCGCCGAGCCCACGGCTCCCTGGAGGGAGACCGCTTTTCGGGGCTTCTGCGGCGGCGACTTCTCCCGCCCCGAGTTGCGGGGTCGAAGAGCTCCTGGGGCGGGGCCTGACATCGCTGCCCCGCGCGGCTGGAATGGCCGCGGACTCTGCGAGCGCACACCGGGGGCACCAACACCAAGACCCGGTGTGCGACCTCGCACCACCCGGCGTGGCTTTAATGGCCGCGGGACAATCGCCATCGCCAGCCGGGGGCTATGACTTTGACTCTGACATCGGGGGGGGAGAGTGCAGTGGAGAGATACGTTTATTTGGCCTCCATCACAGTTATGTGATGGATGTTTATGTTAAATGTAATTATGTTGTGTCTGGGGTCTATTTGTGTGTTATGTATGGCTGCAGAAACGGCATTTCGTTTGGACCTCCAGGGGTCCAAATGACAAATAAATTGATTCTGATTCTGATTCTGATTCTGATTCTGAAGGTAGGGCCAGTGGTCGTCAAGGGGATCGGGCCGTTGGTCATCAAGGGGGTCGGGCCTGTGGTCGAGGACGGGCCACGTGGGTGCCGGAGGCCAGACGTGCCACCAGGAACCAAGGAGGACCCAGCGTTGGGGGAACTGCCAAGAGGAAGAACAAGGGAGGACCTTTCTTCAGTAGTGGGCAACAGAAGAAGGGTTTCGACCCGAAACTTCACCCATTCCCTCTCTCCAGAGATGCCGCCTGTCCCGCTGAGTTACTCCAGCATTTTGTGTCTATCTATCAGCATTTTATTTGCTTTCCAGGCCTGCCAGTCCACAAGACATTGTCGTCTCAGCACTGGCTAACGCTGGGCGACCACAGCACTGTGTAGACCATGTTTCTCCGCAGTGCTAAGATGGAGCATTGCTTGGTGAAAGACATCATCCTTGGAGGCCCGATGAGGATGTCACGTTGGAGTCACTACAGTGATTGATGGCAGGAAGATAATGGTCAAATTTACCGGGTGACAGTGGTTGTCATTACATTTCCATTGCATGATGCTTTCATTTGTACATCCAGGTGCACCATCATTCTCTCAAATGAACAAACATGTCACATGAGACTTTTTCCAATTGAGAACTTCCAACCTGTCCTATGAGAGAATTTCAAGACATCGTACATCAGACATCAAGACATCATACATCAGACATCGACATCATACGAGTCACCTTATTTGGATGATAGTACATTTGGTCCTTTGAAATGTTGGTTGTTTCACATCTGCTGCAACCAGAGCTGGCCAGCTTTTCCTTTCTTAACGTGGCTTCCGAAGGGAGGGCCCCACTAAGGTTTTGCACACCAGTTGTCTGGCAGCGGGATTCAACTCTCCTTTGACTGAAATGTGTTGGGCTGTGAAGCAGGTGACCCCACAGAGGATAAAGTCTGACCTCAAACTGTCGAGCAAAAATGCAAGCGTCCCACTGTGCTCCTTTCATGGCCAAATGCATCAGAAAGCTTCTACTTTAAGCTTTTTTTAAATGCGACAGAGGAGCAAAGTGACGAGATCTCTTTGTCCGCAATATTCTTCATGAAGTTAACTAGCGTGAGGGTGTTGATGTTTATAATGAATCTAATCAGGTAAGGAAACCAATTGCACTAATAGCAATGTTGTCTCTTCCACATTGTATCTGGAATCCAACTTGCCCATGCCATCCAAAATCTGCTGAACATATCTCTGGAGGCAATGGACTCAGGCAAGATGTGGCTCCACCTTTTAAATGGTCTTGCTATTGTTTGCTTGGACACAACGGCCAAATCTTCAATGCTTCGGTAAACAATCTTCTCGGGACATCAGGAGAAAGTAGCCTTGGCCCTTCTTCAAATAGGAGGCAGAGCTCTCATCTAAGATGTTCATGTCTTCTACCAAAGATGGTTGAGGGAGAGGATGCATAAAGCCTTGACCTGATCTGCCCATCGCCATGATAGAGGTATTGATCTATCGTTAATAAACTGGCTGCACTTCAAATAATAGAGTGTATTCGTCTGCTGCAGTAAATCCTCACCAAGTACTTTCCAGGACTTAATGAAATATTATCCTGCATATTTCTGGAGGTCAGAACTGTCAGCATAGGAGTCACTGTTTTAGATCCATTGATTAGCTGTGCTGTGGGAGGAAGGCTGTGTGCCTTTTCAAGAACTGATCTTTACTCCTGTAGATCCTAATCTAGCTCGGCCACATCAACATCATGTTTTATCAGACAGCCATTAAAGGAAAATAAAGTGTGCCTGTGTTTTTTCCAGCTGAAAGCATCTTCTAAAGACGTGGGAAATAAATCCTGAGAGTTGAAGATCCAGTGACGAGCTTTGTCTCTATACATTAAGTAATTTTAGTTTGATAGATAGCAAAATGTCCAAAGTTATGGAGTGGCAGTAAAAGGAATGGATTTCTGAGTTAGGATAATTCTTTAATTAAAACATCCTTAGAACTGCACAATAGACACAGAATGCTGGAGTAACTCAGTGGGAGAGAAGGAATGGGTGACATTTTGGGTCGAGACCTTTCCTCAGACTAAGAGTCAGGGGAGAGGGAGTCTAGAGATATGGAAGGATAAGGTGTGAAAATGACAGATCAAACCGGATGCTGTTAAGGAAATGTAGAATGGTTCAATGCTAGCTAGGGGAAGGTGACAACATGGCATAAAATTAGTAATAATTAACCAGGAGGACAGTAGACCTAGCCAGAGAACTAGGAGGGGAGGGATGGAGAAAGAGGGAAGTTAGAGAAACCACTTTCATACCGCTGGGCTGTAAGTTGCCCAAGCAAAATATGAGGTGCTGTTCCTCAAATTTGCATTGGGCCTACTACTGTAACATCTTTATGAAGATTATTTCACCCTGTATTATTGCTCAAGACTCGCAGCATTACCCGTGGAACCTGGCAGCAGTAAGCTCAACAATTCCTCCACAATTTTGTGTCTGTTTTTTGTAAAGCAGCATCTGCAGTTCCTTGTTTCAACATTAACAGTTTACCCTAATTTCTACCTTTGGATGGTTTTGGACAGGCAATGGGCTGCACCAGGTAGACATTCACCTGCTTTTTCAGATTTGGGATTTTTAAGCCTCCTGTCTCATGAAAATCCCAATCAGCTAAGTATTCACCTCTTCCTGAGAGTCTTTTAAACATAAGAAACAGCAGTCAAAGTGGTCTGTACAACCGCTCAAGCCTGGCCTGCCATTCTGTCATCAGCTTCACAAACGCTTTCCTGCCTGTTCCTCAATAACCCCTAAAGACCGATAATGCCTTTATTATTAGAATAAATTTAAGGCCTCGACAACAGCTTAGAATAGAGAATTCTGAGGTTAGGTTGTGCCAATCGTTGGACATTATGATCAAACTCGTTGAAGGGACGAGACACTATGAGTTTTTATAGTGCAGGCTTATAGGACAGTATTTTCTCATAATGGCTACATTAATATGTGAAATAAAATGAAAGGTAGGAGTAAACTAAGAAGGGAAACCTAGAATAAATAGCAGAGACTGACAGATCAAAGGACCATTTAATCTTGCTCTCCCTTCTAACTTCTTCACACCTTTATGGTAGATTATTGTATTACCCTCTTGATCACTCCTGAATTTAATGGGTAACATTTTAATGCAATGGGTAACATTTAAAAAATCAATATAAAATTTACAGGCAATATACATCTCTTCTGGGCATGAAGAAAACCATCAGGAAAGTGGTCTGCCCACGGCTATTAAAAGGAGTTGAAGATATTATCTGATCAAATGAAAGTTGTCCAAAAAGCAGAAAGCCTGAGAATTGGGGCCATGTTAGAATTGAGCAAAGGAGTACTGTGGAGTGGATAGGGACAGTGTTTTAGTTTGATACTCGTATATATATATTCCCCATTCTAGATGGATCTTTCATTTGAGTAGTGTTTGCGTTGCCATTTTGTGCCTGTAAATACAATTTTGTAAACATAAACTGGTGTCGATAGGGAAAAGGAAAATAGAGTACAATAATCAAGACAATAAAACCAGACTCTAAAAAGCTTCAACTGATATGGTATATAAATAGGAAAAGGTTGTCTTGAGGCAGGTTCCTTACTGATTCAGCCAAGAGGAATTATATTATGGAATAAGGAAATAACAGAGAAATGTTGGAAAATGGACCAGCATTTTGTACCTGTCTTCGGTGTAAACCAGCATCTGCAGTTTTTTTCCTACATAGCGAAATTTAACAAATATTTTGTCCCTGGCTTCATGGAAGACAAGACATAAAACCTCAGGAAATAGTAGAGGACTACAAGTCTGGACTGAAGAGGGAGCTCAAAGAAATTATTATTTAAGGGAAAAAAGGGAATTGCAGGAATATTGTGGCTGAAATCTGATGCAGTAAATGCCCTGACCTGCATTCTTTGGTGTGAAAGAAGAGGGAATGGAAACAATGGATATCATCTTCCAAAATGTAAGTGATTCTAAAACGGTTCTCTCAAAAAATAACTTCACAACTGAATAAAGCAGGGAGAGAATGCAGGAAACCTACACAAAATAGCTTAATTTTGATAGTGGGAATAATGCTGGAATCTATCATTTAAGAAATAATAGCCAGGCAGTTATAAAATTCTAACAGATTGGACTGCTACAGATTTACAACAAGACCCAATACACCCAGAGGAACAGATCCTTATTTTCCATTTGGGCATATTGCAGCCTGCAGGATTCAATGTAAAATTCTCTAACTTCGGTTAACTAACTTTTACTGTCTGTTTGTATCAGGAGTGGCCATTGGTACCTGCCATTAAGGATCCCGACACCAAATTCCACCTGACCATTTCTTCCACTGATGCCGCCTGACCTGCAGAGTTCCTCCAGCACTTTGCGCAGTGGTAGAGTTGCTGCCTTACAGCGCCGGAGACCCAGGTTTGATGGTGACTACGGATGCTGCCTGTATGGGGTTTATACGTTCTCCCTGTGACCACGTGGGTTTTCTCCAGGTGCCCCCGGTTTCCTTCCACACTCTAAAGATGCACAGGTTTGTAGGTTAATTGGCTTCAGTAAGAATTGTAAATTGTCCCTCATGTGTAGGACAGTGCTTGTGTGCGGGGATCGGTGCAGACTCGACTTCGGGTTTCGGGTCGAGACCAGACTTTAGTCTGAAGAAGGGTCTCGACCTGAAACGTCACCCATTCTTTCTCTCCAGAGATGCTTCCTGTCCCGCTGAATTACTCCAGCATTTTGTGTCTATCTTATGACAATCTATATCCTGGGCCTGTTTGGCACACCCACTACCCCCCCCCCCCCCCCCCCCCCCCCCCCCCCCCCTCCCCATAACCCCAGTTCCCTTCCTTCCCATCAGCACACTCACACATCCAGCCAGTAGGAGGTCCACCCGTGGATCTTGCCCCCTGCTGTTGCTCCTCATTATATCATGGTGTTTCTTCATTCTCACTTTGTCCTTTGACAGGCAACCTGTCAAAACCAATTCCCATTGCGTAGGGGTGATGGTGTAGTTCACAGCTCATCTCACCTCAGGTCTGTCCAGCCCCTGTCAGTGTTCATTTACCTCCCTCATTCATCTGCGAGAGAGAGGCGTGGTCCTAACTTGGAAAATGCACCACAATAAACAGAGGATCTAACCTATTAGCGCCCAACTGGAATGCCAGGAATCTTAATTAGGAGAATAGTCAATTATATCAATTGATATTTGTCCATATTTAATTATTCACACTGCTGTGCGTTCTAAAGGATCTATTGTTCAACCCCATTCAAGGCAATGACAGTCAGTGATGGGATTTTACCATGCAGTGGGTAATAAAGGAATCTGCCTCCCTTCGTACCTCTTTCTCAGCTTGTGTGGTAGTCCTGCTGGTTGAGCAGACATCCCTTTGTATGTTGTCAGCGGACATCCTGATGCTCCATTTCTCTGCCTTCTGTCGCTGAAAAACAAAACGACACAGAAAATCAAAGTTTTTCAACTGACTGAGGAGTGAACCAAACTCACAAAGGTTGAAGGTACTACACAAAAGTGCTGGAGAAACTCAGCGGGGTGCAGCAGCATCTATGGAGCGAAGGAAATATGCAACATTTCGGGCCGAAACCCTTCATGGATGCTGCTGCACCCGCTGAGTTTCTCCAGCATTTTTGTGTACCTTCGATTTTCCAGCATCTGCAGTTCCTTCTTAATCACAAAGGTTGACTGTGACTTATTTTTTTTTAGAAATGCAATTTGTGAGCAGGGACTGAAGGGGCCATGAGTATTAGTGAGTATAAAGCAGTTTCATAAAACATAAAGTGATTGAATATTTTCAGCTGGTGATTTAGTACCAGTAAAAATATTGAAATGGTTAAAATTCTCTCACATTTTGCATAGTCCACAGGTTTAATGGTCAAGTTCCTCGATGTCTTATCCTTTCAGGAGGGAGGTGCAGTTTGTGACAATAGGTGAGAGAATGTGAGTCCAATTATCAGAAGCAGAGCAAAAAAACATAATGATACAGGAGGTAGCCATTCAACCCATCTGATCCATACTAGCTCCACCACGCCCATTTCCCTGTACCAACTTAATGAATCACATGCCAGTCATCTCCCTCTCGAGTTATTTTTTGGTCATTATGCCTACATTTCCTACATTATATATTTTCTATGGTATATGGACACACTGATCTGTTCTGTATTTATGCCTACAATATTCTGTTGTGCTGCAGCAAGCAAGACTTTCATTGTCCTATCTGGGACACATGACAATAAACTCTCTTGACTTGACTTGACTTGACTTGGGGGTAATTTCTAGTCACTAGTTGAACCTACAAGCAAGTCCTTGGGAATGTGGGAGGAAAACTAAGGAAACTAAAGTGAAAACGTGCAAACTTAACATTCGAGGTGGGGATTGAACCCAGATCCCTGGGGCCGTGGAAGAGCAGCGCTAATTGTGTCACATGGACAAGGTCATTCTTGGATCCAAATGGGTCAAGTTGGATTCGGGCTGAAAGAAAGACAGCACTTGCATTTTGCCGTGCCTCTCATAATCACAGGATGTTGTAGACAATGCAGGCACCTGTCATCCTAAACTGTACACAAATTGTCTGTTCACAGAGCCACAGTTTGAGGCTCAGTTTGTGTCAGACTTCTGATCACATTCAGCGATAGGTAAAAGTTCAAGGTGAGCTTGGAGGTCAGGCCTCGTGTTCAGGAGAGAGTAGCTGACTGCACATCGCATCCAACTGCTCAGCGTCAAGCCACAGATGGTGACCCCACTCATTTTAATGGGGTCACTGCATGAAGGGAAAGATACCTTTTTGAAGTTCTTCGTTTTTGTGGTATTTTAATTTTAGTAATTTCATTTCTTTTAATTGATAATACTTTGAAAAAATATATTGAAAAATCAGAGAGGTTGTCAATATTGTTAATGAGACTGTTGTTATTTTTATGGTATTTTGATGTGTTACAAGTAATTTGTATTTCTTTTGAATATATATGCTGATGATATCCTTTTATATATTACCAATACACAAACGAGTATACCCACCTTATTAACACTAATTGAGGAATTCGGCTCTTTTTCAGGATATAGAATAAATTGGAATAAAAGCGAAATTATGTCTTTAAAACCACAGGATTCGAGACACTTACTAAAATTCCCCTTCAAAATTGCAACAGAAAAATTCAAGTATCTGGGTATTCAAATTACGAGAAGACACAAATCATTATTTAGTGCCAATTTTATACCACTATTAAATAAACTGAAAGATACGATTAAATTTTGGAAAACGCTTCCGCTCTCATTGATAGGTAGAATTAATGCTATAAAAATGACTTTCTTACCACAATTATTATATTTGTTTCAAGCGATCCCAATATATATTCCAAAATATTTTTTCAAAAAACTAGATTCCACTATCACTAATTTTATATGGGACTACAGAACACATAGAATTCAACGGAAGCATGTGTGCAAATCTAAAGAAGTTGGGGGTTTATCATTACCTAACTTTATGTATTACTACTGGGCAGTGCATATTAAGCACATAATGTACTGGCTGGATAGTTCCACTCAGCAGTTGGAGTGGATAAGAATGGAGAAAGAGGAGTGCTATCCGCACGATATAGGAACGATCCTGCTCTCACCGATAAAATTGAATAGTATAATATATAAGAAGAACCCAATTATTCACAATATAATAAGAATTTGGAAACAAATAAAAGTATCCTTGAAATTAAATAATTTATCAGTACTAACCCCACTATTGAACAACCCCGCATTCAAACCTTCTCTCATCGACAACACATATCAACAATGGGATAGACTGGGGATTAGGAAAGTAGGGGATATGTATGAAGTGGGCAAACTGTTAACATTTCAACAATTAAAATTTAAATTTAAATTGAAGGATAATCAATATTTTAAATATATACAGGTATGTGACTTTATGAAGAAATATACACATAGATTTCAAACTATATTTTTAGATCCTTTAGAAGAAGCAATGAATATTAAGGCTGATTCACAAAAATTAATATCATACTTTTATAATAATATATTAAATAGAGAATCACCCTCAACAGAAGCATTAAGGGAAGATTGGGAACATGAGCTAATGATAAAGATCTCGAAGGATAGATGGGAAAAGTATTTGATGAATACACATAACTGTTCTATTAATGCAAGACATAATTTAATTCAATTCAAATTATTACATAGACTATATTATTCAAAAACGAGGTTGAATAAATTTTATCCAAACGTCTCTCCCAGATGCGATAAATGTTTGTTTCAAAACGCTAATATAACACATTCATTTGTAGGATGTACAAAGTTGAATAAATTTTGGAGTGATATATTTGATATATTTACAAAGCTTTTCAAGTCAAGAATAGAACCCAAAACGGAATGGATTATATTTGGAATAATAGGAGAAGATACCAATTTAAATAAAGATCAAAATGTTTTTTTAAATTATGGGTTAATAATTGGAAAGAAATTGATACTTAAATTTTGGAAAAATACAACCATACCAACTGTTAAAATGTGGATTAGGAATATGATGGACATAGCACGCCTTGAAGAAATGAGACTCCGACTAATAGATAAATATGACCAATTCTTAAGGAGTTGGTCTCCTTTCATCGACTTTTTGGAATCATGTGATGCAGCGGTACCGTAAAGATTGCTGATTTCAGTTCATGACGCGGATAGATCTACATCTCCGAATACAGATTTGAAAAATTCTCTTTTAAGGGGCCTTCTCTTCTATTTCTACTTTCCACTTTCTCTTCCTTTTTTATTTTTTATATACACACTTCACGTTTTTCTACTCTCTACTATCTATTTTTCCACTTTTTCCTCTTTCTATTGTTTTCTTTTTCTTGTCTTGCTTACTTCCTTCTCATAACATAAAACTAGAGGTTGTACATAGAATGGATTACGGTATTACATAGTTGGCACCTAAAATTAGGTTCCACTGTACTGTTTTGTGCTGTATTAACTTCTAATAAAATAAACAAAACCAAAAAAAAAAAAAAAAAAAAGAAAAATCAGAGAGGTTGTCAATATTGTTAATGAGACTGTTGTTATTTTTATGGTATTTTAATGTGTTACAAGTAATTTGTATTTCTTTTGAATGTTAATACTTAAAAAACCATTGGCAATCAGAGATATTAAACAAAAAAGCTGTTCAAAGGGCTGTTCAAAAGGTGGTACGGTGGCGCAGCAGTAGAGTTGCTGCCTTAAGGGCCTGTCCCATCATTTATGCGCCATCATTTACGCGCCACAACGCTTGGCGCGCGGTCGTGACACGCACGTGATGCGTTCATGGTGCGCATTATGCGCGCATGGTGCCTGATGATATGGGCAGTGACGCGTGGCCACGACCAGCGTCGCAGGATTTTGTGACGTACGGCCCTAGACAGTGCTTGCAGAGCCGTGAGATTGAAGTTACCCAATCTATTGGTCTGAAACCAGTCCCTGCTAAGACATCCACTTGCTTTTCACAACTAAAATGCACATATTTCACTCTAACTTGCGGGAGCGGCACGGTGGCACAGCAGTAGATTTGCCGCTTTACAACGCCAGAGATCCAGGTTCGACCCTGACCACGGGTGCTGTCTTTATGGAGTTTGTACATTCCTCCGTGGGTTTTCTCCGAGTTCTCCAGTTTCCACCCACACTCCTTGGCTTGGTATAAATGTAAACTGTCCCTAATGTGTGTAGGATGGTGTTAGTGTGCACGGATCGCTGGCCAGTGCGGACTTGGTGGGCTGAAGGGTCTGTTTCCATGCTGTATCTCTAAACTAAACTAAATTAAACCTTTGGCAGTGCGGGAAGTGGTGAAGAGGGGGTGGGGCTTGGTTTTCAAAGGCAGTCAAGGAGCTCCAGGGCTGGGCTCCAGGAACATATCACCTCAGCTGTAGTCATTATTGGAGTGCACTCTAGCTCTTGGTTAGTTGACCCTCCATGTCCAGTGAAGGAGTGGGTTGGCAGTATGGTGGGTATCATATGGTGGGTAAGTCCATGCAATGGGCCAGGTCAAGTCTCGCTGGCTCAATACTTCACTGCAGCTCTAGGCATCTTGATGTGCATAGATTGCTAACATAACATCCTACAAACAGGAAGTTGGCTGCAAAGCACTTTGTGATTGTGGTGGGCAGCAGAAACATATTTTTCTGAAGAAGGGCCCGGACCTGAAATCTCACCCATTCCTTCTCTGCAGAGATGCTGTCTGTCCCGCTGAGTTACTCCAGCATTTGGTGTCTACCTTCGGTTTAAACCAGCATCTGCAGTTCCTTCCTACGCAGAAAAATACTTTTGTTCTTTAACGCTGGTATCCAACTTGATCCATTTGGAGCTCTCTCCTGACTAGTTGCAATCACTTGTCAGCAGGAGGTGAGCGGCTGACTTGTATTTTTCTCCGATGGGGTCTAAGTGCTCTGATTGCCTGCCCCGATATAATGACATTGCCTAGTTACACATAAACAGAAAGCCAGCCACAGCTGGCTGCTCGGCAAATAATCCTTTTCTATTCCATAACATCGCACCTTTCTGCTACATTAATCGACACGTCTGTGCCACAAAACAGGCCACAAGTTTCGACAGCAGTCCGACGTGACCTAAACTGCAGGCTCCCAGCAAGGGGTCTCCTCCATTCCAAGTGTCTCTGATTACTTTATAATATTCTGCGATGGCAGGAAAAATGCAATTCAAATTAGGCTTGCCTTTTACCTCTGTTTTTTTAGCTGCAATCTATTTTTAATAAGAAACATTCACCTTTGCCACACAGTCTCTTCGCTTCAACTGCCTGTTGTTTCCCGAGCATTCTTCTTGTAAGATTCTCCTTATTTCACTTCATGGAGCTATTGTGGATAAAGAACATTACTGAAGATAGTCGCAAAATGCTGGAGTACCTCAGCCAGCAGGACAGGCAGCATCTCTGGGTGGCGTTTACAGGTCGAGGCCCTTCTACAGACTTACATTACAATGGTCAAACAAGATAATGTATTGGAGTGGTGCCTTCACATTTGGACACCAGGTATTGTGCTGGCCATTGTTGTTGCTCTGTTTTGGGTGATAGCATCTCACAGGACAGTAATGGAACACAATGAGTAGAATTGTTGCCTCATAGCACCAGTGATCCGGGTTCTACCCTGTCCTCCAATGCCACTGTGTGGTGTCTGCATATCCTACCTGTCTGCATGAGTTTAGCCCAGATGCTCTGGTTTAACTTCAATGGCTATAGAAAGCACAGACTGGTGGGTTAATTGGCAACAGTTAATTGCCCCTAGTGTGCAAATGGCAGAACCTAAGAAGAGTGATTTAGTTTAGTTTAGTTTAGTTTAGTTTAGTTTAGTGATACAGCGCAGAAACAGGCCCTTCGGCCCACTGAGTCTGTACCGACCTGTGAGCCCCGCACACTAACTCTATCCTACACTCACTAGGAACAATTTACATTCATACCAAGCCAATTAGCCTACAATCCTGTACATCTTTTGAGTCTAGGAGGAAACTGAAGATCTTGGAGAAAACCCACGCAGGTCAAGGGAAAAACGTGCAAACTCCGTACAGACAGCACCCGTAGTCAGGATCGAACCTGGGTCTCTGCCGCTGTAAGGCAGCAACTCTACCGCTGCACCACAGTGGGAAAATAATATTGGTTTGATTAAAATTGATGTAAAAGTGGGCGCTGAATGTATGCAACAGACCTGGTGGGCTAAAGGGTTGTTTTTTAAACAGTGTCTCTATATAACTCTAAGCGACAAACATCTGATTTTCCATTTGTACCTCAAAGCAATTGGAAGCCAAGAACATTGGGTATTCTAAAGGGAGAATGTAAGGAGGTTAAAGGTTATGGGGACAAGACAGGAGAAAGGGGTTGAGAGGGAGAGATAGATCAGCCATGATTGAATGACGGAGCAGACTCAATGTGCGGAATGGCCTAATTCTGCTCCGAAGACTTATGAACTACAGGATAAAGAAGGGCCTTGACCCAAAACGTCACTCATTCCTTCTCTCCAGAGATGCTGCCTGTCCCGCTGAGTTACTCCAGCTTGTTGTGTCTATCCTGGATAAATGTTCCAATGGCATCAGTATTTAAAGCATCGTAAGATATGCTTTGGAGACTCTCTGTTTCGTTTATTAGGCTTCCTTGGAGCTAAAGTTCATAGTTGAAGATTGTTTGAGGGTTTTGCTTAGGTGGTGTGATTTTGAGTGATGCCTGGACATGAAACATTAGTTCCTTGTTGTCTCCACAGATGCTATCTGATGTGCTGAGTATTTCCAGCATTTTCTGTTTTGTTTAGTATTTCTACAGCCATTTTATGACCACAGATTTCCAAATCGTTTTACAGCCTCTGAAATATTTGGACACCCAGTAAAACAGGAAATGTAACAGTCAATTTTAGCACACCATGTTCCAACTGGATAGCCTGTCCTTGAGATGCTGGTTGAAGTATATATGTCGGTCAGGTCGACAGGAAGAACCTTGTTCTGTAGATCTTTCTTAGAGTCCAGAATCATAGAGCATTGAGTCAGGCCTTTTGGCCCGTCATGTCCCTGCTGACCAACCAACTTCCATTCACACTGATCTAATTTACCAGAACTTGGTTTATGATCTTCTGTGACTTGTTGATGTGCGTATTTTTGCCTAAATGTTGCGAGAGTCACTACCTCTATCACTCACTCAGATTCTAACCACCCTCTGAGTGCAAATGTTCTTCCTCAAGTCCTCTGTAAATTATTTAGGTTTAAGGTGAAGGGGACAAGATTTAACAGGAATCTGAGGGGTAATCTTTTCACACAAACTGGTGGGTGTACGGAATAAGCTGCCATAGGAGGTAGTTGAGGCAGCGACTATCCCAACATTTAAGAAGCAATTAGACAGGTACATGGAGAGGACGGGTTTGGAGGGGTATGGACCAAATGCTGGCAGGTGGGACTAGTGTGGCTGGGACATGTTTGCCAGTGTGGGCAAGTTGGGCTGAAGGGCTTGTTTCAACACTGTATCACTCTATGACTATAAATGTTTTCCTCCTCAACTTAAACCTATGTTCAATTAAAGGTTTCCCAGCCTTGACAAGCTGTGCCCCCTATTGAAAGTTATGCCCCCTATTGAAACATCTGCTCTGAGCAATGGTCTCCTACCACCTGCCCTCTCTACACCCCTTACAATTTGTGTACCTAAGAGAGCACAAGAGACTTACGTTCAACATTTCATCTGAGAAGTTCACATTTGATCATTTCCCACGTATAGACATTTCAGGTCAGGACCCTTCCTCATACTGTCTGGAGAAGGTCTCAACCTGAAACATTGCCTATCCATCCCTTTCTCAGATGCTGCCTGACCCGTCAACCTGAAACATTGCCTATCCACTCCAGCCCTTTGTGTTTAGCATTAGAAGATATTCTTTAGCATTCATCAACGTCTTTTCCATAAATGTCATAATTTTGCATGCAAGGTCAATGTGAATTTCTTTGTATTTAAAGGCATTGATTGAATTGTAAGTTCTATTTAAAAGCTTTGATGCAAGTTGCTCTTTGATTAAGCCACAGAGCTATGATACAGCATATGGTCTCTGAAAGCACAGAGACTGCTGTGTGGAGGCAGGTTCTTCAGCAAGACAATGCATTTGCTGGCAGAATCACTTTCTTGGCCCTAACCCATCGATCGCTGAGAGTTTAGAGATGAACTGATGATGTTCTAACTTTTGGTCATCTTTCCTGACTGGGTTGTCTCAGCCATTTGCTTTCTACGGCATTAAAGGTTTGGTTAATATATGGAAGGTTTCGGGTCCCAGTTCAGCTGCAAGAGCGTCTTAGTTTAGTTTAGTTTAGTGTAGTATAGTTATACAGTGTGGCTACAGGCCATTGGGCCCACATAGTCCGTACTGACCAATGATCACCGGTACACTAGTTCTATCCTACACACAAGGAGATGATTTAGAGAACCCACAAATCTGCAGGTCTATGGAATGTGGGAAAATAGAGCACCTGGGAATAAGACACGTGGTCACAGGGAAAACGTACAAACGTACAGACAGCCCTGTAGTCAGGATCGACCCTGGGTCACTGGCGCTGTAAGGCAGCAACTCTACCACTGCGCTACTGTGCCTTTCTCATGCTAACCCTTTTTGCATGTGTCTTCCCACCCTCAGCGTCAATCCTGAGCATTCAGTTCCAATACATTCCGATGGGACTTAAATGTGAACCGTAAGGTTTGCACCGCGATCACTCACACCGGGCTACCAAAGTACTACGCAGTCGTTCTGTCACCAACATCATCTGATGCTGTTCCTGCTATAGCTAATGTCACCAAACTGCCTGAAATTCCCATCATTTCACTGCCAGTACAGTTTAATGGCTCCATCTTCCAACTTACTAAATGAGCTGCTATATTAGGGCAGCATGGCACAGTGGCACAGCAATACTCTCTAGAATTTAGAAGATTGAGAGGGGATCTTATAGAAACTTACAAAATTCTAAGGGGTTGGACAGGCTAGATGCAGGAAGATTGTTCCCGATGTAGGGAAGTCCAGGACAAGGGGTCACAGCTTAAGGATAAAGGGGAAATCCTTTAAAACCGAGATGAGAAGAACTTTTTTCACGCAGAGAGTGGTGAATCTCTGGAACTCTCTGCCACAGAGGGTAGTTGAGGCCAGTTCATTGGCTATATTTAAGAGGGAGTTAGTGGCCCTTGTGGCTAAGGGGATCAGGGGGTATGGAGAGAAGGCAGGTACGGGATACTGAGTTGGATGATCAGCCATGATCATATTGAATGGCGGTGCAGGCTCGAAGGGCCGAATGGCCTACTCCTGCACCTAATTTCTATGTTTCTATGTTTCTAATACAGTTGCTGCCTTACAGCGCCAGAAACATGGGTTCGATCCTGAATATGGGTGCTGTCTATATGTACTTTCTCCCTGTGATCACTTAGGTTTTCTACAGATGCTCCAGTTTCCTCCCACACTCCAAAAAAGTACCGGTTTGTAGGCTAATTGGCTTGGTATCATTATATATTGTCCCTAGTGTGTTTAGGATGGTGGGATCGAGGGTCAAAGTGGATTCGGTGGGCAAAGGGCCTGTTTCTGCGCTGTATCACCAAATTAAACTATATAAATTAACCTTGGAGAGTATTTTATAGCAGTGTACATGCACATGTGAACACACACATTTACACGCTCACATGCACAGATAACTTATGCACACGGAAGCTTACACATGGTTACAAACACACACAAACTCAGACATGTACGCAGTTACACACACATATTTACACACACACACACACAGACTAGAGTAACTCAGCAGGACAGACAACATCGCTGGAGAGAATGCTGCCTGTCCCGCTGAGTTACTCCAGCATTTTGTGTTTATCTGCAGTTTAAACCAGCATCTGCAGTTCCTTCCTACACATTTACACACACCCTACCCAGCTCCACTGGCTATGCTCTATCTTGCTGATTCAGCATTTCTCCATGTGAATTGTGCCAGTCTTTGCCAGGATCCCCGACCCTCTTTCAACCACAGTAAGGTCTCTTCTCAGTCTGAGCTTTGGCTGGTCTTCCCTCTCATGGCCGTACATGCTAGCATCCTCTCAGGACTAGCAGCTGATAATCTCACCAATGCTGTTTGTTTCTCGGTCTGCCACTGATGTCGCCAACACTCTCGACTCACTGGGATGTATTCTGGCTCCCTGCCTCCAATGGTTTTCTTTGCACGATGCCTGTTCTCCACAATCCTGTTGCCAATTTGTTGAGTATGTGTGAGTTCTCATTTTAACTGAGCACAGTGCTTGGAATATAAATGAGCGCAAGTGATATAATGAGCTATTTAGACATGCTTATTCCACTCTGCCTATTGCACCTTATGCGTGTTTGTGTTAGCGCGTGTGTGTTTGCATGTACATGTGCATGTGTCCATACACATGTACACCACACATGTCCTTGAGGATACAAGAGGACACAAAATGCTGGAGTAACTCAACAGGTCAGACAGCATCTCGGAGAAGAAGGATGGGACAAGTTTTGGGGCAAGACCCTTCTTCAGTCTGAAGAGACGGTCTGAAGAAAGGTCTTGACACAGAACATGTTCTCCAGAGATGCTGACTGACCTGCTGAGTTACTCCAGCACTTTGTGTCCCTTTGTGTATTAACTTGCAGCTACAGTTCCTTGTTTCTGCATCCTATGCATTTTCACCCACATTACATACATGCCTCCCTTCATAATAATAATCCGTGCAAATTCTGCTTCCTGCACATCACCTTTTTGTCAATTGCATTTCATTTTAGACTCTCTCCCACAATGGATGAAAAAACCTCTCCCCTTTCAACTCCTTAAATCATCCGAAGCACTTATTAGATCACCCTTTAATTTTCTATACTCACAGGCTACGCAATCTATCATAATCTAAGCTTTTGAGCCCCAGAATTATTCTTGTAAATTGGCATCGCACCCTCTTAAGAGCAACAGATCCTTGTCGAGAGGAAGCCTCTGGAGCTAAATGATGTAATTCAAATGGGCTCTAAGCAGCTTGTTATATAAACTGTAACATAAGCTGCATTTCTTTCTTTTCGAAACATTTCAGATAATGGCCAACATTCACTTAGCCTTTTCATGCTATTCTTTGCACTTGTAATGTTAGTTTAGATCACTGAATCTCCCTGTTCCCCTATAGAACCAAGTTATCCCTAATTCGACCATATTCCAATCTATCTTTCCCATGTCTATAGTGGATAACCTCATGTTTGTCCAGATTGAACTGCATCTGTAAAGCGTTTTCCCCCCACTCACTTCATCCATCAATGTCCCGCAGCAATATCTACACTATTCTCTGTGACACTAAGTGGCATCAGGAAAATTGAATGAGTGGCTCTCTATCCTTGCAAATAAGACACTTAAAGGTGTGGTCTGAAGCTGAGCCCTAACGCGGATTCCTGAGGGACATGGCCCGTCATGTGTGTCCAAGAGTTGGTCATCCCTGTTACCCCCCCCCCCCCCCCCCCCCCCCCCCCCCCCCCCCCCCCCCCTTTAGCCTTTACTTCATACATGGAACGCAGAACAGTGCAGCTCAGGAACAGGCCTTGCATCCACAATGTCCACATTGAACATGATGCCAAGATAAACTAATCTCATTTGCCTCCATAGAAACATAGAAAATAGGTGCAGGAGGAGGTCATTCGGCCCTTCGAGCCAGCACCGCCATTCATTGTGATCATGGCTGATCGTCCCCAATCAATAACCCGTGCCTGCCTTCTCCCCATATCCCTTGGTTCCACTAGCCCCTAGAGCTCGATCTAACTCTATCCATAATCTTCCATTCCCTGCATATCCAGGTGCCTATCTAAATGCCTTTTAAACATCACTATCATATCTGCCTCCACCACCACCCAGCCTGCATGTTCCAGGCACCCACCACTATCTGTGTATAAAACTTGCCCTGCACATCTCCTTTATCCTGTTTAGTGCCACTCCTGAGAATACTCAGGTCGTAGCCAAAAGTGAAAAAGAAATCTTGGCAGTAAATAGATCAAACCTTGTTCCTCTCACCGTAACGTTATGCTCTCTACTTTGTGACATTTCCACCCCACAAAAAAGTTTCTGATTGTCTCCTTTATCTGTGCCTCTCATGATTTCATTAGCTTCCATCAGTAGTTCCCTCAGCTTCTGACATTCCACGGTTAATAATCCAAGTTAGTCCATCTTGCCCTTGAGCCATCTTCAGCAACTCTGACTTCTGAAAATAGTTTGCAACATGTGAGTGGGATTGGGTGTATGTATCTATGTCAGGGCTGCGGAGACAATATAATCAAACGTCAAATATATTAAAGCCATATAAAATTGATGGATTTACGGAGATCTAAGTTGGTAAATGCTGTTCTTCTGAAATCCCGAATTTCAATAACCTCTTCCCTGTTTTCAAATTCTGCTGTGGTTTCTGGCTACCTTTATAATACCCCCCAGCCCTGATACCCTCAAATATCTCAGAGGTTTTCTATTTCCTCTCTTGCATACTCCTGATATTCTTTGGGTCACTATTAGCTTTAGCTGCAATGGTTTTGGAATCTAGAATTCCTTCCCTAGGATTCTCTATCACTTTTTAGCACTTCTCGAAAAATTTAACTTATTAATCAAGATTTTGGTCTCCTAACTAAACCCATGATTCAACATCAATTTGGGATGTTTTGTAATATTATAGATTCTATATACATATAAGTTGCTGTTATTAGCAAATACCCAAAGAATGATTCATTAAGCTGATCCCAAGATGCATGCATCAATAAATCCATACAAAACAAAAAAGAGAAAAAGAAAAAAGACACAGAACAGTACACTATAGAAATCAACAAGAAATGTCCCCCCACAGTATTAGGAAAGGAACATAGAACAGTACAGCTCAGGAGGGAAATGGACTGTCGATCTTTTGGATCAGCCCCTCAAATCCCGGCTAATTCCTCATACATCTTCTCTGCAGGCAGTTTTCTAAGATTTGTTTAGAGAGGAATACATTTTCTCTTTAAAAGGAAATAAGGTTTAAAATACTGTGGTATGAGTGTGCAGTGTAAAGTATTGGTTCGAGATTTGTGCAGTGATGCTAAGTGGCATTGTGGTGCAGCTGGTAGAGCTGCTGGCTCTCCCTGACCTCTGGTGCGTTCTGTGTGGTCGGCTGGTTATCCCTGTGGCCACATAGGTTTGCTCCCGGTGCTCCAGTTTCCTTTCACATCCCAAAGATGTGCGGATTTGTAGGTTAATTGGTTTATGGTTTACCTCTAAAAATCGCCCTAGTATGTAGGGAATGGAGAACATCGAACTAGTATGGAACGATGATGTGGTGTGGACCTGGTGGGCTGAAGGGCCTGTTTGGTGAGTGGACGAAGTGGATGAAGGGTGAGTGGGCAAATGCATGGCAGATGCAGTATAATGTGGATAAATGTGAGGTTATCCACTTTGGTGGCAAGAACAGGAAAGTAGACTATTATCTGAATGGTGGCCGATTAGGGAAAGGGGAGATGCAACGAGACCTGGGCGTCATGGTACACCAGTCATTGAAAGTAGGCATGCAGGTGCAGCAGGCAGTGAAGAAAGTGAATAGTATGTTAGCATTCATAGCAAAAGGATTTGAGTATAGGAGCAGGGAGGTTCTACTGCAGTTGTACAGGGCCTTGGTGAGACCACACCTGGAGTATTGCGTACAGTTTTGGTATCCTAATCTGAGGAAATATACATTCTTGCCATAGAGGGAGTACAGAGAAGGTTCACCAGACTGATTCCTGGGATGGCAGGACTTTCATATGAAGAAAGACTGGATAGACTCGGCTTGTACTCGCTAGAATTTAGAAGATTGAGGGGAGATCTTATAGAAACTTACAAAATTCTTAAGGGGTTGGACAGGCTAGATGCAGGAAGATTGTTCCCGATGTTGGGGAAGTCCAGAACAAGGGGTTACAGTTTAAGGATAAAGGTGAGATCTTTTAGGACCGAGATGAGAAAACAAAAATTCACACAGAGAGTGGTGAATCTGTGGAATTCTCTGCCACAGAAGGTAGTTGAGGCCAGTTCATTGGCTATATTTAAGAGGGAGTTAGATGTGGCCCATGTGGCTAAAGGGATCAGGGGGTATGGAGAGAAGGCAGGGACAGGATACTGAGTTGGATGATCAGCCATGATCATATTGAATGGCGGTGCAGGCTTGAAGGGCCGAATGGCCTACTCCTGCACCTATTTTCTATGTTTCTATGTTTCCACGATGTACCTTCCAATCAATTAAAATAATGCAACATCACCTGTTAATTAGCTGGGTCTCTGAACTCTTAAAAGAGACGATCGCTGGATGACTTAATAGAGATCTTTGAAATTGTGACGACTTTTCTGAAGCAAATTAGAGGCGAGGAGAATGAGCCAGTCGCCAAAAAATAAAACAGCCACGGCTTACAGATGAGGCTGAGAGCAGTGAGCGGGCTGTACGTGGTTGAGACAAATAGTATAGATTCACTTTGGGAAAGGCTGGATGAATACATGAGAGGGAGGAAGTAAAGGGTTATTCTGATAGATTTAGAATAGGAATGGCTGCAGGCAGCAGTATTGAAGAATATACATCCATATGGGCTAATTGGGCCAATGTATTTCAGTGTAAGAGGTTGCAGCACCATTAGACTGAGAATGTACATGTTGTGTTGTTAGACTACTCTGCCTTCAGCTGCTGAAGATGGAATTCTTTTCATTGCTAAATGCAAAACCCACATACTTTGAACATTTTAATTGTACTGTGCAAATACTTCCTGTACGTTTGAACGAGTGAGGGAAATTAGGGCGATACAATCTCAACATCTGTTCTACAGAAGCCTTAATGAAAGCCTTTATGTTGTTAGCAGAACTATAAATGTATATATGTCTACTCGAGATTAGAGGGTAGAACCTTTTTCAAGACTGAAACTGCGACTGGCCCCCTGTTAAATTACTGCAACATGCCCATAAAATGATGCAAGACAGTTTTAACTGCTTTGAGCTTTTAAATTGGGGCTTGCAGTTCCCGATTAATATTAGCTTCAGGCACAATTATTCCAAGTCAAACAACCTTCTACAGTCTTGCATTTGAACAGTGGTATCCATTGAAAAACTTTACTGTGCTAGTGTTCAATTACTGATGCAATTATTTTAGTGCATTAGTGCATTTAGTGCAAATCGAGTTTGACACTAAGGGTTGACCTAATTGATAAATATTTACTCAAAGTCCTTCAAAGAGCTGAATGCACAGATGTCATCAAGCAATCCTTTGGTCAGTGGATTCAACTTTTGGGTCTGTTTCGCTGTGGAGTTTGCCAATGAGCTGCTCGGATGGAGGCGAGCAAGGGTTTGAAAGCAGAACAGGAGAGAGAGACTGGGAAGTGGACATCTCATGAGGGTTTGTCCAAACTCAGATGGTGTAGAGGAGCCCGTGCTTCGAAAGGTGTGGGCACTGGAGATCAGGACGGTTAAACCATCATGACTTTGCCACCCCTGAAGCCATCTGCTGAAATCTGAAATAATCAGGATTCATTTCTTAGCTCTGGTAGTTTAGTTTTAGTTTGGAGATACAGCGTAGAAACAGGACCACCCCCCCCCCCCCCCCCCCCCCCTCCCCCCCCTCCCACCGAGTCCGCACCGACCATTAATCCCCGCACACTAACACTATCCTACACACATATTGGATAATATATAATTTTACCCAGCCAAATAGCGTACAAACCTGTACGTCTTTGGAGTGTGGGAGGAAACCGGAGCTCCAGGAGAAAATACACGCAGGTCATAGGGAGAACGTATAAACTCCATACAGACAGCACCCATAGTCAGGATCGAACCCGTGTCTCTGCCGCTGTAAGGCAAGAACTCTACCACTGCTACACTTACCGCCCTTACGTTAATTGAGAAATGCTGAGAGATGAGGAGTGTATTGAACATGTATTTGGAATCCAGAGTCATTGACGAAGGCATCTTGTCGCAAAGAGCTATGGTTGGGTTGGGGGGTTGGTGGTAGGGGGTTACAGATAATCAGGTTTTGATGTCTGTGTATCGAACATGGAGGTAAAAACAAAGCACAAAGGTGTGGGAGAACTCGGTGGGTCAGGCAGAATCTGCAGAGGGAATAGGCAAACAAAGGGTTGGGTTGGGAAGGGGAAGGGGAGGGTCTTCAGACTGAAGAAGTATCTTGAGCCAAATCACGAACTATCCCAAACTGAAAGTGTATTGCATATGCAGTAATCTTGAGCAAAACACAAAGTGTTGGAGTAACTCAATGGTTTAGGCACTTTAGATAGACACAAGATGTTGGAGTAACTCAGCAGGTCAGAAAGCATCTCTGAAGAAAAGGAATAGGTGATGTTTCGGGTCGAAACCCTACTTCAGGCACTATCTCTGGAGGAGTATCCTCAGTAGAACTATCAGGACATCACTACCTCTGGAGAACATCGATCAACATCACGGTGAAGAAGGGTCCCATCCAGAAACATCATTCATCCATGTCCTCCAGAAATACTGCGTTACTTGTGGAGTTACTCCAATACTTGGAAGTATATTGGTGCATCTTTATCATTACAGGGTCTCAATCCTGAAATCCTCTACATGCGTGCACATATCCAGCAGGTTTATCACATGGACTGCTGAAGAACAAGAACATATGTCTATCTATAGTAGCTGACCCACTGAGTTACTCCAACACTTTGTGTTCACCAACACCTTCTGATGGGTATTCCGGGGTGTGCATTAAATACTAGCATGGCCAGTGGCACCCATATCCAAGGAATGACTGCACAGACAAACTACACGGTGCGGTGATGTACCCCATTGGCAATCTAGTGGGCTGGGCTATTGATTCAGAGCCACAGTGAATTCCCAGCACAGTGGTGGGTGACTTTAACTTCAAATAATTAAATAAAATTGGCAATAAAAGGCCCGTAAGAAAGGTGACCTTGAAACTACTGAGTTGTTATTAAAGCCATGTGGTGAACTAATGAAGTTCAGGGAAAGAATTTTGCCAACCTTTGCTGTTTTGGCCCACGTGTAATTTGAGACCAAATGGTTAACTTTGAAATAGCCTTTCAAATCAGTCTGTTGGGGTATATATCAGCAAAACACAATGCACTGGAGCAATTCAGCGGGTTGGGCAGCATCTGAGGAGGGCATGGATAGATGATGTTTCAGGTTGGGACCTTCCTTCACAGTGAAGATGGGTCCCGGCCCTCAGCGATGCCTATCCACGTCCTCCAGCGATGCTGCCTAATGCCCCTGTCCCACTTAGGAAACCTCTGGGGACTTTGCGCCCCACCCAAGGTTTCCGTGCGGTTCCTGGAGGTTGCAGGTGGTTGCCGGAGGTTGCAGGTAGTGGAAGCAGGTAGGGAGACTGACAAAAACCTCCAGGAACCGCACGGAAACCTTGGGTGGGGCGCAAAGTCTCCAGAGGTTTCCGTTCAGGTTTCCGAAGTGGGACAGGGGCATTACCTGCTGAGTTACTCCTACACATGAACAATAAATGCTGGCCTAACAAGACAACCCACATTCAGTGAAAGAGCAAATAACACAGGTCATCGATATCATTGCACAGAGAGAGAAGGGCATGTGCACAAGCTGATTCAAACACTTTTTCTTCACAGATCTTTAACTCATTTTGGCATCGCTTGTACCACAGTGAGGGGGCACTGTTCACATTAATTGGTGTTGTTTGTCTTCTTAAAGTTATTGGACTCCTTGTGAGGTCGGAGAACTCTGCTGTTTTTCTCCCATTGAAGACAAACTCTCTGTGCTAACTTGTGTTCTGCCATTAGGTCCGACGAGCCTGAAATGGCAGGTGTTTGAGCGAGGTGCCCTGGATAGGCACATGATAATGTGCGGACATGTATAGTATAGCTTTGCTCAAAGTGTAACTCAATGGGTCAGGCACCTTCTCTGGAGAAAAAAAGATGGGTGACATTTCGAGATGGGACCCTTCAAGGGGTCCCGACCCGAAACATCGCCCATCCTTCTTGAGACAGGATAGTTAACTTTGAAATAGCTTTGAAGGGTCCTGACTCAAAACGTCACCCATCATATTTCTCCAGAGACGCTGCCTGTCCCGCTGAGTTACTGCAGCACATTGTGTCTATCTTCGGTATAAACCAGCAACTGCAGTTCCTTCCTATAGATTGAAAGACCACTTTGTCTTGTCTTTATGATACTCAAGATGATTTTGGGCAGCTGAAGTTACGGTGTAACACAGATGGTCGTCTTGGTTGAGTCGAAGGAGCCCGTTTTCCTTGCTGCCTGATTTGAGAACACTATTATGATCTGAGAGAACTTTAAACCCCCCCGTGGTGGCCTACCCTTATTTTAATAACCACCACCGAGTTCTTGGATCTAATATTTCTAAATAGCTCAACAATACCAACAGCACGAGCTGCAAACTCCCTTGTGTCCGAGTCTTTGCCATCGGGGCTGCTAATGAATATAAATGTACATTAGTGGCACTGGGCAGTGGGTTTAATTCAGATTGGTAATTAGAGACTCAGTGCATTAGTTTGGGAGAGTGTGCCAGAGCTATCTTATCCTGTAGTGTTCCCTAATCGACGGTCTGCCAATCACCCTATCTCCTATATACACTTAGCGCCTCTTCAGCCAATCAATGAATTAAATATTTAAGTCCTTCAAAGTTGACTTAGTTCTATTTCCTCACAACATGATGTTGCAATGAGGGGGAAGATTACAATGACAGTTCTTAGTTTAGTTTTGTTTAGGGATACAGTATAAAAGCAGACCATTCGGCCTTCTGAGTCCACAATGATAGCCCCTTGAGTTAGAGCTTCACTGGTTCCCAGGGCAAATCCATCAATACTATTCCCCCGGTATTTATTTCCCTCTGATCATTTCTCTTACATTTGCTCACAAACTCTCCCTTGATACCCCTGACACTCACCTACACTGTTTTCTGTTATCAGTTAAACTACTAAATACAGTGGCTTTAGATATGGGAATTGGGAAACATGCAGTCAAAGGAAGGGTGTATAAATCTGACAATTCTTCTTGATGTGCACCGATATATGTCACAGAATCAGACCATTCAGCCCAATGTGTCCATGCCAGGAATTATGCCCACCTTAGCCATTTTGCATCCGTCAGTGGTAGAGGTGCCAATAGACAATAGACAATAAGTGCAGGAGTAGGCCATTCGGCCCTTTGTGCCAGCACCACCATTCAATGTGATCATGGCTGATCATCCCCAATCAGTACCCCATTCCTGCCTTCTCCCCATATCCCCGGACTCCACTAATTTTAAGAGCCCTATCTAGCTCTCTCTTGAAAGTATCCAGAGAACCCGCCTCCACTGGGGTTGGGAGATGCATAGCAGGGACCATCTTAAAAGTGGATATCAAGATGGAGTGTTTTAGGCACAAAATTTCAGAGGATTGGGCTGAAAATAACACGGTAGTGAGGCAGTGAAGAATGTAGTGGAATCCATTGCCACAGAAGGCTGTGGAGGCCAAGTCAATAGACACTTTTAAGGTGGAGGTTGACAGATTCTTGATTAGTACGGGTGTCAGGGATTATGGGGAGAAGGCAGGAGAATGGGGTTGAGAGAGGGAGAGATTGAATGGCAGAGTGGATTTGACGGGCCGAATGGCCTATTTCTGCTCCTAGAACGTATACATTTATGAACATGATCTTATGACTGCGAGGCGAGGTTGCAAAGATAGGGAAGGATGAGGAGATTGAGTGGAAACATGCGAGAGGATTTTGAAAACCAGGGTGAGAAGTTTAAAATGAAAGTAGCGTTTTAGAAATGCTGCTTCCATCCTGTACTTTTGCACAGTCTGGGAGGAATGGATTTCACACAAGACAAGCGATCTCCCAGCAATGCAAAGTCAGAGTACTGAGCATAAAACAATACTGCTTACATTTCAGAATTGGCCAGATCTTTTTTTCACCATTTTCCCCTCAACAAGGCTGCATTCTCCAGGATATTTCATGAGCTCAGGAAGTCTCGAATGACCACACAGTCATGGATGTACTTTGGAAATGTCATCCTAGTGAAATAGAGTATGGGAAAGTGTAGGTGTTTACAGAGGATATAGGAAGTATCTACAAGGCCATTACCAGCTGAGATAAGGACTTATAGATACACTTATGAGACTGCTCTGTCAGAATGGATAAAAGGTTGGTCACCTTGATTGACCTTTCCAAATCCATCAATAGCCTGACACTATCCTGACATGATTGTCCTTTATAATATAATTCCATTTACTCATCTATGTGTTGTTTGCACAACAGAGTGTACCTCTGAGAAAAAGAGGTGGTGTCAATTTAGCCTGCTATGCTCTGATAGATTACAATTGCACAGTTGATTAGTTTAATCAGATGGCTACACTAGCTCTTGCTGAAATGTCACGCCACTGAGGGCATGGGTACAGGACGGCTTAGGGCATGTTGTCAGCATAGATTCCCTCCCAGAACTGGACAGTGTCTCCGGTAGGAGTTGTGTCTTTAACGCAGGTTTAGTATGAGAGAATAAAAGCTGGACAGAGAGAGAGATAGTGCCAAAGAGAGAGCCAGAGGAAGAGCAGAAAAAGAGGGCGACAGTAAGTGTGAGAGAGAGAGAGAAAGAAAGTTTGGTGGAAGATGGAGACAAAATGCTGGAGTAACTCAGCGGGACAGGCAGCATCAACGGAGAGAAGAAATGGGTGACGTTTCGGGTCGAGACCCTTCTTCAGACCCGGGCCTCGAGCCGAATTGTCACCCGTCTCTTCTCTCCGGAGATGCTTCCTGTCCCGCTGAGTTACTCCGGCGTTTTGTGTCTATCTTTGGGTTAAACCAGCATCTACAGTTCCTTCCTACATATAATGTTTGTGGGATATGGAATGAGCAAAGGGGAATGAAAGAGATGTAGTCAGAGTGAGCGTGTTAGTGAGCAGATTGGAGACAGAGAGTAGGTGATAGTCAGGGATTTAGAGCAAACTAGAGTATCGAAGGTATGGAGAGAGAGGAAAATAGAGAGAGTGAACAAGAGAGAGAGAGAGCACAAGTGAAAGAGAGGCAATTATTGGGATAATCTATCTCCATGGAATTCCATGCCAAAATCTTTTTCTAACTAACCAACTATGTTTTTCATATCTGCCTTGGATGATATATTTTAAATTGAATGTGCGTGTAACAAGTTGTCATGTGGTCCAAGCAGATTACATTTGCAACATTCTAGAAGCTAAATAGTGCTCCCTTGGCTTCTATTCATGCACACACTTCATCCGCTCTAGAATGTTAACGCTCACTCACACAAGCCCAGTTTACCAGGTGTAGGAAGGAACTGCAGATGCTGGTTTAAACATCATCCATTCCTTCTCTCCAGAGATGCTGCCTGTCCCACTGAGTTACTCCAGCATTTTGTGTCTATCTCCAGTTGATCATGTCCTCTCCTACTCTCTCACTCAGTCTCTCTCAACTACACACATACACAAATGCATACAGATATTCACACATATCGGAAAAGCACACTTGCACAGATATTATTGTGTATACACAGATATTATTGTAAAATTGAATCTGAATCTGAATCTGATCTGAATCTGTATACAAATGTAAGTGTACTTTAAGAACCGTAGGCCATGTACCATGATTTTAATACATTTTTTTACAAGCACAGCTATTTGGTTACGAATTACCATCCTCAGTCATAGACTTAGACTTATACAGCATGGAAGTTTGACCTTCGGCACAACTTGTGCATATTGACTATGTTGGCTAAAGGGCCTGTCCCACTTGTCGATTTTTTTCCGCGACTGCCAGCATCATTGACCGACGTATGAGGTCACCGAAAAATTTGCACCGTGATTCAGTGTGACGGACAGCGGTGACCCGGCGTGATGACATATGACGTGCGCTGTTTTTTCGAGTGTCGCAACATTTTTTTTGTTGCCGCTGGATTTTGAAATGTTCAAAATCTTTTGGCGGCACTGATATGACGCCGGCAGTCGCGAAAAATATCGCCAAGTGTGACAGGCCCTTAATTGAGTTAATCCCACTCTCTGGACTATATCCCTCTGAATATTTCCTTTCTATGGATCTATCCAAGTGGCTTTTAAGTGAAATAATAGTACAACTTCCTCAAGCAGTTTTTGTTCCATATCTGCACCATACTCGTGTGGAAAACAATGACCTTAAAGTCCCTTTAAATCGTGTCATGTGTCAAGAGTGTTTAATTATTGCATGTACCAAGGATGGAATAATGCAATTCTTTCTTGCAGCAGCACAACACAATACAATAAATCTTTCTCTTCTCACCTAAAAGGGGGCGGCACGGTGGCGCAGCGGTAGCGTTGCTGCCTTACAGCGCCAGAGACCCTGGTTCGATCTTGACTACAGGTGCTTGTCTGTACGGAGTTTGTACGTTCTCCCCATGACCTGCGTGGGTTTTCTCCGAGTTCTTTGGTTTCCTCCCACACTCCATAGATGCACAAGTTTGTAGATTAATTGGTTTGGTATAAAATGTAAATTGACCCTTGTGTAGTATAGTGTAAATGTACAGGGATAGCTGGTTGGCGCGGACTCGATGGGCCGAAGGGCCTTTTTCCGCGTTGTATCTCCAAACTAAACTAAACTAAACTAAAATCTATGCCCCCGAACGAGAGACTTACCTACCCTGGAGAAATGTGGCTATTCATCTAAACTAAATACTTGTGATTTTATAAACCTATAAACCTCCAGTAGGATGTTCTGTTGATAGCTCTGTTGCTCTTTATTTGCAAATGCACGTACAGCAGATAAGAGACTACGGACATTGCAAATCGGCATATGTGGAAATATTTATAACCGCACATGCACATACCTTTCTTGCACTAATACTACGATCATTGGGCATCACACTCTCTGCTCAAATAGGCAATCAAATTATTGATGCTCTTTAATGGACCTTGTTATGTACGGACTGGCGGCTGTATTAGTATTAATTACAGCGCTGACGAAGATTTTTGGGATGTGTGGAAACACAACATCAGTCCAATTCTGCTCTTCGCTACATGAAAGGTGCTTGCACAATCCCATATACCAGGGCACAGTTGAGGTCTCTCATTAGTTCGGAAGATTATCTCCACCCCTGCTGGAGTGCAGATGAGAAGCCCCAGTGCCATGAGAAAGATTGGGTAAAGTGTTGGGCCAATAACACAGCCTGAGACGGCACTGAATGCTCAAGCACTGCATGAATAATGGTGTCATGGCACACACGGTGGTGGCAAATCAAGGGGAAACTCTCTCATGGTGGAATCATGCTTCACGGAAAGGAAGCTGTTGTTGGAGGTAAATCAGCCTTGAGAGATCACTCTATGTGTGTGTGTATAGATGTGTGTGTGTATGTGTGTGTGTGTACATGTGTGTGTGTATGTGTGTGTGTGTACATGTGTGTGTGTGTAGATGTGTGTGTGTACGTGTGTGTGTGTGTACATGTGTGTGTGTGTACATGTGTGTGTATACGTGTGTGTGTGTATACATGTGTGTGTGTACATGTGTGTGTGTGTGTGTGTACCTGTGTGTACTTGTGTGTGTGTGTGTGTGTGTGTGCAGTTGTGTGTGTGCGTACTTGTGTGTGTACATGTGTGTGTATGTACATATGTGTGTGTGTACCTGTGTAGGTACTTGAGCGTGTGTGTACATGTATGTGTACATGTATGTGTACTTGTGTGTGTGCGTACTTGTGTGCATGTACATGTGTGTGTACTTGTGATTGTGTGTGCGTACTTTTGTGTACATGTACATGTGTGTGTACTTGTGAGTGTGAGTGTGTGTGTACTTGAGTGTGTGTGTACTTGTATATGTATTTGTGTGTGTGACCACTTGTGTGTGCAGTTCATTCCTACACATTGCATATCACTTCCATTACATTGGGTATAGTCTTGAATTAAAAGATTGAATTGATATATACAGCATGGAAATAGGCCCTTTGGCCCACTGAGTCCATGCCGGCCATTGATAACCCTTTCACATTAGTTTTATGTTATCCCACTTTGTCATCCACTCCGTGCACGCTGGGGACAATTTTTACAGAGGCCAATTAACCTACTGTGGATGTGGGAGAATGACCACATGATCACAGGGAGAACAGGCAAACTCCACACAAACAGCAACCAATGTCAGGATTGAACCTGTGTCTCTGGCGCTCTGAGGCAGCGGAGCCCCCAGCATCACCACTGTGTGCTGCCACATACATTATCAGCCGTTATCAAATACCAGCTCATCAGTCGGTCTCACCAGAGTGCACCAACTTAGTGTCTGCTATTTGGAGCAAAACGAACCCTGAATAAGTTTTGTTTTACGGGAGCAATAGTCTAACACGCTGCTTGCTGCCCGAATCCTGCCGAGCTATAATAATGAAGTCTCTGTATGAAGACTGTGCGAGGGACTGATCTCTGAGAGCTCAACGCTGATGATTTCAGCGCAACAATTAGCTGCAGAGCATGAAACACATTTGGCCACGAGCTAATTATGAGCTGCACAGTGGCTGGCCATTTACTGGAATGCAATGTGAACTGAACTTAACAGAATAAGAAAACAGACTCATTATTTTAAACTCCAACAGCTATAAATGTATTATTTAAGCACACATGAAATAATTCAAGAAATCCGCCATTAAACCTCCCAATTTCCATTTCTGTGATGTTTCCTTATTCCACATTTGTCTCAGTCCATATGTAATTCAATTCCTCATCCATAACTTTGTACCTGCAATCTCGACTGGTCCAACCTTTCCTGGCGATCTTCCTCCCCCTGTGAACTCACAGCCTGTCTGTATTCGATTGCCCTTTGTGTTAACCTGCCTATACTGCATCCCATTAACACTCTCTTAAGGCAGACCTACCCTGGATCCCTGTTATGTTACAGCCCGATGTAGGTGGACACAAAATGCTGGAGTCACTCAGCAGTTCAGTCAGAAGCTTTTTCCAACAGTCAAAGACTAAGAGGGCATAGCTTTAAGGTAAGAGGGGCAAAATTTAAAGAGGATGTGCGGAGCAAGCTTCTACCCAGAGAGTAGAGCTTACCTGGAATTCGCAGCCAGGGATGTTGATGGAGGCAGATACAATAGTGGTATTTAAGAGGTTTGTAGGTAGACATATGGATATGCAGAGATTGTAGTGATGTGGATGAGATTAGTTTATTTTAGCAACATGTTTGGCACAGTCATTGTGGGCCAAAGGGCCTGTTCCTGGTGCTAAACGGTTCTATATATGGCAGGCAGAATAATTTATTTTAACCTGACATCGAGTCCAGCACAGACATTGTGGGCCGAAGGGCACTGTTCTAAAGACATATCAGCCAGTATATATATATGAAAACTGGTCTTCATTCCAGCATAATGATAGTTTCATGACTCAAAACTAATGTTTGCAGAGAGAAGTAATGCATTGGTAAATAAATGCTGTCTGAATTCCCAACATGTTCTTGTCCATGTTCACTATGCAAACTCTCACTGTTAACTATGCAATTCTACTGAACCACTTGTCTACACCCATAATGTTAATATACACTATATAATTGTAATCTCCGCCTGCTGTTGGCTTGCTTACACATTAAACCTCAATGTACATTTAGTTCAGCGGGATTCTTCCGAGAGATTCTATCACAGGATTCTCCCATGGGATTCGTCCAAGCGGCCTTCTCCTAACTCTTCTTATGCTGAATAAACAACTTCTACATCAAAAACTCTGGCTGATTCAACGGCTCTTTCAAAGTCACAAACTACAGGATTCGTGTTATCAAAGGAGGCCAGTTAACCTGCAGTTAATGTGCACAGGAATCCTGCTTCAAAACATGTCCCTGGACATTTCCTCTCCTTCCTCCTGCATTACACCTTCCCTCCAAATACAGTATTTCCTACAGGTAGTCTGCCCAGCACTTGAAATCCACAGAGAACAGTTTGTTTTCATCCTTCACAGCGTGCTGGTGAAATATTAAACTGCATCACTTGGCTGCATAAAACGATTCATCTTCATAGCTTTCTGCGCTGTATGTTACATTGGCTGAACTGCCAAATTGGTCACCATTAAATAACCACTGTGGTGTGAGACTGCACTGTGTGACACCATCACAAAGAATGAAACATGTGGCTCACATACAGATCATAAAAAGTGAAAATAAAGGATGTATTTGTGTCGTGCCTTTCACAACCATAAGATTTTTCCAAGTACTTTACAGCCAATGAAGTACTTTGAAGTTGCTTAAAATATATATATTCCTGACCGTATTACACTAAATGCATTGTGTAGACATGTCAAGGAGGTGAACTGTGCTCCATACAGTATATTCACTCCATCGACTTTAGTGGGATGCATTTTGGAGACAGATTGCAATGAGCTATTAGAAAGCATCTTTTGTATTATCAACTGGGGATGCAGTCCTATGAAAGTTATCACATAAGTGTTTAGGTATTGGTCACAAAGGGTGTCATGGTGGAGCAGCGGTAGAGTTGCTGCCTTACAGCGCCAGAGACCTGGGTTCGATCCTGACTACAGGTGCTGTCTGTATGGAGTTTGTACGTTCTCCCCGTGACCTGCGTGGGCTATCTCCGGGTGCTCAGGTCTCCTCCCACACTCCAAAGACATACTGGGTTGTAGGTTAATTGGCTTCGGTAAAAATTGTACATTGATGTGTGTAGGATAGTGTTAGTGTGCGAGGATCGCTGGTCGGTATGGACTCGGTGGGCCGAAGGGCCTGTTTCCACACTGTTTCTCAAAACTAAACTAAACTAAACTAATGGAAGAATTCCATGGGAGGAAGATGTTAAGACCTGTCAAGCTATTTGGGGAATATTTATATTTTAATTTACTTATTGTGGTTCTATAATACTCAGTAATCTTGTTGAGCACATGGAAGATATAAACAAATAACATTCGACACTCTCCTCATATAGAAACAAGGAACTGCAGATGCTGGATTACAAAAAAAAGACACAAAGTGCTGGAGTAATTTAGTGGGTCAGGATGCACCTCTGGAGAACATGGATCAGTGACGTTTCAGGTCAGAACCCTCCATCAATCTGAATTTACTGATTCATTCATTCATTGCATGGCAAGCCTTGACATAAAATTAATGTAGTTACGAATGGCACTTATATAGTGCGTTTGTTGGTGTTTGTATTGGTTTATTTTTGTACATTTACTGTATACAGTTGAAAGCTTTTATATGAAGGCTAACTATGAAATCAGATAATACCTTATATGAATACAATCAAACCATGACCAAGTACAACAGATTGGGCTAAGAAAACAATACCAGAGTAAATAGAATATACATTTTCAACGTTGGAGCATTACAGTTCAAGAGAAAAGGTCCAATGAGGTAGGTTGGAAGATCGTGATTAAACCTTAACTCCTGGGAGGACCGTTCAGAATTCTGATAACAGAGGGGAAGAAGCTGGTCCCTGATTGACGATGGCTGTGCGTGCTTTGAAGCTTCTGTACCTTCTGCCCAACGAGAGCAGGGAGAAGAGGGTATAACTGAGGTGAAAAACTTCCCTGATTATATTGGCTGCTTTGTAGATGCACTCAACGGGCGAGAGTCTGGTGTGTGTGATGGACTGGGTTACGTCCAAGGTCTACATAAAGAAGTTAACAATTGAAATGTGCCAGTTAATGTGACCAAAAGCTTACATTAGAGGAGTAACTTAAAGAGTATAATAGATAGTTGAAAAGTGATATGGAGAGGAAACTTAATCGATGTGTGTATTTTTTTTCAATATCCTAAATCACTGTGGGGAGCATTGAAATCCATGGATATGAATACAATCAAGGGCGGTCATGGTGGCACAGTGGTAGAGTTGCTGCCTTACAGCAAAATGCAGCGCCAGAGACCCGGGTTCGATCCTGACTACAGGTGCTGTCTGTATGGAGTTTGTACGTTCTCCCCATGATCTGCGTGGGTTTTCGCCGAGATCTTCGGTTTCCTCCCACACTCCAATGATGTAGGGGTTTGTAGGTTAATTGGCTTGATAAAAATGTAAAATTGTCCAACTTGGCGATATGCAGAGTACTGCCCTGCCGACTACAAAATTCAGAAGGTTCACGGCAGACAGTCCTTCGGGAACATGTACATATGCGTATACGTCGGAACGTGGAGTGGGAGTAGCCCATTCAGAGGCTGAAGCCTGGACTGGCATTTAAAACAATCATGGACTAATGGACTGTAACCTCAAACTTGCCATTCCCACCCACCAGAAGCAACCTTTCACCCTATTGCTTATAAAGAAAATATCTCCTTAGCCTTAAAAAACATTCACACATGGATCACCAAGCTTGTAGTCGCAATTATGTTAACCTAGGCAGGGAAATGAAGGGTCTAATGTAGCCGCACAAAGTGTGATACCTGCACTGAGCACTATTAACCTTGTCAACTTCCATCTGAGGAATAGCTTGCGTCTTAATGGAAATTCAGTAGACACAAAAGATTGCTTTTTCCTCACTGGTTGTTTACTCAGTGCTCACAGTCCTTACTTAAAGACCAAAGCAGGGTGAGCTATAAAGCTCTGAAAGCCATTATGGAAACACTACACGTAGACTCTTGCAACAACCCATAACAAAAGTCTCAGGAAACTTCAACAGTAATTGGCAACAGACTCCAATGCACTTCTGGGTTAGATAAGCACTGCCTTTAATGATTATTAGGTTTGCTCGGTTCTGCAAGCATAACAGAACTTAAATGACTGCAGGGTTAAGAAATTATTTCCCCATTTGGGGACTCCTGACTGAAATTGTTCTTGTTCACAAACGCAGCAATTTACAGTAAGGAGAAAAGTCACGCAGTCCATTTGGTTCTGGTGGCCGACAAAGAGCTGTAGAGACCGATCCCAGCTCAGCTATCCAACAACCTGTGTCTTGTTGGTCAGAGAACATCTAAAACTCGTCTACGATACGAGAAACTTTATTCAACCACGGAGGGAAATTGACAGTTACAACACTCAAGATGCACAAAAACTTGAAATTGAAAGTGAAAACAAAAAGAAAAAAAAATCTAAACTAAACTAAACCTGAAACCAGTGTTGGCTGGCTGCCGTGTACACAGCACCTTCACCCGAACAAAGGAACGAAGGAACAAACAAACAAACACAGACTTATCTCCTGAGCAGAGGATTCTAAACTTGAGTACCCCCCCCATCCCCCACACAGGGTCTCCCTTTGTTCTCCCACCGTCTCTCACGGCAGTCTCCCCATTGTCTTCCCCTCCTCCCCTCACACTCATCGACCGTGAGGCCCCACCACCACCACCGAGGCTCCCGTTGCCGCTGAGGCCCATGTTGCCGCGGAGGCTCCACTGCCGATGAGGCTCCTGTTGCCGCCGGCGAGGCTCCCATCGACGCCACCGCTGAGGCTTCACCGCAGGCCCATAGGAGGCCTCTGGGGCACGTTCCCGTGTTTGGTCGCCATTCTGGTCGGCGGGCGAATCAGACCCACGCAGCTCCCCGAGACACTCCCGCCGTGTACCTGGCTCTCCGGGATACCTACATGTGGTGGGAGTTGCTGCCTCCACCACACTTTCACACAGAGATTTCCAAACCCCCACCGCTCCTTGGGTGAAAACATTTTTACTCAATCTTTCTCTGATCCCTCTACCAAATAACTTCAACCCATGTCCGGGTATTGTTGACCTCTTAACTTCACCCTGCCGACCCTCATGTTGATTTATTTATCCTGGTTGCATCTGTTTCAAACGATGCTCTCAATCTGATCTCATTGCTAAAATTCACCAGCCCTAGATCTCCAGAGCAGCATTCCAATACCGGACAGATGTAGCCAGAAATGAATGCAGAACTGCTAACACGCCTGGCTTTTATGTTTCAAGTGAGCAGAGCTTCAGTTAGTTTGTAGAGTTGGTGCCTCATGGGTCCAATGACCAGGGTTCAATCCAGACCCCTGGTGCTATCTGGGTGGAGTTTGCCTTTTTGTCCATGTGGGGTTTTTCCATGTGCTCCAGTTTCCTTCCAAGTACATTTTCCTTAATCTCCATTCCCTTTGTCCTGTTTTCACACCTTACACTTCCTTATCTATGTATCTCTCTCTCCCCTGACATCAGTCTGAAGAAGGGTCCCGACCTGAAACATCACCCATTCCATCTCTCCAGAGAAGCTGCCTGGCCCGCTGAGTTACTCCAGCTCTATCTTTGGTTTAAACCAGCATCTGCAGTTCGTTCCTACACATTCCTTGACTATATGTGGTGTAATGCTCTATGAGCTTGAGCAGGAGCAATATTAAGCATAGAACTAATCTGAAATCAAGGGATGACTTTAACCATCACAAGACAGATGCCGATTATGAGTTGAAATGTTGACAATTCCTTTCTCCTCACGGAACTGCTCGGCCCACTGACTACCTCCAGCAGTAAAAGGGAGACACATGGAACTTCAGATGCTGGAATCGTGAACAAAACTGGTGTGCTGGAGAAACTCTGCGGGTCGGGCAGCATCTGTGGAGGGAATGGACAGACAGTTCCTCCAGTACTTTGTTTATTGCTCCAGATTCCTATATCTACAGTCTCTGGATACAAATTAAAATAGTCAGTTTTATTTATTTGCCAGAATCTGTTTAATACACACTTATAAAGAGCAGTGCGTGTTTAGAATACAAATGCCGGAGTTACTCAGCATTTCTGAAGGATATGGATGGGTGATGTTTCAAGCCGGGACCCTTCTTCGGACTCATAGGTGGTGACATTTGGGGTCTTATACACGACGTGAGTGCTGAGATGAGTAAACGAGCAGTGATTTTCCTTGGTTTAAGTGGGAAGTCTTCACCTTGGACATGTACTCCTCAGAACTGCACTGGGATTGAGAGTTCAAGTCCATCGAGCTGATCTTGAGTCTGTGAAGGGCCAGTCCCACTTGGGCGTCATTTGCGCATCACGCAGATGGTGCGCAAAGATGTTGTACATCCCAAAATCCTGGGACTCCGCGCTCAACCACGCATCACTGCCTACGTCACCATGCACCATGCACACGTAATGCACACCGCGTGCATGTCGTGACGCGTAAATGATGTCGCGTAAATGATCCGCAAATGTCGCCCAAGTGGGACAGGCCCTTAACTATGCTACAGGACTGATGACTGAGCCCTAACATATAACTAGCTGAAATTAATAGGCATCCAATGCTGACAATTGACACCTTAAACACAAAACATGTTAATACTCCATGTTAATTTGGCTTGGTTATACAGCAGCTAACATGATCATATTATTGAGTCATGACTCCGTACCTCTGCGTTCCATAAGAAGCAGCAGCCGAAGGGTACTTAGCAGCCTCTGGTTTCAGGGATTGTACATGTAGGAGCTGAGACATTAGCACACAGCTTTGCTGCCCAATTAAATAATCAATAACGATTTCAAAGCACCTCATTCCATTGATTTCCTTGTAACTCTACATCAGCTGGGCTCTAAGCAGAATCTCGCGCACAAGATGGTCTGAATAGTTCATGAGTGAGCTGGCTGTGATTCCATATTTAACAGGATATAAGCTGTCAGCTCGGCCCAGAGGGAGGGTAGGAGCACTGCGATATCGGTCACAGAGGGATCAGGAGACTTCTCATCTGTCGGCAGCAAGCCCGAATCAAAAGGCAAGGAGTCGAAAGCAAAAAGCGAAAAGAAAAATAATTCGGAAATCGAAGGAAAAGATTGCTGGAAGGACTTTGGCTTTGCTTGGTGTGCGATGGAGGCAGTGTTAGTTCCTTATACAAACTATCTCCTGGGAGGATGCAAAGCAACTGTTGCCATGCTATTTCCTCAATGAGACTGGTGAGGAACAATGTCTTAGATTCCAAGCCCTGTTACAAAGAACCACCCTGAGCTCTCAGTACACGGATTCTCGTATCTTTCACTCATTTTTCTTCAGAGAAAGGAGTATTGTGGCTCGCATCTTTCCCTGTATGCTGTGGGCAAGGCCAGCCTGTGGGACCAGTGACTCTTCTGACAAGGCCTCTGAAGTACTTTAGCAAGGCACAAAGTGCTGGAGTAACTCAGCGGGCAAGGCAGCACTCTGGAGAACATGGAGAGGCTGTTTCAGAGCGGCACCCTTCATTGAACTTCTTCAGAAGTATTTTCCCCTTTCTACAATCAGTCTGAGGACCCAAAACATCACCTATCCATGTTCTCCAGAATGCTTTCTGACCCGCTGAGGTACTCCAGCACTTTGTGTCTCTTTTTGTAGACCAGCATCTGCAGTTCCTCTTCTATGTACTTGAGCAAGTGTTGAAAGTTGCAATAATCAGATTCAACAGCTCATTAATTTAAGGCTCTCACAGGTTTTACACGCTGAAAGGTCAATACATTGCTTGTGCTGTAAATAAATAAATCCCTAAGTGTCCTGACATTCACTTCCAAGCATATTATTTTATTATGCATAAGTCTTGATCGCCTAGTCATGAAATGACCTGTGAGTTTCTTTGACCAATCATCCCTGCTGGGATTGTCAACAGGCTAATTGACCAAGAACAGGATATTTTTGGCATAAACATGATATATGTGGGTACATCACTGCAAGTGTACAGTCGATAATAGGATAGATGCAGAGAACTTATTTTCTAGCTGGGGAGAATCCAGAACAAAAAAAAAAGTAAAACGATTAATGTCAGTATGTAAAGCCAAGGAAGCAATTTTTCATATAATATGCTCTGCAAATTAGGATTGCTGTCCATTTCCGAATTTTAAAGGAAAAGGGGAAGTTAATCTGAAATTTCAAAAAACTTAAAGCCCTGTCCCACTGTACGAGTTCATTCAAAGAGTTCTCCCGAGATTTGAACTCGGAAAGAACTCGGGCAACTGAATCACCGACCACAACCAGAGAGCAGTGCTGAATTATCATCGACCTCTTTGATGACCCTCGGACTATCCTTGATCGGACTTTGCTGGCTTTGCTTACCTTGCACTAAACTGTATTCCCTTATCATGTATCTTATACATTGTAAATGGAAGGATTGTACTCATGTATTGTCTTTCTGCTGAGTGGTTAGCACGCAACAAACAGCTTTGAACTGGACCTTGGTACACGTGACAATGAACTAAACTGAAACTGATTTGAAGTCATTTCATCAACAGAGGTCATTTTTGGACGCAACTACATGGAGGTCTTTCTAGTTGGTAATGAACATCACGCTGCACTATGTCGACGTGTCGGGCAGTTCCCAACATCCTCCTGCGACGTTTTCCTGACTCTCAATCAAAACCTTTTCCTGCGCTGTTCATTGTTACATTGTCCACGGTGCGAGCTCACTGTGCACAAAGTTACCACCACAAATCTGAAGTTACAATAGAGATGACATGTCAGAAATACTTCATTGTGCTGCTCTGAAAAGATTGTATAAAACAAGATACAAGTGCATGTATTTCTATTTTTTTTTCACAATAGCATATCATCTTAGATCTCTGGAAGAGCTTTTCTGGTCTCTGGCAAATAGCAAACTAAGAATAAGATGAGTAATTCTAAAGCAAATGCATTCATGGCTGTGGGGATTATAGAGTTCTGCAACATTACAGAAAGCAGACTTACAAAAAGTCTGTTTAGTTTAATGGAAATAATTAGAGCATAAATGCACTAATACTCCAAAGATGGATAAAGAGCACTGTCTAAAATGTTGGCATGGTTTAAAATGTGTTCTCCATTTGTACAAAGAGAAGAAAGAACTTACAGTTATGAATCAACCTTTTATGTGCTCGGAACAACCCCAAAGCACTCTGCAGCCAAGGAAGTATTTTGAAGTGGGTACTGGCTGCCGTTGCATCGACAAAAGATCGCAGTCGTTTCTGCAGAGACAAGGCAGAAAGCGAATTTTACAATAAAGATGCAGGCAGGATTTGCTCCTGAAATTCCAATTGAACATCGGAGAATCATGGCCACTCCTTAGAGAACTATCGGCCTTGGACATCAGATAAGCACAGGTTTAGTTTGAAGGACTAGGTGACATTTCAGGTCGAGACCCATTCTTCAGAAGGTGGTGGTAACTTCAGTCTGAAGATGGTTCTTGACCCGAAACATCACCTGTTCCTTTTCTCCAGAGATGCTGTTAATCATGGCTAAATTGGAGCAGCTAGGACCTCAAAATGGGGTTAAGTTTCAGGGTTGCTTGGAGATTTGGTCAAATTGGAATTACTCTCTGTATAGCTGGGACAAGCTGCAGAGAGGTGCCAGAATGTCTGGAGCTTAGATACAATTTGCAAGTAAAGAATGGGAAGTCCTGCAAACCCTGTCAATCTGGTGCAAAATGCATAGAATGGATTGGATGGCTGCAAACCAGACATACACCTTGTAAATAGTTGTAAATAATGGTGCAGAGTTTGACTTTGCCGAGTGTTGATTGGATGAGGTACTGAGCCTTGTCTTGGTTTTCTGTACATCAGAGTCAATGTTTCCAAGTTGACTTCCTCTCGAAGTCCGTTTTGAATACAATGTATTGAACTGTCGTATTATTGGGTTAGGGGAATGCCTGTTATGTATGGGGTTAATTGATATCTGTAATTGCGTTATTCGGAGACCACCCCCATGTGATTCGGCCCCTCGAGTCCCGGGACAAATAAAAGTCCGCGATCACGAGGTCCAGCATCGATCTTTTGGAAGAGCGCTCAGGACTGTCAGGTAAGTCGGGACGTTTTTTCCAGCCTAAAAAATGTCCACGAGTAAAAAAATAGCCCCGAGTACCTACGGCTGCAATAACGAGCCGCTACTATACATCTACGGACTCCTACGGACTCGTTACGAACATTCTGCGAGTTTGAATAAAGGTGAAAACTCGGGAGAATTCGTGAATAACTCGGGAAAGTGGGACAGGCCCTTTAGGCAGCAGTGCCGATAGAGAAACGATACGCAAAAAAACCCTGCATCTCCGTTGAGGTGAGAGATTATAAAAATGTTTACCCCACCCCCACCCTCCACATAAAAACAAGCTCTAGAACACTAAAAACACACATTTAACACATACTGTTAACACACAAAGAAGAAAAGGACAGACAGACTGTTGATGAGGCAGCCATTGTTACTTTCCAGTGTGCAATCTGAAGAAGGGTCCCCATTTGAAATGTCATCTATCCATTCCCCTCGGCAGATGCTGCCTGACCCACTGAGCTTGAATCTTCATGACAAAACCGCTCTGCACGAAGAGGACTAAATACATTTTGTGGTTGGGAACTCTACAGTCATTGTTGTGCGGAGTATGTTGTAAGCATGAATATTAGGGATGATTGTCCGTGAGGTATCAGTGATGTTGATTCCCTTATCTCTGGTTAATGCAGCAAAGCCCTGACACTCTGTGATCTGATTGCTCAGACGTCTTCATGATTTGGCATATGCCTCACCCATTAGTCTGGAATGTGAGCTAGGGGTTCGATGCGCAAGGATGCTGCCAGAGCTGGGTTTGGCAGCACCAGGCGTCAGGAACCACGGCTCGTTTTGCAACCGACAGAGTACTTGTATGTTACATCTTGCTCTGGATTGACCGCAATGGTTCCTCACCCACTGTCACCAACGTGCCAGATGTGTTCCCTAAATTGAAAATCCTTCTATCTAAAAATCCATCCTGTTGGTGTTAAAGAAATTACGTTATTGTGCCAGCACATTCAGTCCCACAGAATGGAAATGAATTCTGGAGGTGGAGTGTACAAACGGACACAAGTGTATTGCCCATTTAATGCCACCAAATGGAGTTACATTTCGCGGCTAAACTGAAAACACATGACAGGGACGTAAAAGGCGCTATTGAAGTGCATTTCCTTCTTGAATTTTCATGCCCCTGCTCCTTCTGTGCATCTTATTCTCCCTTCAGACATTTATAGTCATTTGTACTTTTTTCAAAGTCACCATTGAATCTGCTTAAACTGCTGTGTACTCTTTATCCTAATAATTACTCGCAGAATAATTGCTCCTCATTTTGCCGCTGGTTCTTATGCCAGTTATCTTAAGCATGCTCCATATCAGTCTGTTAATATCACCGACAATACATTGAAGACTGCAGTTCTTTCAAATCCAAGATAGTACAGCACAGGAAAGGAAACCATTTGGCACATTGTACCCTATTATAATGGCATCGCTAGTAATATTTTATGGAAGGAAATAATGACCTCACGTTGTCAAAGAATGTATGGTTTGTCAGCCTTTACATCTTTAAACCAGCTAATTCTTCAGACCATTTTACGGCAACATCTGGATTTGATGTATAAAAGTACTTGTAATATAATTAATAGGCTCCAATGTATACATCAAATGCATGGTTTCCTTTGGGAAAAAAAGTCTCTATTACAACTGCCCTTTCATCATGTGTTTTACTGTTCCATTATCATTGTTAAAAAAAACTTTATAAAATAACATTACAAGAATTAATGGAAGCAGAATTCATTTTAATTCCAGAATGCAATAATTCAGGATTGTAAATGTGACCCCCACCCCAGGCTACATACTCACTGACAATGTAGAGGCGGATTGTTTTTGGTTTTGCTGCTTTTTATAACATATTTAAATAATCAAGGTTTGGTGCTCATTTGCCCCACGCCTGCTTCAGGGATTGCCAGTCACTGCCTGGCCTAGTGATTCAACAATAGATCTCAATCAGTCCCATCTCCTTCCCTATAATCTAGTGAAGGAGAAAACCAACTTACGATGTGGAAGCTAAATCATCCACTGTAGCTCTCTTGCTCTTTAAATTGATGGGTTGTGCACTTGTAAGGTCAGCGAAAGACAATTCTTTCTGGATAACAAGCCACTAATGTTATTTAACCTTTACTTAAACTAACGCTAGAACGAAGGAACATCGCAAGCAAGCCATGGGTGTGGAATACCCCCCAGGGAACGTGAACATTCTGATTTGCAAAGCTTGCTGAGCTTCTCAAAGCCAGACAATGTGCCCCCTAAGCGCGTTTAATTTACGGTGGTCTGGTTTGGTTTAATATTATAATTCGCTCTTTCTTCTATTCTTAAACCCAAATGTTCCCTTTGCTCCCCTTGTGCCTCTGAAATGCTTATAAAAGTCAACTGTAGTCAGTTGAAGGAATCGCTCGCTATGCCTTTCAGGAAACTCTGGTTAAGTGAAAGTCTTTGGCTTGTCTGCGGTCATTTTTTTGGCCAGAACCTTCAGCCTTCTTCGCAATATTGTTTTTCTGTCCATTTATCAATAACAACCTCCATTTACTTGTTACTGTTAAGAGCTACCCTTCATTCAACCATCCTACCACAACTAGAGAGCAGTCCTGAGCTGCTATCTACCTGGTGGGGAGCTCTTGGACGACCTTTGATCGGACTTTACCTTGCACTAAGCGTTATTCCCATATCATGTACCTGCACACCATGGATGGCTCAATTGTAATCATGTTTTGTCTTTCAGCTGGCGGGTTAGCACGCAACAAAAAGCTTTTCAATGTACCTCGGCACACGTGACAATGAACTAAACTAAACCCATTGGTATTTTCCAATCACATTTGACACATAGGAAATATTAGGGATGCTGAATTGGGGTGTTGTTCAATCAATGCCTTCTTGGATAGAGAATCCCACCACTCTCTGTGTAAAGATATATGATAGAGGATAATATCAGACCACAACAACTCACCACTTTGCTTCCTCCTGCCCATCTCTGGATATGCTGTTAGTCACCTTAAATCTCCTGCCACTGAGAAACAGCTTTGCTCTAGTTACTCATAAGTCTATCAATTCTACTCTGCCATTCATTCATGGCTGATCTACCCTCTGACACCCATTCTCCTGCTTTCTCCCCATAACCCATGGCACACTCACTAATTAAGAATCTTTCAATCTCCGCCTTAAAAATACCCATTGATGTCCTCCACACGTATCTCTGACAATGACTCACGCAGATTCACCACCCTCTGACTAAATAAATTCTTTCTCATCTCCTTTCCAAATATACGCCCATTTGTTCTGAGGCTGTGCTCTCTGGTCCCAGACTCTCCCACCAGTGGAACCATCCTCTCCACATCCACTCTATCCAGGTCTTTCAATATTTGGTAAGTGGACTCCAGCAAGGCCCTACATTTAAACCTTCTCCTGGTTTGAACAGAGCAATCCCAGCTTCCCCTGTTTCTCTGAACAGCAGACTTTGTTTCACATAGTCTCCTTGATGCCATTATCGCACCACCACCCCCCCTGCGAGCACGTTCCAGGCACCCACCACTCTCTGTGTACAAATCCTGCCCCGCACATCTCTTTTAATGTTTGTCCCTCTCACCTCAATGTTATGCCCTCTAGTTTTGGACATCTCCACCCAGGGTAAAAAGCTTCTGTCTGACTATGCCTCTGATAATTTTATATAGTTTTAACAACACGAACCGTGAAGGGGGTAATAATACTTAGTCAATGGGATAAGTAATTGGGGTGATTGGGTGATTAGAAGTGGGGGTATGAGGAGTGAGTACAATTGGGTAGCTCATATTGAAAGCCAGCATAAGCATGGCAGATTGAATGTTCCGTTTCTGTATAATATGATTCCAATGTGTGCGCTGTTGAAATACTGTAACAGCATGAGTCCATTGGATGAGGCATTAAACGAGGCCTCTCCAATGCCCCTGGCAGAGAGGAAGGATGCCAAGAGTTTGCTTTGTGCAATTGGATATTTTCTCTCTCCCTCCACTCCTGCAATTAAAAGTAAATCAACTGGCCATTCGTTCCGCTGGCCCTGGTGGGATTTTGCTGTTTATAAATGGCCACCTTAATAGCGGGCATTGTAGACGAAATATATAAATGTTTACGAAATAATTCCCAGTGAGTATGAGAGCTGTGTTGATGGACACTGAGCTCCAAGTGTTTGAGAGAAGATGGATTTGTCAATGAATCATCATATTTTCCACTGCAGATCTCGGGTAAAATGTCAAGCACCACAGAATGTGATTACCGACACATTTCTGTGTCGATCTAAGGAAAGCTAGCATTAATTAATTTGTGTAATTATCAATATTTTGGGTTTCAAATTATTAAAACAAAAATTTGAGAGAAACAGGCTCACAGAATGATGTAACATTGAACATCACAGTTTAAGGGTAAGGGGGAAATCTTTTAGGACCGAGGTGAGGAAAACATTTTTCACACATTGAGTGGTGAATCTCTGGAATTCTCTGCCACAGAAGGTAGTTGAGGCCAGTTCATTGACTATATTTAAGAGGGAGTTAGATGTGGCCCTTGTGGCTAAAGGAATCAGGGGGTATGGAGAGAAGGCAGGGATGGGATACTGAGTTGGATGATCAGCCATGATCATATTGAATGGCGGTGCAAGCTCGAAGGGCCGAATGGCCTACTCCTGCACCTATTTTCTATGTTTCTATGAAACAGGCCCTTTGGCCCAATCCGTCAAAGGCTACCAGATTAATTTCCTTCACTCTCTCATCCCCCCCCCCCCCCCCCCCCCCCCCCCAACCCTCCCCCCCTCCCAATGCACCCTAAGATTATTCCTTTAGCAATCTCCCAAGTTTGTACCCACTTGCAGTGTTACAACGTTTTTTTGCTCAAGCCACCGACTGAGGTTTATTTGGTTATCGATGTGCAGGTTAGCAATGAGTTCAATCTCGATCATAGCACTGAGAGAGCTGCAAAATGCCAGCTCTGAGATACTGGTGCCAATGTGCCTTCCCAGTCCTCTCCGGAGCACAAAAATAAATCTCCCACGCAGGACCAAACCAAACTTAGATTGCAAGAGGATTTGAAGACAATTAATATTGAGACTTGCTGAGAGCTCATCAGAAATATTACAAACAGGATTGATTTCCCTGCCTAAGGAAAGAGCGTACTTGCAACAGAGGAAGTGCAACAAAGGTTTACCAGATTGGTTGCCGAGATGCTGAATTTGTCTCATGAGAAATCTGAATCTATCTTGAAGTTACAAGAGTAAGTGATAACCTCATTGGAACATACATAATTCTTAAGGGACTTGACAGTATAAATGCATGAATGATGTTTTTTTTACGGGCTGGGTTTCTTAGAGCCAAGGATGCAGTCTCGGATAAGGAGTCATCTACTCAGAACTGAGATGTGAAGTAATTTCAGAAGCCCTTTGTTGCTGGTCTTCCAGTAAATCTCCTCCTCAGCCTCCCTATTGTGAGTGAAGATTTTACACTTTTTTCGAAAGGAGATTTAGACTGCAACCTTCCAATGTAAAGACCAGAGAGTAGCATTAACTGAGCCACATGGACAGATGGACAAATAAGTTAAAGGTGGCCACAAAATGCTGTAGTAACTCAGCAGGACAGGCAGCATCTCTGGAGAGAAGGAATGGGTGACGCTTCTGGTTGAGACCCTTCTTCAGCCTGAAAAAGGGTCTCGACCCAAAACATCAGTCCAGGACTTTGATGGCTATCCCAGTAGCTGAATCACTGCACTGGAGGAATAAATAACAATTTAAAATGTCCTCCAAAGATATCTTTATCATTCTCTTTCAGGGGGCATCACCAATTGTGTCATCGGTCTCACTCTATCATGGATCCCCATTTTACTCTCTCAGCCCCTATCCATCCTCTCTGCAATTTAACATATATAATCTGTAACTTGCCCGAATAAACTAACATTCTAACTGAGAGGACAACTTTTAAGACACAGGAAACTGCAGATGTTGCTTTTACAAATAAAAAATGTGCTGGAGTAACTCAATGGGTCAGGCCTTAAATGCCTTAATGTTTGGTCATCTTTAAAATCTTACATCTTTCTGCACTTTCTGCAAGATGACATTAGTTGCCTGCTGTGTTATTAGGACGGGAATGTCGGGCTAGTGAAATGCTGCCATCCATTTCTTTAGCATCTTTCTTTACCTCACAATATCCTAAAATACTCTGAATACATTTGAAATGTGGCCACAAACTAATGCCCCCGTCCCACTTAGGAAACCTGAACGGAAACCTCTGGAGACTTTGCGCCCCACCCAAGGTTTCCGTGCGGTTCCTGGAGGTTGCAGGTGGTTGCCGGAGGTTGCAGGTAGTGGAAGCAGGTAGGGAGACTGACAAATACCTCCGGGAACCGCACAGAAACCTTGGGTGGGGCCCAAAGTCTCCAGAGGTTTCCGTTCAGGTTTCCTAAGTGGGACAGGGGCATTAGAGACACAGCAGTTTAGTTGTTTACAACCACCAAGGGGATTTAGATTCAGATTCACGTTAGTGAATCAGGGTGCAGGGAAATTCCTTGTTCGCAAGGAGCACACACAGTGTAAATGGTATACATGATAATGATAGGTACAACGCTAAATGCAACAATGAGTGCCAAACAGCAAAATGATGCAAAGATTGTAATGCAATCCTCAGAACACCATAAATCATTGAATTGCAATAATGGAATAATCAAATGTGGTAAGTTAGCAAAAGATTGTGTGGTAACTAGCACTATCCTACCTACACACTGCAGTGATACGCCATTCGTGGCATCAGCACAGGATCTATTGGATCATCACACTATGCCTCTACCAGCTTCAGAAATCTCCACGTTGCTCTCCCACCAGGCCAACATCAACAAAAAAAGGGGAAAAAAAGTAATCAAACACTGAAATAGCCACCTAGTAAATGCAGAAAGTGTCTGAAGAAGAATCTCGACCCGAAACGTCACCCATTCCTTCTCTCCAGAGATGCTGCCTATCCCGCTGAGTTACTCCAGCTTTTTGTGTCTATCTTCGGTTTAAACCAGCATCTGCAGTTCCTTCTTACACATAGTAAATGCAGGGCATCTTTACAAAGACATGAAGACCTGAATGCGCTACAATTTTAAGTATAAAACAGGCATGGAATTTCTCATTTAACAGCCACAGATTACATCTTGATGAATTCAGACGCAACAACACAAAAGCCATTAATCTTCTTCTATGAATGGAGTCATGCATCACTGCCACGAACCGCGCTGACAATTGCTGCTGGCAATGACAACCATTCTGAGTATGTAGTTGGTTTGAAAGCTGGATAAAACCTTCAGATAATATTAAAGCAGTGTGTTCTCCACAACCGTTTCTTCCCGAAATTCAGAGGACAGTGACAACCAGCACTTTACACAACACTTTTAATGCAGCCTCGATCCACAGCTGGCTGCAAGGAAACATAATCCGATATAATTTAACACCAAGGTACATTAGGAGATGTTAGGTCAAAGCAGTAATGGTTTATGAATGTAAGAGGGGAGGAAAAGGTTTAGGAAGGGAATTATGGACCTCGGGAGCCCTGACTGCTTGCATTTGTTTCTGTCAGTGGTGGTAGGGAAATAAAAATTAAGGGTATGTAAGAAATCAGAGCAGGGGCAGCGACTTGAATAAAGACAATGAAAAAGCGAGAGGCTGCAGATGCTGACACGTGGAGCAAAAAACAATCTGCAGGAAGAACTGAGTGGGTCAGGAGGCAGAGGGATAGTCAACGTTTCGTGTCGAGACCCTGGATCGAGTTGGCGATTTCACGGGGTGCAGTCAGGACTGGACAACAGCTCGGTACAAAAACATCCTGCTTCCAGCGAAGAAGAAAAATACATTTGCCTGCGCCCAATTGCATAGCGATGATTAAAATACAGGGATGGGGTCAGTGAAGGGATTAAGTGTAATTGTTTTTATATCTCACATATAGAGAAGTAAACATTTTAAGGATGAATAACTTGCGCTAATTTAACAGCTCCCTGTGGCTAATTCTGGCTCCAGAAAGGCTCACACAAGAAGAGAAAAATAACTACCTTAGCTCTTGCTTTTGAAACAGCAGAGGATGGTGCATTCACTCTCTGTTGGTTCCTGGTATTTAATGTGATGTCTTACTGCTGCCTTAATATTAGTTGAAATGGGGCTATTATCACTTAATGTTACAGCTCACACACACCCCACACATGTGAATGGACACAGAAACAGACACAAGCACGTATACCTTTAGAGGCAAAAACACATACAAAACCTTTCATGTGTGCATGCTTGTAGCTTAGATTAATGTAAAGCAATTTCAGCTGCACATTAATTAATTTAGTTTAGTTTAGAGATACAGCACAGAAACAGGCTCTTCAGCCCACTACTCCGCTCCGACCAGCGTTCCCCATAAACTAACAGTATCCTATACACACTAGGGAGAATGTACAATTTTACCATACCAATCAACCTACAAACCTGTATGTTATTGGAGTGTGGGAGGAAACCGGAGCTCCTGGAGAAATCCCATGCAGGTCATGGGGGGGGGGGGGGGGGAAACAAACTCCATATTGACAGCACCCAAAGTCAGGATTGAACCCGGCTCTCTGGCATTGTAAGGCAGCAATTCTACTGCTGCACCACCACAATGCTGAAGTTAGAGTAGAATATGTGCATTTTATTTGTGAAAACCAAGTAGATGTCTGAAGAAGGGTTTTGACCCGAAACGTTGCCCATTTCCTTTTTTACCCCCAGAGATGCTGCCTCACCCGCTGAGTTTCTCCAGCATTTATGTCTACCTTCGATTTTCCAGCATCTGCAGTTCCTTCTTAAACAGATGTCTTAGCAGGGACTGGTTTCAGAGTAATAGATTGGGTAACTTCACTCTGATGATAAGCTAGAGCTTGGAAAAGTGCTCAGATACACGACTATACCTTGTAACTTATAAAGGTGGTGTAACTTATAAGCTGGTGCTTTGGGTTTCAAGCAATTCCATCACAGGTGGTGCCACACTTAATGCTGCTGCCCAGAGCTTCAGTCCTGACCTCAGGGACTGACGATTTGGAGTTTGCATGTCCTTCCTACGACTGCATGGAAGGTTTCCTTAGGTTTTCCTTCAACATCTAAATGATGCTCTGTGGGGGTTAGATGGCCACTGTAATCACAATCACCCATTGTGTGTAGGTAAAGGGGAGGAAAACATGGCCAAGGAGTGTTTATGGGCATGTGCAAGTGAATAAGTTGTAAGTTATTTGGGAAAACTTAAGCAAGAGCAAATGGGATTGTTCTTTTGGGAGCTGGCATGGACCCAATGGACCAAATGGTCTCCTCTTGTGTCAAAATAAGCAAGTGATCACACTCCCCCCCTCGCACTCCATGCCAACAATGTCCAGAAGCATCTAAATGTTTAAAGAGGTTCCAGAACAGGGCCTTCAGCTGTCGGAGGGATTGATAACTGAAAGACACAGATTCAAGTTGGTCAACAAAAGAGTCTGAAGCAAGGTGAAGAAAGTCTGTTTCATGCAAGGATTGTTTTGGATTGGGTATACGCTGCCTGATGGGCCAGTGAAAACAGATTCAATAGGAACGCTCAGATAAGGGGGGGGGGAATGGAAGGGTATAGAGAGAGAGGAGTGGAAGGGGACTAGCTTCAAAATAACCAGCGCTGTCTCGATAAGCTAAATAGCATTATGGTATTCAATGATTCTATGAGCCCATTCCCTGTGGTGTGTTGCAGCTTCCATCAGTGGAAAGTAGTTTCATATTTCAGTAGGGCAGTATGGTCAATTAGACACTGAGATGAGTTCTAAATAGAAACACACTGAAGAACAAAATGGGTTTATGAGAGTAGGGTCATTTACCAGGGGGATCCTTTTCTCAATCTTCATCCTGTACCGATGACATCTATTTATCTTGTAAGCCCCCCTCTGTGATGTGAACCTTTTAAACAAGTAAATGTATCCATTGTGGGTCTGTAACAGAATCTGTGCCGTCAGATGTTGATCGGTGCCAGCATCATCAGCCAGCCCACTGTTCTCCAGCTCTTAAAAACTGCAACATTACAGCCGAGATGGAACGATAAGCAAATGGCTTTGTAGTTCCGATTCAAATCCAATCAAGGCCACTGAGTGTCTCTGAAACGCAGTTTTCATGCAAATCTCCTTTTTCGATTTAGAAGATCGCAAGAGGCAAAAGGTGGTGATTCAGGACTGAACAACAAAGCAAAAAAAAATAAAATCCATTCTGAGAGATGCAGATGATGGAAAAATGAGCACACAAAACAAACTGCTGGTGGGCCAGGCTACATCTGTGGAGGGAAACGGTATTTCAGTCGGAGGAAGGTCCCGTTTGTCCATTCCCTCAGCCTCACCCGCTGAGTACTTTGTGTTTTGCTTAAAATACTTTCAGGTTGCCCATGATATCAAAATGTATCTCTGATCAGAGGTATTGAATTCCCTTCTGACATACAGCTCCAGATACAAAAATCACGTGCGAACTGAAGTGTGCGCATGTGCGTATGTTCGGAGCTCTTCTAGAGTGTGCGCATGTGCAGGACATTTCCGGAGTGTGCGCATGTGCAAAGTATTTCGGGCGGGAAAAGCCTGCAGAATCAGCCATGTTTGCCAGACGTTTCTGAGTTTATGTGTCAAAGAAATAAGTTGCTTAAAGCTTAAATAAAGTTAAATAAATTACGAGTAGTGAAAGTTTCATTTACCTCACAACAGGAACCATAATGAGGGATGTGGGGATGGGGGACAACTATATCGTAGCACAATTTAAATGGTGGTAATCTATTACATTCCCTTCATTGGCAGTGTGCAATATTATCTGTTGCATGAGGAACAAATGAGAATCTTATTTGCAGGAAAATGTTAAAGCAGTTTAAATCCCCCTCAGCATCAGTAATCACAGGGTCGTGGATTTCTGCTCCTCCACAATTTCCATTGCATCCCATTGTAGATGACACCAAGAATGGTGGCGTTGTAGGCAATGAGAAAAACTGCCCATGTACACAGCAGGATATGAAGAAGGGTCTCGACCCGTAATGTCACCCATTCCTTCGCTCCATAGATGCTGCCTCACCCGCTGAGTTTTTCCAGCATTTTTGTCTACAGCAAGATATGATCAGCCTCAGAAAATGGTAGATGGAGTTTAATAAATCTTCAACTCAACTTCATATCACCTGCCAATATCTCCCTTTGTAGCTTGGTGTGAGATTTTGCCTCTATAAGATGCCTCAAGATACATTTGCCACAATAGCCATTTTGTAAATGGAAATCATCGTACAACCTTCATGAGGGAAACACTCGCTCTCCCTTCATGCTTCAGTATAAATTGGTGGAATGTGCTTGATCATTTTAATCCTACCAAGAGTTTCCTGCATAAAATCTAAATTATATAATTGACAGTTTATTTCCCTGAACAAACAATCTTTGTCTGACTTTAAGTCTACATTTACAGCTGGTGTGTTAGCTAACTTCATACAAATAACTGCATGCCAGACCTCTCAAAGGGCCCTACGTGGAGTAATTATTTGGTGAGCCCCTGTAACCTATTTCATTACTGGAACCAAGGCTAAGATGCTGTAAGCGCTATAAAGATGTGGGGCAGCACAGTGGCTCAGCAGTTAGTGCTGTTGCTTCACAGTTCCAGAGACCTGGATTTAATCCTGAGCTTGAGTGTTATATCTGCAGAGTTTGCAAATTCTCCCAGTGACTGTGTGGATGTTAAAGGAGTTCTGCACAATGGCATTACTGTAAATGCTGAGCTATGTCCGAAGCATGATTATTGCTGAGTGAACATTTTCCCCTGTACCCCTATATAAAAACCAATCACAATTGTTAAGGATGGAGCATGGGGGGGGAGGGGGGGGGGGGGAGGTCTGGGAAGACAGTGGTGTGAGGGCAAATATGGGTGCAGTCCCTTTTCCTGCCTACACATTGGCTATGCTGACCCCACCCACGATATTGCCACCCAACAGTGAAACCTCACTGCCGATACAGGCAGCTTTTGATATGCTTGGTATACTACTTTGTATGTTGATTTTTGTTTTTTGGAATAAAGTATTTGTAAAATAAAATAAACAATAAAAACCGTGAAATCTCAATGAAATTTAATTGTCTTCTCATACTTCCTTTTAGGGTTTAATCAAAGTGCCTCGATGGTTAATTGGTAATTATTGCTGGGTCAATAGGACAACCATTTAGTTGTAGACATCCGAAAAAGTGTTTGACAAGAACTGGTTGACAATAATATTTGGGAGAGAACAGGAGCATCACAACATATGTTAACTATTGCAGCCCAACAACAACCACCATGTGTAGGAAAGAACTGCAGATGCTGGTTTAAATCGAAGATAGACACAAAATGCTGGAGTAACTCAGCGGGACAGGCAGCATCTCTGGAGAGAAGGAATGGGTGACGCTTTTCGGGTAGAGACCCTTCTTCAGACACAAAAGTGGTCTGAAGAAGAGTTTCGACCTGAAACGTCACCCTTTCCTTCTCTCCAGAGATGCTGCCTGGCCCGCTGAGTTACTCCAGCATTTTGCGTCCAGCCACATAAACATATCATTCCTCTTCACACACATGACTCTTCATTCAGAGATACCACACTGCCGTCCATCTTTGAAAAAGAGTTTAGCAAATTATACATTCAATCTGTTAGCCCATTTTCTCACATGCTCAGTCATTTAAATGCGTTTGGATTTCTGATGTTGTCGATATTTCCTGATATAAAGAATTTGTCTCTGCACTCATTAGACAGTTGACGTATGTCCTCCCTTCTGTATATCCATCACCACTTGTGCCTTCGTATGCTGGTGTGTCTCTAGCTGCAATCATTTGGTCAACATGGACACATCTGGCTTTTGTTTCAATTGGAACAAGATGTTGGTTCGAGTTGCACTGTCTCATCAATATCCCACTTCTGTATGTCATCCTTGCTCATTAGGCCGACAGCCTTCATATTTAACTCAACTCTGGCTCCACTGCTGAGCTCCTACACAGTTTGTTCACTTATGTATAATGTTGGTAACTTCCAGAGATTATTGATGAGTTCATAAGAGATTGGAAGAGAATTTGGCCCATCAAGTCTACTCCACCATTTAATCATGGCTGATCTATCACTCTCTCTCAACCCCATTCTCCTGCCTTCTCCCCATAACCCCAAACACCCGTACTAATAAAAAATCGATCTCGGTCTTAAAAAATATCCATTGAATTGGCCTCCACAGCCTTCCGTGGCAATGAATTCCACAGAACTCTCTGACCAAAGAAATTCCTCCTCATCTCCTTCCTAAAGGTACATCCTTTTATTCTGAGGCTATGACCTCTGGCACTAGACTCTCCCACAAGTGGAAACATCCTCTCCACATGCACTCTATCCAAGCCTTTCACAACTTCAATCAAAACCTACTTCTCAAGGCTTTTCTCATGAGTTTCTCATCCACTCCCTGCACACATGGTGCAATTTGCAGAGGACAATTAACCTAGAAATCTGCACGTCTTTGGAATGTGTGGGGAAACCGGAGCACCCGTAGGAAGGCCACAGGGAGAACGTTCGAACTCCACATAGACAGTATGCAAGGTTGGGATCGAACCTGCGTTTCTGGCACTGTGAGGCAGCCGCTCCACGGGCTGTGTGGATCAGTTAACTGCTCTGGTTCTGGGTATACCTGTACTTACATAGAAACATAGAAAATAGGTGCAGGAGTAGGCCATTTGGCCCTTCGAGCCTGCACCGCCATTCAATATGATCATGGTTGAGCATCCAACAGTATCCCATACTGGCCTTTTCTACAGACCCCCCCGATTCCTCTAGCCACAAGGGCCATATCTAACTCCCTCTTAAATATAGCCAATGAACTGTGGCCTCAACTACCTTCTGTGGCAGAGAATTCTACAGATTCACCACTCTCTGTGTTACAATTGCTGTCTTTCTCTTTCTCTGACATGCTTAACACTGACTTCTTACAGGAATTGATCAGTGGCAAATGGCTGTCACTGCAACTGTAACAAGAACGTGTTCCTCTTGTACCCACTCACCTTATGTAAACAGCAACAAACTTTTCATTTATGTTCAGGCCATAAGTCACCGTCATATTTATGGGTGGTGGTGATCGGAATTCCTTGGCATTTTTCACTGCTATTTGCATTGAGGATACAGTTTTATAGGTCAGGCCAAATATAAGGGGCCTGCTATTTCATAATTTTGAATAGGAATATGAATACTTTAATGTCACCTGTGACAAGGCACAGTGAAATTCTTTGCTTGCTTACACAATGTATACATTCATAATTTGAGTTGCATACACATCTATCCTACAGTGCACAGATCAAGAATCCACCAAAGCTGCAATATCTGGATAAATTCTTTCACGCAACAGTAGAGCCACTGACTGGTTACCCTGTTCTTTCATTCCTTGTGCAAAAGTTGAAATTTTGCAATTTCAAAAAGAAATAATCCTCCGATTTCTAAACTGCTATGAATGGGACATTCTGTGGGGCATCCAGACTAGTAAACTGAGGATAGGTCTCAGGAGCCAACCTCCATCAATAGAATCACCTTTTACACACTCTTTTGACAGTACCAAGCTCTGGAGAATTGTTAATATGATCTTAAAATTTGAGAATATTATTGAGAGCACAGAATCATTCTATTCTTCTCGTGCACACTATGAACCATTCACAGGCTGTGCCGTATCTGCCTTGAAACGTCTACATATTATAGATATGTGGGAGCTGCCAATTTATCATTGACTGTTTGTCCTGTTCTTTCATTCCGGTTATAGCAGACAGTCGTCAATAACAGACCCCCCCCCCCCAATCCGCCCCCCCCCCCCCCCCCCCACCACCCCCTCCAACCCCCCCCCCATGGTTTGTTATAATGAGGGTTTGCTTTTTAAAAATCTTTTTTTAAAGAATGAAAAGAGCAGATATGTAGGGTGGAGGTGGTGGGGGGGGGGGGGGGGGGGGGGGGGGGGGGTGAGAGCCTACACAGCTCATTACTTTGTCTTAAACTTTCTCATCTAATTTTTTTCAGCACCCACATGTCCTGATGTTAGGGGGGGGGGGGGGGGGGGGGGGGGGGGGGGGGGGAAGAGTCACTAAATTTGATGTCCATTCTACTACAGCTGAGTGAAGATGGGTCCCATCTCAAAACATCACCTATCCATGTGTTCCAGAGATGCTGCCTGACCCGTTGGGCTACTCCTGCAGTTTCTGTCCTTTTGTGTAAACAAGCATTTGCAGTTTCTTACACCACCCATCATTGTTTTATGTAAAGTTTCTTATACTGCACTATTATACGATGCTAGCTTATACATATCGCTGGTCACTGTTGGCTTCCACATCACATCTCGCACTCTGGCCGTTGTAAGTACTCTTCATGATTTTGCTTTGACCCCTCTCTCTCACTCCTCGTACTTCACGACAAATCTCTTTGTAACTAATGGGCGGTTACGGTGGCGCAGCGGTAGAGTTGCTGCCTTACAGCGAATGCAGATCCGGGGACCCAGGTTCGATCCCGACTACTGTACGGTGCTGTCTGTACGGAGTTTGCACGTTCTCCCCGTGACCTACGTGGGTTTTCTCCGAGATCTTCGGCTTCCACCCACACTCCAAAGACGTACAGGTATGTAGTTAATCGGCTTGATAAATGTAAAGATTGTCCCTAGTGGGTGTAGGGTGGTGTTCATGTGCGGGGATCGCTGGTCGGCACGGACCCGGTGGGCCGAAGGGCCTTTTTCCATGTTGTATCTAAACTAAACTAAACTAACAGGCACAAAATGCAGGAGTAACTCAGCGTGAACAGGCAGCATCTCTGGATAGAAGGAATGGGTGATTCTGATGAAGAAGGGTCTCGGCCCGAAATGTCACCCGATCCTTCTATCCAGAGATGCTGCCTGTCCAGCTGAGTTACTCCAGCATTTTGTTTCTATCTCCAGTGTAAACCAGCATCTGCAGCTCCTGCCTACACAGGACCGGATCAATAACATTCTTACTTGCTGCAGCTTTACCAGCACATTAAATGCAACACTGTGGATTATACAGGGCAAACCAGACTTGAAACAGGGTCCTGTTTATGGTAACTTAAGGGAAGAACAATTAGGTGAGAGGTCCTGGCAGAGGTGTCACCTGAAACATCCCAGGGGAATTCTGATCTTCGGGATTACTTTATAGTACTTTCTGAAGCCAGAGGGTTTAGCAACTGGATGAAGTATGATCAGTGGACTGTGTTTGGGCTTAAGGCTGTTCCTTCACTGACTGAGGTGATTGGTTAAATGCATTCCTCTGATCTGGTGGCAAGCTGCCATAAGGAAATCCATGAAGACAGCATTATGTGCCTGGGTATCAGCACATCAGGCTGTACAGCATCATTTATACTGCACTTTCATCATGGTAAACCAGAAGCAGGGAAATAGGAGGCGCATTAATCTCTCAAGACTTACACCATTTCATAAGCTTTTGAAGCATTGAATGAAATATAATCAAATTTGAAAAACTCGGAGAGACATTGTAGACAGGATGTGGAAATATACAAAGAGGTTCTTTGATCACCAAAGAGTGTTTAGGAGACTTCAAATCAAGGAACACTGTAATTCCCCATCATCCTTTTTCTTTATGGAAATACTCTCTCGTCAGGTTCAAGAGTCTAGTGTCAAGAATATTTAATTGTTATAGATACGGAACAGTGAAATTCTTACTTGCGTCACAAAAACAGGCCTGTAACACAATATGCATAGTTAATACAGTATACAATAAGCAAAAATAATCAATGAATTTCTAAAATGCTGCCCAAAAAAACGCCTGAAGTCTTTAGCGCAACCAAGGACAGTCTATAGTTCTGAAGTTCATAGTCTGAAGAAGGGTCTCGACCCGCTACATCATCTATTCCTTCTCTTACCCGCTGAGTTACTCCAGCATTTTGTGTCTTTCTTCATTTTAAACCAGCATCTGCAGTTCTTTCCAACACAGTCCATTAATCATTGGATATTGTGTAGTGTTTAAGAGCTTGCGGGGTTGTTGTGAAGGAGCTATTCTTGAATCCAGGGATCACAAAATCATTGAGCCATAGAGCAGCCATACAGACAGAACCAGGCCCTTCAGCCCAACTTGCCCATGCCGACCAAAATGCCTTCTCTACACTATGGGACCTGTCAACTTCGGCCCATATCCCTCTAAACCTTTCCTATCTGTACTCTACAGTTTAAACACATTTTGTGCACTGCAAAACTGAGGCATCCCTGGTGTTTCAAAGACTGCTGAAGTTTATTGGACTAAAACCACAATAGCATAATTGTGTGATTATGCATACAAGAATATGAGTTAAGCTTACTGCTTTAATCAGTTGCAAATAAAGTGTTTCTTTTTACACTTGGTTACAGGCACATCAGTCTGCCCCAAGGGGTAGATTTTAATGAATGCACTCAGATGAAAAAGACTCATCTCTCTTGTTGTCCCAAAGCATTTCACAAGCAATGAAGTACTTCTGAAATACACTCAGTGATTTATATAGGAAATATGTCATCCTATATGTACTGTGCATGGCAAGCATCCATAATCTAATGTGGAAACAAAGAACTGGTTTATACCAAAGAGAAGACACAAAGTTCTGGTTTAACAAACTTAACAGGTCAGGCAGCACCTCTGGAGAAAAAGGATGGGTGATGGGTGGAGACCCTTCTTCAGTCTGAAGAAAAGGACTGAGAAGTGTCGCAACCTAAAACACACCCATCCTTTTCTTCCGGGAGGGATGCTGCTTCCCCATTGAGTTACTCCAGCACTTTTTTTCTATCTTCCATAATCTGATGAAGACCTTGCAGTGAAGGGATGAATATTCATTTGAACGTGAGAGATTAATCTGTTGTCTGGGTCATTTACAAAGTTGCTATGTTGACATATTGTGTAGTGCTGCTGCAAGTAAGAATTCCATTGTTCTATCTGGGACAATAAAACACTCTGGTCTCTTGACAAAGTGAGAGGACTGCGCGACTCTTTTTAACATCTGGTCTAAAAATGTGGCATTCCCTCAGTGTTGCAGGAAATCTTGTCTTGATGTTGGTGCTCATGGTTGGGATGGAACGTCCATCTGAACCATTTGTTCTGAGAGATGAGACATGATCCACTGCATCACGGTGCTGATGAAAGAAATATTACAATGAAGGTAGCTTACAAACCAGCGCTATCAACATTGAATTCTCTAATTTTAAGTAATTTCTACTCATTCCCCTCCAACCCTTCCCCCTTGCCCCTTCCGCCACCCTGGTGGTTTTACCAGTTGCACAGTTCTTCACCTTGCTTTCCTCTTGCAATCACACCTTCCCCAGCCAGCAATGGGCTTACCAGGCATCGCTCTGCCTGAGGTCATTTGTGGCCAGCCCTAATTTGTCCTGGTCTTTTTCACATCTCAAGCTCTTCACCCCCACCCCTCTACTTTCAGTCAAAAGAAGGCTCCTGACCCGAAACGTCACACATTCTTTTTCCCCAGAGATGCTGCCTGACCCGCCTACTTATTCCAGCACCTTGTGTCCATCTTTGGTATTAAAGCCAGCAGCTGCAGTTCCTTGTCTCCACTTAAAACGAAGGGCAACGGAGAGCATCGAGGGTTAAGCTTGAAGTCCTGTTTCCACTCTATCTGTGGCAGCTCGGGTAAACATCTCTTCCTCCCCTCGTTACAAAGGTCCCGAAGTTACAGAGAACGCTCTCAGTGGATGAGACCACGAGTAACATGGAGATGCACAAATCCCCCACATTTCAGGATCAAACTGTTTCGTGAAGAAGCCCTTGCCTGTAGTACTGCCCTACGAAGGAGACTGTCCCAAACCGGGCAGAGACAATGGGCACCTTGAAATGATTCCAAACCAGTAATCTAATTTGGAACTTCAGACAGTTTCCAGCAAGAATAATGGATACCTGGGAACAATTACGAAAGAGTAATCTAATCAAGATGTTCAAAATGCTTTATACGTATTTAATAATGGAACCTCTAAGATATCAAGAGGCAGTAATCTAATTGAAGAGGTCGGTTAGCATCATAAACCCCAGGAGTTAAGTTTAGTGAGTTGATAACGGAGATTAAATCCCCTGTCTCTGAAAAGTCTTGCCCATCAAATCTTATTTATTATCATATGTTGCTGCACCATCGAGATGTGATAACAAACATATGGTGACATTATCTTTGCATATTAAGCAAGAAATAACTTGCAACTCTTTTATGAGGCAAATCTATTTTTGTTTGATAAATGGTTGTGTACAATGCCCGAGGATATTGTGCTAGGAGTGAAATGCAAAATACATGGAAGATGTTGTTTTAAGACAGATTACTTCCAATGTTCATTATATTTATTAATTAGATTCTTAATTCGTATCAGGAACCTCTGTCACTTTCTGTTGAACAGTACCAATGAAATGTGCATCCTTTACAAAAGCAAGAGTCCCAAATTGTGCTTATTACTAATTGTCAATTGAACAGTCTTGGTTCAGCCAAATCCCCACTGACTGACAGATAATAATAATAATAATAATAATAATAATAATAATAAATTTATTTATGGGCGCCTTTCAAGAGTCTCAAGGACACCTTACAAAAATTTAGCAGGTAGAGGGAAAACATGTAAGGGGAATGAAATAAATAGTAGAGACATGACTAGTACACAAAGTAAAGACAGAATTCAATTCAAAACACAATATGAGGCAATTAATGCACAGATGAAAAGGGAGGGGGACGTGGGGCTAAGGATAGGCAGAGGTGAAGAGATGGGTCTTGAGGCGGGACTGGAAGATGGTGAAGGACACGGAATTGCGGATCAGTTGGGGGAGGGAGTTCCAGAGCCTGGGAGCTGCCCTGGAGAAGGCTCTGTCCCCAAAACGTTAGAGGTTGGACTTGTGGATGGAGAGGAGACCGGCTGATGTGGATCTGAGGGACCGTGAGGGTTGGTAGGGGGAGAGGAGGTCAGTGAAATATGGGGGGGCCAGATGGTGGAGGGCTTAGTAGGTGAGGATAAGGATTTTGTAGGTGATCTGGTGGGAGATGGGAAGCCAGTGAAGACAGAAGCTTATGGTTTTAAGCACCAGTGTGAATTATTCCAATCCCACCATAATACTGTATGAAAGTGGCACTGGCAGAGGTAATATACATTAGACAAGACTTTAAACCATGACCCATCTGTCCTCGCGAGATACAAACAAAACTACCGATGGCGCTATTTCTAAATGTTCTCCCCATCACTAATATTTACTCTGCACTCAACATTACTGAAAATATCTGGCCATTAAATCATCCGTGTCTGTGGGAACTTACTGAAGGCGATCAAATTGTACAGTTCCCACACTACAACAGTAACTATATTTCAAAATGAACATCATCAGTGGTAAAGGTCTTCGTGACAATATTGTTCTTAATTTGACCTCCTGTTATTTATTGATCAATGTTTAGTTTAGTTTAATTTAGTTTATTGCCATGTGTATGGAGGTACAGTGAAAAACTTGTGTTGCGTGCTAAGCAGTCAGCGGAAAGATAATACATGATTACAATCATAAGATCATTAGTGATAGGAGCAGAATTAGGCCATTTGGCCCATCAAGGCTACCGTGCCATTTAATCATGGCTGATCTATCTCTCCCTCCTAACCCCATTCTCCTGCCTTCTCCCCATAACCTCTGACACCCGTACTAATCAAGAATCTATACATCTCTGCCTTAAAAATATCCACTGATGGCCACAGCCTTCAGTGGCAAAGAATTCCACAGATTCACCATCCTCTGACTAAGGAAATTCCCTGTACTGAATTATTTCCCTTATTTACAACATACAAAGCATTCTGGACATTAGTGAATAGTGATGGAAGAGACCTGAATACCACTTGCTGTTTGAGCTTGATTGGAACCTCACCATATCGACAATGTCTCAGCCCAGTGTATCACCGATTCCCTTCCTCTCCTACAACTAACATCATCTTGTGCATTGATTTCTTGATTAGTACGGGTGTCAGGGGTTATAGGGAGAAGCCAGGAGAATGGGGTTATGAGGGCGAGATAGATCAGCCCTGATTGAATGGCGGAGCAGACTTGATGGGCCGAATGGCCTAATTCTGCTCCTATCACTTATGACCTTATTGTTTTAAATGTGACCTTGATGGGCAGGTGGACAATTTCCTCACGAGTTTGACCCATTGTGAAAGGAAATATTTTGTTGCAACTGAGAAAAAAATGGCTTCTGCTCCTATTTGTGTGCTAAGCATTTGGGGAAATTGATTGGATTTTAAAAGACCGTTGGTGAATCTATAGTACAATTGTGCATCAAGCGCTCTTAAACTTTGAAGTAATATTGCAATGACCTTCACTCTGTTACTTTGTGCATTATATGAAGGCAATAAAACAGATCACCGCCAACTATTTCAATGACACAAAACAATTAGCCTTCTCTTCCAAAATTGTTATCTCCATGCCCGTCATCTAATGCTGATAAACATAATCATAGCTTCCACATTATGTCAATGGGCTTCAGAGAGAAGGGACCAGTGCTAAACAGAGGAACGGAATTACTGCCGATCACAATTCATTGCCATTGTGAGAACTCCATGCTCACTGAACTATTTGAGCATTTCATTTCATGGTAAGAATTCATGCACAGGGCTTATAGTTTGAAGCCATTCGTGGACATCTAACAGAGCGAAAAGGATTCATGTCTATGTTTGAAATTGGCCTGCTTACTTGATCATTGGTATTGCAGGTGTGGGCATGACCCACTAGGAGCCTGACATAATGCATCTCCATTGTTAACCACATCATCCCCCCCTTTCCCTCTCAACCACAGACTGGGATTGCAGCTACTGGCCCAACTTTGCTCTGCATCTAGGTTTAGGCTTGGGGTTAGGTGCCAATCACAGGCAGATGGGACTCGTGAGGATGGGGCATCTAAGTCGGTATGGGCAAGCTGGTCTGAAGGGCCGGTTTCCGTGCTGTATTCCATACATAGATACTTTAAGTTCAACCTTAAGTACAATAGTGGAAGATACAAAGTGCAGAACATATATCTCAGTATTGTAGTGCATTGCAGCACACCAGTTCCTCAGACAAGGTCCAATTACCTCAATGGGGTGGAGTGAATCGAAGAGTGCCCTATCAGAAGCCTGACATCAGATCTAATTTTGCCACTTCTTGGCTTGACTGAATCAATAATTCAAATATTCAACGAATACATTTCTTAATAGATTTATTCATCTCAGTGAACCGAGTTTCAGGGAAGGCGATGTTCACGCACTTGCATACATTTAGATTCTAGAATGCGAGAGAGCTTAAGTTGTTGATCATTAATACATAAAGTTCTCAAAATAATATTTGCAAGTATGAATCTCTCTGTGCCTTAAAGAATCCGTGTGATCAAGAAAATCAGTCTCTTTCTGGCACTCCTACTTTTCTAGACATTGTGCATCAACATCGAGCATGATGCCAAGTAAAAAGACCAATAAAAATAATAAACACTTATCTGGTCATTATTCCCATACCATATGTTACTTGTTCTTCACGAGCTGAATGATACACATCCTCCAAAGCAACACTGACTATATTTCACAATTCGTCATTGCTTCTAAACATCTTGGGAGGCCACGAAAAGCATTACAAAAGTCCCACACTTTCCTTCTTTCTAAGTAGGAGATGCAATGTCAGAGTGATTGTCCGCACTACCAACAACACAGAATGGTGAGGAGCTGGCTCACGGACATCTGAACACAAAGTGCTAACGGTGCTGTAATTGTTTAAAATGCTTCGCCTCTCAAGATAACTCAAAACACTTCATCTCACAAAGATCTCTCGCGATTTACCATTCCACAATCCTACACAAAAATTAGGAAGATATATTGGATCATTAACATTGAAAATCATCCCTAGGGTTTACAAATTATACATATAACAGATGTTTCGAAGAAAGCCATGTGAAAGGAAAAGCTTGCATTTTACTTGTCTTTTTCCTATCTCCTGCAGTTTTCTCGAAAGCTCATAGCCTGGGCCAGGTGCAATTGTAAGCACTGGGAAACTGCTATGGTTGAGGTGGGAGCACTTTTAAGGCAAAAAACAACATCATAAACAGCTGGAGCCTAGGCTGTCAATATTTCTTCATTTTGTTCCATACTAATCACCTCCCTCATCGCTTCTTCTGATACATAAATTACTGTTTCATATCCAAACAAGTAGCAGAAGTGGACTCTTGGCTCCTTGAGTCTGTTCTTCCATTGAATAAGGTTATGACAGATTTGACTGTAACCTCAACTTTGCATTCCTGTCTACACACAGTGAACTTTCATCCCTTTACTTATTGATGTATATCTACCACTACATTAAAAGCATTCATAGTCTTCTTCCACTGACCTTTGAGAAACAGAATTTCAAAGATTTACAATCTATGAAAAGTAGAAAAATACTTAACTCTAAAAGTAGATTTTAAACAGTAGACTCTTCAAAAGTTTAAGACACTTCAAAAATAGGAAGTATCCTCTCTGCATCCATCATGTCAAGACCCTTGGTGACTTATACACTTCAATCAAGTTCCCATTCACTCTTGCAGAATTTAGCATACACAATCCGTGCCTTTAAAACCTTTCCTTATTTAAGCCATCAGTCTAGCAACCTTCTCCTTCCAAGATAACTAAAGGCTCGTGATCAGCCTTACATTTATTTTCTGTACTGTTGATGCCTGTGCCTTCAGCTGCCAAGCTCCTAAAAACTCAAAGGTCCATTGCCCTGTCTGGCTTCTTTCGAACCCTTTCTTAAAACCAACCTCCTTGACAGACTTTAGGCTTTACACTTTATTTTTAGACTTTAGAGATACAGCGCGGAAACAGGCCCTTTGGCCACCAAGTCCACGCTGACCAACGATCACACTAAGACTATCCTACACACTGGGGACAATTTACAATTGTTACCAAAGCCAATTAACCTGCAATTCTGAATGTCTTTGGAGGGTGGGAGGAAACCGGAGTACCTGGAGAAAACCCACGCAGTCACAGGGAGAACGTACCAACTCCATACAGACAACACCCATAGTCAGGATCGAACCTGGGCCTCTAGCACTGTAATTCTACCCCTGTGCCACCGCTTTTGATCCTTTGGTCATTTCCCCCAAATATCTGGCCAAAGAGGTTGGCGATGTCAATTTTAGCTTGAGTTTCCTCGTTACATTAAATACACAGTAAAAATGAAAATTGGTGATATTAATTTGCACGGCAGGGGTTCGTTTTTAATGGAACTTCATTGGACAGTCGGTCTTCGATTTAGCTCCACATCAAAGGTCTAATCTAGCTCTTAGCTATGTTACAGTTCATAAAAATGAACAGCTTGCTTCCAAATCCTCAACGATTCCAGAGAAATTATACGTTCAAACAAGATTCACTGTATATCATATTTATGAGGTTGAAACTTATGACTGTAATTGGGCGAGAAGAAAGTTTTCGTACCACAAATGACACAAGGTTCAAGTGCCCCGACTGCGGGGAAACAAAGAAGGGAAAATAATTTAACTTTTTTTTGTCTTCCATCACAGTGAGGAATGTGGGGGTTCATGTTAAAAAATTATTTGGGTGTCTTGTTGTTCTTTATTGGTACGACTAAGGCAATCTGAATTTCACAGTATCTTAATTGGTACATGTGGCAATAAACTCACCTTGAAACAGCTATTGTTACTATACGATACAATACAAAATACGATAGTCACAGAGTGATGCAGTGTGGAAACAGGCCCTTCAGCCCAACTTGGCCACACTGGCCAACACATCCCAGCTACTTTAGTCCCACCCACATTTGGTCCATATCCCTCCAAACCTGCCCAATCTATGTACCTGTCTAACAGTTTCTTAAATGTTGGGATAGTCCCAGCCTCAATTGCCTCTTCTGGCAGCTTGTTCCATACACTCACCACTTTGTGTGAAAAAGTTATCCCTCAGATTCCTATTAAATCTTTTCCCCTTCACCTTAAACCTATGTTCTCTGGTCCTCGATTCCCCTACTCTGGGCAAGATACTGTGCATCCACCTGATCTATTCCTCTCATGATTGTATACACCTCAATAAGAATCACTTTGATTCCTAGGCCTTTTTGCAATGGCCATCAAATTGGAATTTGCATGCAGGCTGATGTCGGAGACCTGCCCAGAAACAAGGCGATATTACCAACCAGAGCATTAATCAAAGAGTAAAGTTTCATATATGGCCTTGTTGGCTATCGCTGCATTTTTTCAAGTCAGGCGTGCAAACACATAACACATTACAACAGCTCAGCAATGCAGGAGGCAGTGACCTTACAAGGAAGGTGCCAAATAAATAACTAGTAAGCACTGTTAACATGCGAGGCAAATTACAGCTGGATTTTTAACATTCATTCTGTTTGTTTCTATGACCTAGGCATGAATGCACAGATACTTTATACCCTTTTAGAATGATGAATTGTTTAATTCCCCTTCGTTCTGCTTTTCTTTAACTTTACCTCAGGTCTTTTCTGGGTTAATGATGTCTTCAATGCAGGAGCCTGGAGGTGATCTGACTGGGGAGCATGAACCAAAAGGCTCTGGCAGCTTGAAGCCTTGATTCTTGGGATTACAACCTGGAGCAGGGTTCTGCTGGGATATGAGCGGTATCCCTGTCACTTAGCAACCACTTCCAGAACAAAGGAAAGGCAAAGATGACCGTGGTGTGTGGGTTCAGTTGTATCAAATGCATCACCAAGATATTTGGACAGGGACATGGATAGGAAAGGTTTAAAGGGAGATGGATCAAATGTAGGCAGTTGTGGGACTAGCATAGATGGTCCAACTTGGTTGGCTTTGGAAAATTGGGCCTGTTTCAGTTTTGTATGACTCCGTGACTCCATAACTAAGATGCTTTTAATTGTAGGAGTCAGACTGACTTCAGAGATTGCTACACATTGCAGGACCTGCCCTGCTCTGATCTTCAACAACACCTGCAGCAAGATTGGATCCTGAGCAAATGTACACGGAACCATTGGATCACTGATGGTTACAGCACAGAATGAGGCCAATCTCCCATCCTCTAGGGTGACACGGTGGCGCAGCGGTAGAGCTACTGCCTTGCAGCGCCAGGGACCCGACTACGGGTGCTTGTCTGTACGGAGTTTGCACGTTCTCCTCGTGACCTGCGTGGGTTTTCTCCAAGATCTTCGGTTTCCTCCCATACTCCAAAGACGTACAGGTTTGTAGATTAATTGGCTTGGTATAAATGTAAAACAATTGTCCCTAGTGTGAGTGGGGTATTGTTAACGTGCGGGAATCATGGTCGGTGTGGACCTGGTGGGCCAAAGGGCTTGTTTCCGTGCTGTATCTCTAAACTCAACTGCTCCTACTCTCTTCTCTCTGTCCTTAGCCTTCTACACCTTTCCAATAAATCTCCATATATTTTGCATATATGGTTCAATGGCTTTTTTATTATCACATGTTAGGACACTTAGCAAAATACTTCTCCATTCTATCTATCAAATCATACAATACATGCGTACAATGGATCCACGTCTGGAATAGCACGCAGAAAATCGCCACATTTCATCGCCGTTTAACTTCAAGAATCACCATCTCACCTTCTGACTCATCACATTGCAATCTTCCACACACTATTGTTCCAACAATTTTGCTGTTCCCATGTACAAATTTCCGGAACCACGTATGTTCCATCGTCTTAGCAGCCGCCATTTTTGTTCTGCGTTGTCCCTTTTGATATTTAATTCTCCTGCTTCCTTCTGAGCAAAGACATTGCCTGGAGTAACTCAGCAGGTCTTTGGAGAAATAGGATGGGTGATGTTTCAGCTCAGGAACCCTTCTTCTGACTCCGGCACTTTGTGTCCATCTGCGGTGAATACCAGTGCTCCAGCACTTTGTGTCTGTCTTCAGTATATACCAGCATTTGCAGTTCCTTTCTACACAAAGACATCCCTGTTGTCTTGGTCATCTTAGTATCCCAAGCACTTAACTTTTATTTCCAATTTCACGAACCCGTCGTACTTCACCTTTTGAACTACTGACTGTGTCTCCATTGCCACAGCAGTTAGTTTACAATCCCTATAACTATTGCCATCACAGCAACATCAGTGCAATACTTAAAATGATCAGTGCTGGAGAGGAGAAATCTAAAAAGACATTAAGCTTTTTATATCAATTAGATTTCTTTGAAGAAAGAGAAGGTATTTTTAATGGAATTGTTTTGGAAAATAAGAAGTCCTTTCATGATGGTATCAGTTACATAATGGCATGTTTGTGTACATCAAATAGCGCTGGGGAATAAAATGGTTTCAGGCTATGTGGGATAAGGACCTGGTCCTGGAGAGAATCTGTCCCTATTTATCAGCTTCCTTCAATTCCTTGGCATTCCTACAAACAGATCAACCTGCTGATATGCTGAGCAGACGACCGACCTCTGACCTCATGGCTCCTTACTCCTTCTCTGCTTGAAGTCGAGAGTTTTAAAGTCGACTTGCTTGAGGCCACATACATTTGTCAAGGGCACAAGCCTTCCCCGATCATCGGTGTATTTTGAGGGTTTTAAGTCTCCCTTGGATTTTCTCATATAAAATAATCAGAGTATTTTAAATAGTGGCTTCCTCGATCGGATGTAATGTCACTAAACGGAGCCCTATCTAATGCGCACAATCAATATACATAAGGTCATTAGGAATAGGAATAGAATCAGGCCATTTGGCCCATCAAATCTACTCCACCATTCAATCATGGCTGATCTATCTCTCCCTCCTAATGCCTTCTCCCCACAACCTCCGACACCTGTACTAATCAAAAATCTTTCTATCTCTGCCTTAAAAATATCCACTGACTTGGCCTCCACAGCCTTCTGTGGCAAAGAATTCCACAGATTCACCACCCTCTGACTAAAGTAATGTCTCCTCATCTCCTACTTAAAAGAACGTCCTTTAATTCTGAGACTATCACCTCTAGTTCTAGACTCTCCCACTTACAAGAGAGGAACGTATAACACAGCAGTGACTCGCCTACTAATTGCACAAAGCCTTCCCATCCTCTCTCTGTGCTCTAGGCCAGGAGATTGATGAAATACCTGATAGACGCAAAATGTGGGAGTAACTCAGCTGGTCAGGCAGCATCTATGGAGAGAAGGAATAGGTGATGTTTCAGGTCGAGACACCTTCTTCGGACTGAGAGTCCAGATGAAATGCCTATACTTGCATGCAATTCTACCAATACCTAGGGATTTGACAACCATCAGAGAAAACAGCATTTCAAGTGGCAACCCAGCACCCATCTAAGTGATCACACCTTTCACCCCTACTGGACTGCTTCCAAATCCACAATACGCACTTCATTTACTTGACGAGGGGTTTTTCAACAGCACATCCCAAATCCACGACCTCTACCACCAAGATGGCAAGAGAACCAGGCACATGAAAACATCATCTCCTGCAGGTTTTTTATTGAAGACAAACTATCCTGACTAGAATCTATATCTACATTCCTCCATCATTCCCGAATCAAACTGCTTGGTCAAAGACAGGATAGAGGCTTTAAGCTTCTCACGAGATTACATTACCTAATGAAACAACATCCCATTAATGAATAAAACACAAGGATGAAATTATATACAGATCAAAGGGCAGTTTGCATAAAGCATAAGGTAGACAGGCATCATCAAGATGGGATCATAGAAATAGGCCCAGAAATTCTTCTGCATGTGGAAAGGTAGGGAATGGGCAGAGTGCATAAAGCTAATAGATGTTTTGTGTCAGGTCTAATATTGCTCAGGATTCAAGGTGTAGAATGCAATCAAATCTATCCCAGCACATACACATTCATCTGCTGGATCTGCCATGGCGGAGGTGGGAGTCAGAGCTATGGTCATGGTGACAGGGTCAGGTCAAGGTAGGGTTAGAGGTTAGAGGGTGGTGGTTTACAACCAGGCCAGGACCAGTGAAATCTGGGTGTGGACACAAGGGCACCTCTCTGCATGTCTCTTGCTTAGTACTTGTTCACATATGCTAGAACATGTGTTCGATTTTTCCCCTTCCATGCCTTCCAATGCAGAAGAATTTTGGGGCCCAATCCTCTGATCCCATCGTAAAGGTGCATAATGCTATACACAAATTTAATTCCCTGTGTCTAAAGGGAGCAGGAAATAGATGCTGCCTGTCCTGCTGAGTTACTCCTGCATTTTGTGTCCACCTACGATTTAAACCAGCATCTGCAGTTCCCAATAAATGTTGGATAACTTCTCCACAAAATGGAGGATAGTTTCAAATACTTTATGGACTCAAAACTAATCGCAAACACAGCAGTGTAGTCACAAAACTTTATTGATAAGATTTTATGCAATAATTTCCAGTCTGCATGATTGTAATGCTATCATTATAATTTGTATAGCCTTTAACATTTCCCTTGTATAACCTGCTTACAAATCCGTTCAGCAGCTGTGTTCCTCATCACAATGCTTAAGAAAACCATAATATACTCCCCGATCTTGTATTTAATGGCACATATTAGTCTATGTGCGTTTTAATGCAAATATTAGTTTCCTCTCAGTGTTATTTTAAGTGAAGATTTAATCTGTATGCTTTAAATGAGTTGGCTCCTCCATTAAAACCATGATCGAAGAAAAACTGAGAGGCTAATATTTGCACAGTACAAGTTTAAGGCTTTTTTTTTGTTAAACACAAGATTATAATGAGGGCCCCTGCATTTAAATGAGAGGCTGTGATGTTGAAAGGTCAGCTTGACCTTTGCTGAATACCAATGTATATCTGTACTAGTTCTCTGCCTTTGAACTCAATGCAATGGGGAGGAAGAAGCTGGCAAGCCTTGGAAAGCTATGATGCATTATCACCAGCGATGATTCATTTGTGATTCAAGTATTTTGAACATGATCCATAATCTTGTTAAATAATAATGGAGGTGCTTGCAGATCAAACTTGTTTTACAATCAGAATGCAGTGTGATTAATTGTTTGAAACTTCTCCAGGCAGAGATGAGTAAACAACTTATGCTTAAGCGGTCAAAACACAACCCAAAGAACTTCCCTGCCGACGGGATGCATTTGTCGAAGGACTCGGTAACTTTCATTGTGACTTGGGAACAAGATTGAAGGAGTTGTTTAAACGTAAAATTTATAATGTCTCCCCAGATACAGCACAAGCAACCTCTGCAATTCATCAAACCTTACACACCAAGTTTCCTTCAATACCTGGTAGTTTATTGGATTGAGGGATAAATGTAGTCAGAATGTCGGAGTTAATTTCACCGTCTGATGTATTAAAGGATCTTATAATTCCAGTTGAAGACGCGTTTCAGTTCCCCTTGTGAAAGATGGATAGGAATGATATGGGCCAAACCCGGGCAGTGTAGCTGGGACATGTCGGGCCAAAGGGCCTCTTTGACTGTATTTTGAGACTATAGCACACTCACTCACAGTGTCCTTTCAATGGGCATCCCTACCACGATACTACCCCCATAGACAGTGCTATGCATCATTGCACCCCTCTGGCAGTGTAGTGCTCTCTCATCTTTGCTCCTACAGAGCACAAACCCAACATCGTGGCACGCCCACAGTATTAACCCTCCAGTGGTAGAGTAATTTCTCATTGCTGTTCCTTTGTTTGTGTTTTATTTTCTTGATTTGTCCAGAGGGCAAATGAGGACAAAATATAGGTAGTTTGTTCTACGTTGTGGGACAACGCTGATATAATTGACCCAGGACAGCCATCCGTATTGAAGAAATGATCCTTTATGCACTAACTTACTAGATCAGGCATTAAGTGTGTTTGGTACTGGATTCTCATATCCCCAAACAAGCTCCCCCCCTCATCTTACCCATGGTGGTCAGAGAAGCTGCCTCAAGTCCATGTTGAAAGTAAATCTCAAAGAACTAGCTGTCAACAATCGACCTCTGTGGGTCCACACCGTCTAAGTGGCAGTGGGACATTGACAAGGAAGGGAAGGGTAGGAGATTACCTCACCTTTTGGTGGATGACCTCACTTTTTGTGGTTCCCGAGACCATCGTGGGAGGGGCGTGCAAAAGTGCGAGATGGCCAACAGTGATGATGGTGTAGATGCCAGCAGTCACCAGCTCCAGACAATAATTTCTCTAAAGAAGTATCCTCGACAGCTCAAATCATATAATCATCTTAATATTGTGAAAGATTCCAGTGTGGTTCAGAGTTAACACCTTCAAGTTCTTGGACGTGTATATCTTTGAATATTTGTCCAGGGTCCAAGCATGTCGATGCAATCGTATAGAAAGCCCATCAACGCCTCTACTTCCTTTGAAGATTTAAGGAGATTTGGTACGTTGATGAATGCTCTTGAATTTCTGCAGGTATACAGTAGATACCCTATTGACTGGTTGCATCATGGCTTGGTTCATCAACTCGAATGACAAAGAGCAAAGGTGATTACAAAAAGCGGTGGACCCCATCCCAGTCCCTCTTGGGTACTGATCTCCCCACCATCGAAGGGATCTACAGGAGGTCCTGCCATATAAAGGCAGCCAGCATCATCAAGGACCTACAGCACCATGGCCACACTCTCATTTCATTCCTGCCATCAGGAAAGAGAGTCTGAAAAATGGGACCATCAAGTTCAAGAATAGCTTCTTCCCAACAACATCAGACTCTTGAACACTACAAACACTAAGGAAACTATGAACTATAAAATGGCTGCATTAAGGACCTTGTGTTTTTTGCAATAATATTAGAGTCTTTAATTTATTTCATTTTTTAAAAAAGTGTAATATCTATGTGTACTGCGTTTACAAGTGTGCTATGTGCTATGTGCTACATACTACAAATTGTGTTGCAAGTAAGAATTTCATTGTTCCAATTTCAGTAAATATAATAATCAAACACACTTGAGTCTCTTTATTTGACTTAGGTAATCAAACATTGAGTCACATTGAGAGATGGCTGTGCGATCTCCAACATACTCCAACCACAAAGCCTTTATCTTTAAAATGCTACATTTGTCACGACCCGAAACATCACCCATTCCTTCTCTCCAGAGATGCTGCCTGTCCCGCTGAGTTACTCCAGCATTGTGTGTCTAGTTGTGTTCAAATCTCTCCTTGGCTTCTCGCAATCTCTGGAGCCTCCTAAATTCCTCTATGTTTCAGTTCTGCTGGCTTACATATTCTCAATTGTCTTTGTTTGATGCTAACAATTACAGCTGACAAAGTCCTAAGTTACAGAATTCCCTAACTAAACCTTTCCACATCTTTCTCCTGAGCCGCTCCTTAAAGTATACCTTCACTGTTATCTTGGGTCCCAGGAACCATTGTTTTCCAGGGTTCATTCCTTCCTTATACTACAAGCCAGCTCTCCATGTTTGATGATCAATGTGTAACAGCCTGAACAATGCAAAGATTAACCATTAACATTGGTTGTCCTTCTGTCAAGATCTGAGCTTTTCCCTTACTGATCCATTATCAGCAGTCTGCAGCACTTGGAGAGGATGCTTTGGAATGAACTTTAGATAAAATCCAACTGTTGATCAGGGATCAACATTGACTCTTTACCTGTAAGTAAATAAAACTCTAACTGCATTTTATACCTTTGCATTTTGTTAGGGTGGGGGTAGAGGGGACATAGTCGAGCCACTGCCTCATAATGCCAGAGACCTGGATTCAGTCCTGATCGTGACGGCTGCCTGTGTGGAGTTTGCATGTTTTTTTTCTTTGACTGTGAAAGTTTCCTTTCACTCCCCAAAAAAATGTGTGGATTGTTGGGTTAAATACTAAGTTGTGCAGAGGTGAATGGTATAAACCAGAGATAGTTAATACAAATGTGGGATAGGTATGAATGGGTCGGCATGGACTCAGTGGGCTAAAGGGCCTGTTTTCGTGTTGTATTTCTCAATGACTCAATAGTCAGCAAGCCAGCCAGCATCTGGGAAGACAGTGAAAGAAGAAGCATTACAAGTTGTGAAGGAAGGAACTGGAGATGCTGGTTTACACCAAATGTAGACACAAAAAGCTGGAGTAACTCAGCCGGTCGGTCAGCATCTCTGGAGGAAAGGAATGGATGATGTTTTGGGTCGAGACCCTTCTTCAGACATCGTCAGCATTACAAGTTTCCAGCATTTAATCGGAACTGCATAAAGTTAGAGATAAAAAGGTTGCGATGCAGAGAAAGAGGGGGAAAGTGAAATAAACTCAAAGATAGATCTGCGATAGGCTGGAAAATTTAGTTTCATTTATTGTCAGATGTACCGAGAAAAACATTTTTGTTGCGCGCTATCCAGTCAGCAGAAAGACTACAAAGTACATGATTACAATCAAGCTGCCCACAGTGTACAGATACTGGATAAAGGGAAGATGCAGATTGTTAGGTTAATTGGTAAATTCAAAGGTAAATGGTAAAAACCAGTGTTAGATAATACAAATGTGGGATTATACCAAAGTAGCAGAGATCAAATGAATGATAGAAAGTAGACACAAAATGCTGGAGTAACTCGGCGGGTGAGGCAGCATCTATGGAGAGAACGAATGGGCGACGTTTCGGGTCGAGACCCTTCTTCAGACTGATGTCAGGGGAATGGGCGGAACAAAGATAGAATGTAGGGGGAGACAGTAAGACTGGTGGAAGAATAATGAATGATAGAGCTGGATTATGGAGAGTGTTAAAAATGACGATTGAATAAATAAATGGGAGAAGGGAATACATATTCCAAGAAAGCATTAGTATCTTGGTTGCTGATTAGTTTCATCTGGTCCATGCTAGGTTTTAACCCGGTGCATTGCCGTGACTGATGTTTATTAGTCGAAAAACAAACACAGTGAGTAAGCAGAGTCAGCAATGGAGCCACAGGTACAGAGTTACAAATCCCAGACCTTTCTAATGAAAAACTTGTCTTCGGGCTGATGTTATCTTAATTTCCTAGTCGCCTGACACTACGCAGCCAATGGTAAGGGTTTGTTGCATCGCTGAGTGCCTCCAGTCTGAAGAAGGGTCTCGACCCGAAACGTCACCCATTCCTTCTCTCCAGAGACGCTGCCTGTCCCGCTGAGTTAAAGCCCTGTCCCACTGTACGAGTTCATTCAAGAGTTCTCCCGAGTTTGCCCTGATTCGAACTCGGAGATTTACGGTAATGGTACTCGGGGCTCTCGTGGACATTTTTCAACATGTTGAAAAATCTTCACAAGTCTTCCCGAGCTTACCGCGTTTCCCCGAGTACCTGCCATTAGCGCTATGAGCCGCTAAGTGACGTCCCCAAGCTCTGACGTACCCGCTACGTTCATTCTACGCGCTTACCACGAGTTTGATTTTTTTTTCTAAACTCGGGAGAGTTCTTGAATGAACTCGTACAGTGGGACAGGGCTATTACTCCAGGATTTTGTGTCCAGCCACTATGTTGACTCAGATAATCATACCATTAGAGTGTGGCGCCCGCATGACTCTTCATTCAGAGATACCACACTGCCGTCCATCTTTTAAAAAGCGTTTCACAAGTTACACATTCAATCTGTTAACCCATTTCCTCAGTTGCTCGGTCATTTTAACTGCGTTAGGATTTCTTCCGTTTAAAACAGCATCTGCAGTTCCTTCCTACACACTACTCTGATTGGAGGTGTCAGAGTGTGCAGCTAACACAGAAATCAATCAGTGACTCCAGCCCAAAAGCAAACACAATCAGATATTTGACAGAGCTCTGGAAATACCAAAGCTTCTGAGAAAATAGCAAAGCGGGGATGTTAAGGACCTTTTGAGGAGATAACAGGAGAACATTTTAAGTGAAGACAAACACAATAAAGCACAAGACTTGCAGATCCTGTGCATTTGTAGTGACAAGTATTCTATCAGTAATGCCTATTAACTCTTTGCTAGTGGTGACAGTTTCAGTTCAGTTTCAGTTCAGTTCACTGTACCGAGATACAGTGAAAAGCTTTGGTCGTGTGCTAACCAGTCAGCGGAAAAACATAACACGATTACAACCGAGCCCGACACAATGTACAGATACATGATAAGGGAAATATGTTTGGTGCAAGAAAAGGCCAGTAAAGTCCGATCACAGGAAGACTAGGAAAAAAAGTTGCCTAATAACAATACAACCTAGATTAGCAACAACTGAACACATTGTGAATTAGTAATAACATATTCTGCTTGGTTTTCACATGAAAGGAAATGAATTTGCAGAGGCAGAGTTTACCTTGCTGATACTAATATGCAGTATGTTTAGCACTGGTAGTTGGGGATAGATTTCCAAGCAAGAAATGGCTTGTTACACGGTTCAAAGCACCTTTCACACCCTTATGCCCCTGTCCCACTTAGGAAACCTGAACAGAAACCTCTGGAGACTTTGCGCCCCACCCAAGGTTTCCGTGCGGTTCCCGGAGGTTTTTGTCAGTCTCCCTACCTGCAACCACCTGCAACCTCTGGGAACTGCATGGAAACCTTGGGTGGGGCGCAAAGTCTCCAGAGGTTTCCGTTCAGGTTTCCTAGGTGGAACAGGGGCATTAGGATTTAGTCATAGCGTCATGCAGCACTTCAGCCCAACTCATCCAAGCTGACCAAGATGCCTATCTAAACTGGTCCTGTGTGCTTGCACTTGACATTTAGTCCTTGAAACCCTTCCTATCCTTTCCTTAAATGCTTCAGAGGACAGTAAAACAGAAGCGATATCACTGTTATAATGCGGGAAATGTGGCAGCCATTTCCACTCATTGAGCAAATGGCACACTGTTGCTCCACTCAAGCTCCCACAAACAGCAGTGTGATAATTGTCTGTTTATTTACCATTAATTGAGGGATAGATATTAAAATTCTTCCATAGAAGTTTTACATGCACCCTGCTAGTTAAGGCCCACACCACATTAGCATTAATGTTGCTGATGTTGTTCATCCCAAGCACTAATGGAAAAGTATGACAATGGCCCTGAAGTCAAAGCATATGTTTTGAAGCTAATGAAAGAGCAGGATGACCTAGACTAAAGATAGACACAAAAAGCTGGAGTAACATAGCGGGCCAAGGGCCTGCCCAGCTGTGCGAGGTAATTCAAGAATTCTCCCGAGTTTCCCCTGATTCGAACTCCAGGAGTTACGGTAATAGCCGTTCGTAGGTACTCGGGGCTTTCGTGGACATTTTTCACAGTGCTGAAAAAACTTCACGAGTTACCGCTTTCCCGAGTACCTGCCGTTAGCGTTACGAGCCACGACGAGACATCCACGAGCTCAGACGTACCCGCTACGTACATTCTAGGTACTTACTGCGAGTTTGATTTTTTTAAAACTTGGAAGAGCTCTTGAATTACCTCGTACAGTGGGACAGGCCCTTCAAACTACATCTCCGGAGAAAAGGAATAGGTGATTTTTCGGGTCGAGACCCTTTTTCAGACTGGGAGTCGGGGGAAAGGGGAATGAGAGATATCACAGGGGGGCGAACAGCGAGAGATGATGTTGCAGAACTCTCGTGAAACATCACCTATTCCTTTTCTCCAGAGATGCTGTCTGACCCGTTGAGTTACTCCAGCATTTTGTGTCTAACCAGCATCTGCAGTTCCTTCCTACACATTTTGATCGAGGCTACGTTGAACTGACCTATTGGTTCTGGCATAGCGAGGTAAAAGTAATTTTACTGAACATTTCCTGGTTGTTGTTATAGTGAGCAGTTCTACATCTGTGTTTGGACATTAGATGTAGCAATCAATTAACACCACACAAAAGTTTGGCATCGTCCAACAGGAAGACCTTTAATTTAAGTTAGTGTTCAGCTCAGGATCCTTTGTCTTGTGATGAATGTAACATGGTGCAGTACAAAACATTGTCAAGTTCAGGCATTCGAACAATAAGACGGAAACCGACTATAATAATTAGATCATCTCCTGTAAGACTTACATCAATTACTGCACAGGATCTAGCTGAAAACAATATATTATGCATAAACTGACAAAGTATTGCCAGTATGAAGAACTAACTCCTTCTTTCATATCATGGCAACAAGGAACTGGACCCGAATCATCATCTATCCATGTCCAGAGATGCGTCCTGACCCGCTGAGTTACTCCAGCACTCTGATTCAAGGCATTTGTTTCACACAAGTCTTGCTATTTCCTATGGATGTGTTGGATGATTCTGCTCTCCAAAATTATTATTTTTTAATAGCTGCTGCAAAAACTAATCACGGAGCATGGGTGGGGCATGATTCTCTATCAGAACGTGGCACAGTGAAGCAGCAATGGAGTTGCTGCCTCACAGGACTAGGTTCGAGTTCGATCCCGACTACGGGTGTTGTATGTGCGGAGTTTGTACGTTCTCCCTGTGACCGCGAGTTTTCTCCGGGTTCTCCTGTTTCCTCCCACACTCCAAATACATGCAGGTTTGTAGGTTAATTGGCTTCTGTAAATTGTCCCTCGTGCTTAGCAGAGATCTAGTGTATGGGTACACAAAAATGCTGGAGAAACTCAGCGGGTGCAGCGGCATCTATGGAGCAAAGAAAATAGTCAACGTTTCGGAACGAAACGTTGCCTATTTCCTTCGCTCCATAGATGCTGCTGCACCCGCTGAGTTTCTCCAGCATTTTTGTGTACCTTTGATTTTCCAGCATCTGCACTTCCTTCTTAAACACAACATCTAGTGTATGGGTGACTGCTGGCTGGTCAGTGCGGACTTGAAGGACCCGTTTCAACCCTGTTTCTCTCAACTAAACTAAACTCCTCCATTCTATACAAAGCAAATATTGAATGATTTAATGAAATCATATCAGTCATGCTTTACAACATCTTGAATACAAAATTCCAATCTTTATTTCAAATCCTTACTTTGTTTCATTCCTCTCCAACTCCGTAATCTCTTCCAAATTATAACACACAGGCATCTCTGTGTGCTAATTCTGACCTTTTGTCCGTCCCCAGATTTGACCACTCCAATTCAAGCAGTTCTGTTTTCAACTATCTCGTTTAGTTTATGTCCGATCCAGTCAGAGAAGAGACCATACAAGATTACAATCAAGCAGCCAAGGATGAAGGGAACAACAATTTAGTTCACGATAGAGTTTGACTAAAGATAGTTCAAAGGTCTTCAATGAGGTGGATGGGAGCCTCAGTTCTTAACTTTCTTTCCTCAACTTTCCCACCCATTTTCTTTCCTGCTTTAAAATTAACCAATCCCTTTGGCCATGGTTTTGGTCACAATCCTAAAATCTCCTTGTCGTTTGATTTAATTTAGTTTGAGAACTTTCCTGTGAAATGCCTTGGAACATTTTTTTTTTTTTTGATACGTTAAAGGATAATATATAAGTTGTTGCTTGTCTTAAAAAGTCAAAGCCTGTCCTCCCTCATGGGTAGGGCTGTGAAATAAATGCTTACTGTATGAGCTTAAAGCAGTGAGACAATCCAGATGTGAGTTTTCATCTAACTTCGGGCCAAATAACAAGAAAACTAAACTGCCATTAATGTCAAAAGTAATTTATCCTTTTCTAATATCATAGCCAATCGTCTGTTTGAAAGCAATTAAAGCTTTCTTGAAATGCAGTTATTAAAAAGCAGCTTTTCTCTGTCAAGCCCCGACAAAGATCTTAGGACTTCTGAAGCTTCACTGCTGCCTTGAAGGTTCGAGGGAGAGAGAAAAATAGAGGGCTGCGGCGTGGAAGCGAAGGAGGAATTTTGTGGGAGAGAGCAGAACTACAGATGGGCCACTTAAACAAAAACAGAGATCCTGCAGGAATTCAGCAAGTCGTGGAAAAAGAAACTAGTGAAAGGTTACTGATGGAAGACCCTCCATCAGAAGTCTTGGCTACCTGGTGGTCAGTGAGAAAGTGGTGGACCGAAGGGACACTGTTTCTGTCTGAGTCTCAGTCCATGAAGATGGACACAAAATGCTGAAGTAACTCAGTGGGACAGGCAGCATCTCCGGATAGAAGGAATGGGTGACGTTTCGGGCCGAGACACTTCTTCTGAAGAATGGTCTCGACCAGATACATCACCCATTTCTTCTATCCCAAGATGCTGCCTGTCCCACTGAGTTACTCCAGCATTTTGTGTCTATCTTTGGTGTAAACCAGCATCTGCAGTTCCTTGCTCGACAGTCAATGAAGATGCAGGAGAGCGTGTCAATGAGAAGTCAGCTGGAAAGCATTAACTGTGAATGCCACCATGTCAGTGCTGGCCATCAATACCAATGTATGCTAATGCCATTGTCTAGTCCTTGGCGTTGTCCTCTTTGGCCATTTCAAATGTTCATCTAAATACATCTTTAATGCTGTGAGAATACCTATATCCACCACTTCCTCAGTTAAAGTACCCCAGATTTCAACACCTATTGATGGGGTCAAGGAAAGAGCATTCACATCACGGCCCAGTTTCCAACAATCTTTCCACCACCCCGCACAAGAAACGACAAGACAGACACCATTGTACGCAGATGCCGAGAAGCGTGTTCAGCTCTGGCTGAACAACTTCTAATCTTGCGTGTGGACTAGATACAGTGGAAACAGGCACTTCGACCCACCGTGTCCATGCTGACCAGCGTTAACACGACTCTACACACAATGGGGACAATTTACAATTTTACCAAGCTAATGCATCTACAAAGCTGTAGGTCTTTGAAGTGTGGGAAGGAAACCAAAGATCTCGGTGAAAACACATGCAGGTCACAGGGAGAACGCACAAACTCCGCACAGACAAGCATCCGTAGTCAGGGTCAAACCCGGGTCCCTGGCGCAATAAGGTAGTAGATCTACCGCTGTGCCATCGTGCTGCAACTGATGGACTGATGAGAATGATGGATGGCTAGTTACAGATGTGCAGAGAAACTGCCAGGTGAAACCACTATTTTTATGTATTGTAATAATGCACAATATATCCGGAGCAGCTTCAAGGACACATCACAATATTTCAGTCTGCCAATGGGAAACAGCTTGCGACAATGTAGTGTGTCTATGATGTTTCAGTTTTCTAAACTTATTGTGACAGATGCAACAATTCTAATGGCACATTCATAGTAGAAACAATGCTGCAGCTGACTTGAGCTGTCTTCACCAAGTACAACTAAAAATCTTGATTCAGTGCGATGCCTAAACTTGCTGCCTGTCCCTCCACTTGCGTTCAAATGCTACCGAGTTCTTTGCTGTTAGAATTCTAGTCGCATTTCGGTTTATTAATGTTGTTGGCCCCATAGCAGAAGCATCCACGTCACGGGCTTGGGAACTGGAAGTATCCTGAGCTAATTCTGCTACCACCATCATCTACTGCAACAAGTGATGGCTCCCACTGATTATCGCCGGAAGCTTGCATCCTTTTCAGGATGGACGATGACTGCGAGGGCAACATTTGTAACAAGATGGACTCGAAAAGATGGTGTTTCAAAAAGTTGCAGAGACGGGAATCAAATTAGTATCTACAATTTAGAGGAATCATCTGATCACAGCCTTGATCCAAACTTTAATCCCCACTCATGTGCAGTCTCTGAACCCTGCCCTAAGAAAGCCCGGCTGTTATCAGGCAAATGAACCGTCCTCTCACTAACGAACGAGTACCACTTATCCTGTATCCTGTATCTCTACAATGTGGATGGCTTGATTGCAATCGTGTATAGTGTTTCCGCTGACTGGATAGCATGCAGAAAAAACTTCCCACAGTACCTCGGTACATGTGATAATAATCTAAACTCAGTGCTGTACGACTCCATCTTTCCCATTGAACTAAAGCAGACAACAGAAATGTCTTTCTTCCTGATCTCCTGTGTTATCCGTATCATCTGCACATTCTCTCTCTCTCTCTCTCGCCTCTCACCCCTAGTGCAGAGTCTGTCTCCCACACTGTTAATGTAAATTGATTAATCATGTTGTGCGGCACGGTGGCACAGCGGCAGGGAGCCAGCTTCGATCCTGACTGCGGGGTGCTGTCTGTACGGAGTTTGCATGTTCTCCCCGTGACCGTGTGGGTTCTCCAGTTTCCACCCACACTCCAAAGACGTACAGGTTTGAGGGTTAATTGGCTTTGGGAAAATATTGTAAATTGTCCCTAGTGTGTAGGATAGTGTCAGTGTACGGGAATCGCTGGGTTGGTGTGGACGTCGTTGGTTGAAGGGCCTGTTTCCGTGCTGTATCACTAAACTAAAAAACTAAACTAATTTGGAGAGTTACTGGCAAACTGACAGTCACCTGGCAATTTTACATAAATATGATTTTTCACTGCAATCAGATTGGACTTGAAAATTCAGATTCGCAATGCAACAAAACATGGCACCAGATATGCCTGCAGTTTAACACTGGACAGTGGAGCTGAACATTTATAGCAATTCAAATACCTGAATATATTATGTAAATACAAGACTGAAGGGTAAAAATCTATTAAACTGGATTCCTCTCCGACTAGAATGGCATAAAATGGTTCAACCCTATAGGTGGTGATACTCACATTCTGTACATTTATGCTCCCACAAATTTTAATATTTACATAATTTATTCACCTTATTTTCCATCCATGCGATTCCTCAAACACACACACAAAAAAAAATCCATCGCCATTGTTCTTCAGTAACTGAGCACCAGAATTGTAAACCCATCCATCTTATTGCCGTCAGTGTATTTCCCTGATAGGATTACACAGCCCAGCCATTTGGTTCGTCGTACCTGGACAGAGTGGATGTGGAGAGGATGCTTCCACTAATGGGAGGGTTGAGGAGCAGAGGCCGTAGACTCAGCATAAAGGGACGCACCTTTAGAAAGGCGATGAGGAGGAATTTCTTCAGTCAGACGGTGGTGAATCCGTGGAATGAATTGTCACTGACGGTCGTGTTGCCCAAGTCAATGGATATTTACGAGGCAGAAATTGATAGATTCTTGATTAGTAAGGGTGTCAGGGGTTATGGGGAGAAGGCTGGAGGATGGGGTTGAGAGGAAAAGATAGATCAGCCATGATTTAATGTGGAGTAGACTTGATGGCTGAATGGCCAAATTCTGCACCTAGAACTTATACTGATGCCAGCCCCCTTGGATCTAGGCTTGGACAGGCTAGATGCAGGAAAATTGTTCCTGATGTTGGGGGTGTCCAGAACCAGGGGTCCCATTAAGAATAAGGGGTAGGCCATTTAGGACTGAGATGAGGAAAAACGTTTTCACCCAGAGAGTTGTGAATCTGTGGAATTCTCTGCCACAATAGTCAGCGGAGGCCAATGCACTGGATGTTTTCAAGTGAGTTAGATTTACCTCTTAGGGCTAAAGGAATGAAGGGATGGGGGGGGGGGGGGGGGGGGGGGGGGGGGACAGCAGGAACGGGGTACTGATTTTAGATGATCAGCCATGATCATATTGAATGGCAGTGCTGGCTGGAAGGGCCAAATGGCCTACTCCTGCATCTATTTCTCCAAATATGTTGTCTAGCCCACTGAGTTCCTCCAGCACTGTGATTTGCCCAATATTCCTGCATCTGCACTCTGGTTCGATTCCATTTTCCAGACCTCGTTGTTGTCCCACTCCCTGCCCAGGTTGAATGCTTCTACCATTTTCTGTTTTTATTTCAGATTTCCAGCATCTGCGGTTTCATCGATTTTCATTCACAACATTAGATACGTTTCTCATTTTAAATTCGAGAGCGAGAGAGAGCGAGAGAGAGCGAGAGATAAACCTATTAACTAGTCTGTTAGAGTTGATAAATTCAGTAATCATTCTCAGAGCCACTTTCTTCAGAAGCTCTAGTTAATTTAAGTTATTCTTTGTATTGAATTTTATATGATGACTAAAAACATTTTATTTACTCATAACAACACATCTCCTTCAACGCTAAGCGGTTTATTCCAGGAATATAATTATATAATGTGACTCTCAGACCTTGTACTTATCCTGGGCAAATTTTGATTTATGTTGTTCCGTGGTTCAGCTGCCTCATAGTTTACATATCTTTCTATTAAATTGCAATTCAACAGCACGGTTTTTCTCATCTAGAACGATCAAACCAAAAAGACGATGATGTTGACAGTTTAATTTTTTTAAGTGCTGGGAGCAGGAGTTACGATACAGTGAGCTGATTGCCTGCAGAGAGAGGGATACAGAGAGAGAAAGAAAAATGCTGTAATTAGCTTCCACCTCGATAGACCTGCTTTCAAGGGGCAACAAGAAGCAGCAGTTAATGGGCTCCCATGGCAAGGGGCTGCAAGATATGTTATTGTAGATGATAAGGTGGTGGCTCTGCATGTAACTTCAGAGAAGGACATAAGGTCATAAGTGATAGGAGCAGAATTCGGCCATTCGGCCCATCAAGTCTACTCCGTCCTTCAATCACAGCTGATTTATATCTCACTCCTGAGCCGTTTCTCCTGCCATCTCCCCATAACCCCCGACACCCATGCTAATCAAGAATCTATCTGCCTTAAAAATATCCACTGACTTTTCCTCCAAAGCCGCTGTGGCAAAGAAATCCACGTGGCCTTCAGGTCCTTCTGTGGCAATGACTGGTTCAAGAGTCAAGAGAGTTTTGTTGTCATGTGTCCCAGATAGGACAATGAAATTCTTACTTATTGCAGCACAACAGAATATGTAAACATAGTACATAACAGAAGATAAAAGTTCAGTGTGTCTGTGGACCACATACACACAATAAATAAACAGATATAGTGCAGTATTAACAATAGACTATTATTGTTCAGAGCTTATTTGATGTTGTGTTTAATAACCTGATGGCTGTGGGGAAGAATCTGTTCCTGAACCTGGATGTTGCAGATTTCAGGCTCCTGTACCTTCTTCCTGATATCAACGGTGAGATGAGTGTGTGACCTGGATGGTGTGGGTCCTTGATGATGTTGGCATCCTTTTTGAGGCAGCGACTACGACAGATCCCTTCGATGGTGAGGAGGTCAGAGCCGGTGATGAACTGGGCAGTGGTCACAACTTTCTGCAGTCTTTTCCACTCCTGGATGTTCAAGATGCCAAACCAGGCCACGATGCAGTGGGTGGTGAATTTGTGGCGTTCCACAGAGATGCTACTTGGATAGGCTTCTGATAAGAAAAGACTAAGGCTTGGGTTAATGGAGCATTGGAAGACATGGAGGCACATGAGGCTGCAGATGTTGGAATCGGTAGCAAAAAACAGACTGCTGGTGGGACTCAGTGAATCAAGCAGCATCTGTGGAGGCCAATGAATTGTCGACATTTCGGGTCCAGGCTCTGCATCAAGACTAACAATGGAGGGGGAAGGTAGCCAGTACAAAGAAGAGGAGGAGTGGTGAGATGGGGAATGTGGGTGATAAATAAACTGAGGAGAGGTGAGGAATGATGGGCAGATGGAGCCAGGTGGGAGAGGCTGAGGGCTGTGGAGATGGGAGGCAGAGGGAAGTGTGTGAACATTCGGAGCAGGTAAGGGAGAAGGGTGGTGGGAGACGCCGTTGGGATAGGATAAGGTAAAGGTGGGAATAGGGGGCTGATAAGTGATGAGCAGGATGCAAAGGCAATTTGTGCTGGAATTTGAGTAGGAAGGAAGGTGATAATAGGAATCAATTTGCAGGAGAGAAGAACATGTAGAACAAGATGGCGGATGGGATCCATTGGCTGTAGGTAGATGAACCAAGGGAAGGAGTGGGGCACAATGAGCCAATGGGGGGGGGGGGGGGGGGGGGGGGGAGAGTGCATGGTAACACATTTGTCTGGAGCAAGATCCCAACAAACAACAACGAGGCATTTTATTCAGAGCTTCTTGAACCTATTATCTGGTTGAATAAGTTCATCCACCAACCAAGGACGACAGGGTGAGATCATCGTTTTACAGAGGTTTTAAAAATAGCACAAAGATCCTTAAAAAATGATGGCATTTGGAAAATAAATCTGAAATGAGTTACCTGGTACCTGGGGGAGAGACGGGTCTTAGCAGACGGAGCCTCTGAGACAGCAGGTACAAATTAAATTCCACTGAAATGCACCAGACTACTCGTACAGGAGTCACTCATGGCCCGAGGTGCCGTTACATTAAAGCTGTTGATAATATATCCTTTGCCCTTCATCTAAAGCACACAAACCACCCAATGCTATTACAGAAAGCAGTAATGTAATGGTTCATAGATAGTCAAAACCCAAAAGGCTGTTATCTAAAGTTCTTCCTTTTTAACAAAGGGAAGAATATTTATGTGTGTCAAACGCATAACATTTTCAAAGAAGTCTTCTGGAAGAAAGAGAACGGATGATTTTTAATACCCATCATCTTAAAATTGCCTGACATTTGGCTGGCTGGTTTTATCTTTGTCACTGCAAGGAGCTGCCTAAAGACAAGCAAACTATTCCCTGGCCTGAATGTTGCTTCCATTTCATTTCCATTGCCCCCTGCGTGCTGTGGCTCACAGTAAGCATCTGGATTTGCCATACATCTCCCATGCTCCACACACTGTCCTTTACAACTTGTACACTTCGCAATGTTCATAAGTTGCAGGAACAGAATTAGGCCATTCGGCCCATCAAGTCTATCCTCAAAGTAGGGGAATCAAGAACCAGAGGACATAAGTTTCAGGGGAGAGGGTAGAGATTTAATAGTCAAGTCAAGTCAAATCAAGTTTATTTGTCACATACACATACGAGATGTGCAGTGAAATGAAAGTGGCAATGCTCGCGGACTTTTGTGCAAAAGACAAACAACAAAACAACCAAACAAACTATAAACACAATCATAACACACATATTCTTTTACATAATAAATAATGGAAGGAAAAACGTTCAGTAGAGTTAGTCCCTGGTGAGATAGGCGTTTACAGTCCGAATTGCCTCTGGGAAGAAACTCCTTCTCAACCTCTCCGTTCTCACCGCATGGCAACGGAGGCGTTTGCCTGACCGTAGCAGCTGGAACAGTCCGTTGCAGGGGTGGAAGGGGTCTCCCATGATTTTATTTGCTCTGGAGTTGCACCTCCTGTTGTATAGTTCCGGCGAGTGAAGTTCCCATAGTGCGTTCGGCCGAACGCACTACTCTCTGCAGAGCCTTCTTGTCCTGGGCAGAGCAATTCCCAATGAAGTACTCATAAAAGGACATAATGGGCTGGGGTAGTTCAGCAGGTCAGGCAGCATATCTGGAGAACAGGGATGGGTGACATTTCAGGTTGAGACCCTTCCTCAGACTGATTGTTGAAGGTGGTAGAAAGCTGGAGAATGGGTGGGTCATTCCACTGTCAACTGGCAACCATGAATAGCATCATAATTATGAGCAGGTAAATTGATTTAGGAACCAGAGGAACTATTGAATAGGAACCAGAGGGCAACGTTTTCCACACAAAGGGTGATTGGGTTTATGGAACAAACTGCCCGAGGAGGTAGTTGAGGCAAATACTATAATAACATTTATAGGTCATTTGGACAGGTGTATTGATAGGAATGGATTTGAGGGAGATGGACGAAACTCAAGTGCATGAGACTAGCATAGATGAAGCATCTTGTTGGACATGGACAATTAGCCAAAGGGTCTGTCCTGGTACTCTACGAGTCCTAGAGTCAGAGATGCCCGTTCTCATTATAAACATCCAGTGTCTCAGGTACTATATTAATAAACAGCAGTGGAGATCTCCCCAGTAGCCTGGTCAATTTTTTTACATCTCAATTAACTTAGTAAATCAATTTACCTGCTCATAATTATGTTGCTATTCATGGTTGCCAGCTGACAGTGGAATGGCCCTCCCATTCTCCAGCTTTCTACCCCCTTCAACAATCAGTCTGAGGAAGGGTCTCAACCTGAAATGTCACCCATCCCTGTTCTCCAGATATGCTGCCTGACCTGCTGAACTACTCCAGCACATTATGTCCTTTTACGAGTACCTCATTCCCCTAAGACACTGGGCATTCAGTGGTGCATGAACAAATGTATAATATTCCCAAGTACAATACAGCTAATATACACGATACAGTACCTGCACCATGACTTGACACTTCTTCTTGCGTGTGGCGTGCACAGCCTAAAGTTGTAGGACAACTTGTTCTATTTGATTGTGCACGCCGGGTTGATTGCATTCATCGAAACAGGGCGGAACATGTGAAGGTTGCAATCTTCCACCCCGACTTGACACTATATTCATAGAAATCTCCCCTCCCTCTCCTAAAATTGGAACATAATGAAATAGTGAAAGGGGCTATGGAATGGAAGCCGTGTCTTTTTGTAAAGTTTGATCGACTTATCCTTTTTTTGCTCTAGTTTTATCCTTGCAAGTCGAACGTTGTCCTCGGGTATCGCTCGAATGCAATCCATAAAACAGCAAAAGTTTATCTGAATAACAATGCCAAATCTTAAAAAAGTAAAAACAGTTCATGTGTAACTGAGGGAATAGCCAAGTGAATGTGTTTTTGCCCAGAGGAAGTCATTACAAGCTGCTCGAGGGAAAGGAGAGAAAATTATACTTATTCTGTTAGGCATGTACAATATGCAGCCTGGATGGTTTTCAACCACCAAGATGCCTAGACTTCACATTTCTGCTCATTTGTACTTCTTACTTCTCTACACAACCCACATTACACAAGGGAAATGTGAAATTACAATACAATAATGTTTAAAAATATCCACCTAGGTCAGGTAGCAACTATAGGGAGTAAAGCAGAGTTGATATTTTCTGGGCATTCATCAGAACTGCATTTTGTATTGAGATTTAAAGTTTCCCATTGCAGTCCAGATTCGAGGCATTTCAGATCTGATAGCAATTTATTTTTTTGCCATTGCGTATCCAACATATATTGGTCAACACCAGTATTATGAGACCTAGCAAACATGCCTTGGTTTACTTCGTATTGGTAACCCGAGCAATAACTTCAAAATGCAATCTGGATGCTATCTTGTTATCACTCCCTGTAGCTGTATTGGTGGAAATGTAATCTCAATAATAGGACATTGAAGTTAGCTTGCGAGGAAGATAAACTTTTTTCAATGGTGGGTTCAGAACCTCAGGATGTTCCAAGAAATTTGTGGAAAATTATATACCAATACTGTAGCTATGCAATAATTTATGATGGGATTTATTGGAATAATGTGGTAGTGATCTGGGGTAAAAAATAGTGTGGTTGCTAATGAAACATCCATCTGGCTTGCCCTCTCCCCATGAAATCACCACCATTAGAAACAGTGGACCTCATCACCTCTACATCCCTCCTGGTCCCAATGAACAATCCACTTTTATTTTTACTTGATGCAACTTTTCACCAGGAGTCAGCAATGTGTGTTTTATTGGTTTGACATTTACAGAAGCAAAGATTGTTTTTTTTATTTTTTTATCATCCATTTGACTGAATACCTCAGGTCCGCATCAAAAATCGATTTACACGATCTATCTCTGAACTCTGCCGCATTTCCATGGTATTTGGTGAATTATATCTCCCTCCCTAGCTCTGAACGCGACACATTGTCACTTCATTTCAAAGCTCTGGGGCTTTGTGCTTTTGGATAGTAAAATTGGAAATGTCACTCCATTATTTGAGAAGGATAGAAAAAGTTGAGGCAGCCAATTACACATTCGCCCGATTAAGACTAGTAACTGGAAATGTTGTCAGAGGTGCAATGATTTGATCCATGACAGACAATGTGCGTTTGTGATGAATAAATCATCTCTGAATAATTCTGTTCTATTTTGAGGAGGCCATTGACACAGAGACTAGGCGTGGGTCTTTAGAAGTTTACCACATGGATATTTAGAATGCTTCCGATATGTTTCTGGACAGAAATTATTTGAAGAATACATAGATTGGGAGGTGATGTTGTACAAGACTTAATTAAGAGCTTAGTTTAGTTTGGTTTATTAATGTCCCATGTACCGAGATAGTGAAAAGCTTTTTGCTGCAAGCTATCCAGTCAAGGCAAAGATTACACATGAATACATTCAAGCTGTCCACAGTGTACTATGAAAAATGTCATGTACTGAGGTACAGAGAAAAGCTTTTTGTCGCGAGCTATGCCGTCAAAGAAAAAACTATACATCAATACAATCATGCTGTTCACAGTGTACCATGAACGATAAAAGGCACAGCATTTAGTGCAAGGGAGAGAGAAAGTAAAGATAAAAGCTTTTGATAAAAGAAAAGTGAAAGAATGGCCAGATATAACAGTGATGTTCCACAGGGCTTTGTACTTGCATTCGCTTTTCAAGGTGTATCATTACAGCTTAAACAAGGGAGCAGGGAGTTGAAGAGCTGAAACACACTGCGATCACTGGTCTCGATCCCAGACGTCACCCATTCCTTCTCTCCAGAGATGCTGCCTGTCCCGTTGAGTTACTCCAGGTTTTTGTGTCTACCTTTGGTTTAAACCAGCATCTGCTGTTCCTTCCTGCACATCATTTTATTACTGGTGTCTATTCCTTCAGTGGCCTTTTCCCCCCCAATCACCCATACTTCTCTTGGTCTCATCCCTCCACAATGATATTTCTTTAGTTCCAACTCTTCCAACCTTTTGTTACCTTTCTCCATATGAAACTTGGTTGTTACCAAGGTTGCATAGTGCAATGGTTATAAGAATAGAACTTGGTCTCTCCTTATTGGAAGAACATACAAATACCAAAATAATAACACATACACTAATGCCCACCTTGCCTGTTCTTGGGAATAACAAAGCTACCACTCAGAAGGTACAGCCAGTAATGTACAACCATTGTTGCTTTGTGTCAACTGTGTTGCACAGCAATCATGGGACTTGTCCTCCACTTGGGGGAGAATCTTATTTTAATATCAGGTCTGGAACTGATCTGGCACTAGTTCCGGCCACAATCCTTTGACCAGGTAAGACCACTGTCCTGCAACACCAGAGGGACAATGGCTCAGTCTTGGGGCCTGATTCACACCCAGCCTCCAATATCTAGGAACAGGTCTTAAGCAGCGACGTGTACTGATGTCCATCCTTTATCTTTAACACCACGTTGTCATTGCTCATAATTGGGCCGATTCATGTTGCCTCTCGGTCTCAGCCAACGGGAAACAGCGACCAGCCTTGGAGGGCATCTACCACACACGGTGCTTCAGGAAGGCCGTCAGCATCCATAAAGACTCCTCACACCTTCTAATGGACCTCGAACTAGTCGGCAAACACAAGGCCTTCTTATTGCAAAGAACACTTCATTCCCAGAGCTATAGAGAGTGCCCCCAACATTTTCACACACACAGACGGCACTGTTGTGCGTCTCAGGGTATCTAAACGAAATCTAAATGTTATTAGTTATTTAAGTTATGACATCGGATGGAAGCTGCATACCAAATCTCGTTGCGCATATGTGCAATGACAATAAAGATATTATTATTATTATTATGTAGAAATGGAAATTACAGATAGAGGTGTGCCCTTCAAAGTCAAAACACATTATGGCAAACAACAGGAAGAGAGCAGCAACATTTTCACACAGAAGGCAGTGCGTCTATAGAACGATTGACAAGGAAGCAGTAGAGATTTCAACAGTCACTCAAGTACATGGATAAGAATGGTTTGGGATGATAAACTTGGCTAGGCAACTTGGTTGGCATGGTTGAACTGGGCTCAAGGGCTTTTCTCCATAAAATACATTTCCTTGTCTCTAAAGAGAAATGGTATTTCTTGTGCTTAATATTTCATACTGAACGTTGACCAATAACCTGCAATAAAATTCTGAAACTTCCAGTATGTTGCTAAAGTACTGTTGGACAAATGATGTTGCATTCCTCACACATTCACCTTTATAATACTAAATTACAACATTTATCCTAATTTTGTTGGATAAACCTCGCATAAAATGCCTTGGGGCCAATTTACCACATTAAAGGTGTTATGTAAATGCATAGCATTGAATTTTGTTTTCCAGAGCTCTGCTTCCTATTAATGAAGAATTATATCGACATGCGTACGAGTACAGTTTGTTTTGGTTTTCCTTGAATTAAATGGCACATTGTTTTTTTAATGCAGTATTTACTGCAGATGTAATAGATGTTAAAAAAGCCGTAGCTCGTAAATACCATTTATTTCTTGAAAGGTTATAATTATAAAATAGAATGTAGAAAGAATCCAGGCAAAGCTGGACAGCGATAGAGCAGAAACAAACAATAATTACGTTAGCACAATACAGTTCTGCCAGTCTGCCCTTGCAAAAGAATACACAGTGAAATCAAGATGTGTTACAGCTTCTGAATAAATGGACGTACCTGCAAATTGGGGACGAGGAGGAATTTCTTGAGCTAGAGGGTGGCAAATCTGTGGAATTCATGACAAGTCAATGGATATTGTTAAGGCAGAGATGGATGGATCCTTGATTAGTACAGTTGTCAGGGGTTTATGGGGGAACGGGCAGAAGAATAATGGGGATAGGATAGAGAGTTAGATCAGCCATGATTGAATAGCGAAGTAGACTTAATGAACCAAATGGCATATTTCTACTCCTATCACTTATGAACTTACGAAGACGGCTGTAGAGGGGATTGGGGATTTTTAAAGTGGAGAAAGTTATTAGTAAGGGGGTCAAATATTATGACAAAGCAGGAGAATGGGACTGTGACGGAATAGATTTGATGGGCCGAATAGCCTAATTCTGTTCCTATGTCTAATGGTTTTCTGGCCCCTGTAAACTCATGAGTAGCAAGGACGGCTCCATTGTTACAGGACTACTATGTGTATTGACTTTATTTTATAGGCTGTGGGCCACCGTCAAAAATGTCTGGAATTCAACTTTCGTGACCCATGTCTCGGAACTACATTAAATTTTGCACAGATTTAGATCAAATATAATCGAGAAGGAAGTTGTAACTCGTCAGTGCCGAAAGTTGCACATTAATTAATTGAACTAATTAGAAAATTAGATCCAAAAAGTAAGCGCCATCTAGTGTCCAATACCCACATTACACCATGGGGAGCCTATTTCTGTGTTGCAGTCTGTTTAAACCATATATATCTGACGTGAATATGACTGTAATCATATCTGATTATGTATAATTATATTATATAAAAATAATACAATTAATATAATTGTGTGTATTTTGAATGAGACTGCCGCAGGGTCTGGCTCCTAAATCAGCCTAATTAATGGGCGAGGGCTGTTCCTGTGGGTGCCCCGTTTACTGAACCCCACTAACTGCCAGTGTGCAGAATGGGAGTCACAGCCATAGTGGGACTGGGGCAGTGCCAGGCTGGGGGAAGGCGAAGGCATCTTCCACTGAAAATGCCCAACCTTAACCCTAACTGTAACTCTTCCTCCCCCCCCCCCCCCCTTCCAGAGCTGCCCACGGCTGGAGCCACTCAGTGCGTCCACCTCGTCCAGCATGTCCTTCTGGATCATCGTGGTGACGGTGGGGAGCAGCACTGCCCTGGCCACCTTCAGCACCACCATATCACTGGCTCCGTCAGGCCGCCTGCTCACTCGATGCAGCACTGGCCGTCCGACAGCCCGACTGACCCCTCGCACCACCCACCTGCGGCCCGACCACTCTCACCACCCACCTGCGGCCCGACCACTCTCACCATCTACTGACGCACGACAGCCCGACCGATCCTCCACAGCATCCTTCGGCCTACCGACAAGCCCGACCAACAGACCGACTGACCCAGACCCTACATTTGTTATTTATCATCATTATTTAACAGTTCCCATCATAACTTTGTAACATCAGCGTTAAAGAGGGAACTGCCCATCATAACGTAGGTTACACAGAAAAGCTGGAGAAACTCAGCGGGTGCAGCAGCATCTATGGAGCGAAGGAAATAGGCAACGTTTCGGGCCGTCTGAAGAAGGGTTTCGGCCCGAAACGTTGCCTATTTCCTTCGCTCCATAGATGCTGCTGCACCCGCTGAGTTTCTCCAGCTTTTCTGTGTAACCAACAAAATTATCAGCCATTGATGAGCATAACCTTTATTCCTTGGAAACCTTGCTGTTGATGTAATGAGGAGGCAGCCATGATCCCATGATCTTGTTGCCTTGCGACCATAAAACAAAGTGGGGGATTGGCCAATTTGCGCCCGACCTCAATGTCAAACGTGCATTGATTGGACATTCACTGCACGGAAAATTGGAAGTTTGTCATATTTTCTAAAACCGTTCCTGACCATAGCGAATTGTTTCAATGTCCAAGTTGCTTTTTAAACTCCCCCTGCATCTATATAAGAGCACACTGTTTCTATTTTCATATTTACATAAATCAAAAAAAGTCAATATCTGGTGGAATTTATTTGTTGGAGCTTTGCAGTGTGGTAGACTGAGCTGGAAGATTAACATTTGCATTCGGGTTTGACCGAAATGCTTTGCATTTTCCAACATCTGTTGCTTTATGTTTCGAGTGGTTACAATTTTTTAATCATCTTCTCTCCAGTGGGTAAATCATGTGTTCTTTCATTATAAATAATTACTCCTTAACCCGCCAAAGCAATGCTGCTGTTCTTATGCCGTTTTAACAGTCACAATATCTTTCCACTGACCTCATTAAAGAAGGGCCTAAGCTCATTCCCATTGTGGATAATGAGAAACTAAGACAATTATTAGCAGCGAGGCAGCATCACTGGGGTTGTACGAGACTCAACTAACTTGTTTACTCAAACCCTGCTCATTGGACTAATGCACCAACATAACATGTTCCCATATTAAAATCGGTATAAAAATCAAACAGCTGTTCCAGATCCAATATCTGTAAGAAGGGTCTCGACCGGAAAAGTCACCCATTCCTTCTCTCCAAAGATGCTGCCTGTACCGCTGAGTTACTCCAGTATTTTTCAAATTTTTCACACAGAGAGTGGTGAATCTCTGGAATTCCCTGCCACAGAAAGTAGTTGAGGCCAGTTCATTGGCTATATTTAAGAGGGAGTTAGATGTGGCCCTTGTGGCTCAAGGGATCAGGGGGTATGGAGAGAAGGCAGGTACAGGATACCGAGTTGGATGATCAGCCATGATCATATTGAATGGCGGTGCAGGCTCGGAGGGCCGAATGGCCTACTCCTGCACCTATTTTCTATGTTTCTATTTTGTGTCTATCTTGGGTTTAAACCGGCATCTGAAGTTCCTTCCTACACTCATCCAACATCTTCTTGATAGTTCCATTTAGTTCACTCATGCTCTCCGGAGAGAAAATCTGTCATTTGTACCAAGCTTGGCCCACAGACCTCTGCCGCTGTAAGCAGCAACTCTACTGCTGTGCCACACAAATTAGTATTTGAACGTTTGGTTTTGGATCACCAGTCCATTACCAGACCACCTGCCCTAGTCCCAGCCTGGGAACAGAACTTCCATTGCTTGCCCTCTCATCTGGTCATGGGCCCTGACCGACTCGGATGGTATATTGAACCACAGGAAGGAGTTGAATTGCTCTTTTTCCAGACAATGCTTGATGTTCCTAATCTCCTACACATTGTGCTCCAGTGTCCATGCCCTAAAAGCAATGGCTAATGGGATCCATTTTGCTCCATGTTAGTTGAGGGATGTGTGGGAAGGAACTGCAGATGCTGGTTTAAACCAAAGGTAGACACAAAATGCTGGAGTAACTCAGCTGGACAGGCATCATCATCTCTGGAGAGAAGGAATGGTCGACGTTTTGGGTTGAGACCTTTCTTCAGACTGAAAGTCATGGGAAAGGGAAACAAGAGATATAAACAATGTGGAGATGAAATGAATGAAAAATATGCAAAAAAGTAACAATAAGAGAAACGGGCCATTGTTAGATGAGTTTAAGAGATGTTCTCCTGGGACTACAAAGATTCCATTGGGCATGAACCGCGAGTCATTGGCTTAGTTTTGCAGTACAGTCAGCCATACTTGTGCTCTTATTTGTACATTGTCCATTGGAAAATATACTGGTAAACAGTTTAATTCACCAAGTGTAACATTTGTTGATGAATTGAACAAAGCTGGGCATTCCTGTAAATGTATACAGCAGCTTGGATTAATATCCACATATTCCTTAATTTATCAACAAAATGTGTGCTTGGAAAATTTTTCAATTAAGCAACATTTTTTAAGTCGAAAAGACTGGCTGGCATTACGGATATTTTTGGGCAGTGTTTTCATACGGATGGAGAGAGGCACGCCAATTGTTCAGGTAAAAAGTTAAACAATAAATCAGAGACTCACTCCCCAAACATCAAAGTTCATAAATCAAAGAATATCTGTAATACTCTTAATGTAAGAAAGGGTTGCCAAGCACATTCATATGTTTATACTCGGTATAGAGGATATTAAGGGAGGTGACCTAATACTTCATTGAAGAGGTAGGTTTAAAAAGTATCTTAATATAGAATCGGAAGACGGATGATAAAAGAAAAAGGAAACTGATGGAGATAATGGAACAGGGGGAACTTAGGCTAGAGTAGATCAGCCATGGTCTTATTAAATGATAGTTTATCTTGGCATTATATTCAGCATGGACATTGTGGCTGAAGGGCCTGTTTCTGTGCTGTACTTTTCTAGGTTCTATGCAGTGCAGGAATGCAAGCCCATTCCTGTTACTAGTTTCTTGAATTCTTCTTTTCTTAGAGTCATAGTCAGAACAACTCTTAAAAGTATGTGCATAGCAATCTGTGGTGTGAATTTGTGGAATGGTCTGGAAGAGGAGATAAAACTTAGCACAAGCATAATTCAGTTTAAAAAGATGTACAAAAACACTTGTTTAAAAGGATATTGAGATGAGGATAGGTGATTGTGATATTTGTTATACGGATTGTATTGGGAAGGGTGATTATAGAGTGATGGGGTGTAAATATGATTGAGATACTATATAGTATTTGCGGTTTTTTTCTTTTCTTTTTCTTTTTTTCTTTTTTGTATGGCTTTGTAAATTTGATTAGCGTTCAAATGTAAATAATTTGGTGTACATATAGTGGCTGGTGTACATATAGCTGCAAAATTTGTATGAGATAATTACAAGCAGTTGAATAAGGGGTGGGAATTAATAAGCTTTGACTTCTTCCTGCTCCTTTTCGGACACATATGATTTCATTTATTTATAGATATTGTTTATGACACTTTATAAATTTGTGTTTTGTATGCCGTTTCACATTTGCACATTTATTCTTTTATTCGGTCCGAAATAAATAACAAATAAATAAATACATAGTCAGAGAGAGCGGAAATAGGCCCTTCGGCCCAAACTGACCAACGTGCCCCATCTGCATTCGTCCCACCCGTTAGCATTAGGTCCATATCTCTCTACACCTATCCCATCCATGTACCTGCCTAACTGCTTCTTGTGGATCAGCGAGCTGCACAGATTCACTCCGACGATACTCTCACCCTAGACTTAACAGTTCCCGATGCAGAGAGTCAGACACATGGTGTCTGTACCTAATAGGGGTCCTGGCCATCTGGAGCCGACTCCACGGGGCAACCCTGGGGTCACCCATGGGATGTCCTGATGACCTTTGGCAGTCAAAGGCCTTTGATTTATTATTAAATATCTGATGGCTATTTTAAGTAATCCTTCAACAGGTTTAGATTTTGTTTTTAATTTAAAATATGAAAAATAAACCATAATGCAAATATTAATAAATATTAATTAAAAAATTAAAGATATCTATCTGGACTGTACTTACTTTTCTCCACAGAGTAGATTACTTCATTCCAGTGCTATCAAACTGACAGGGAACATCCAAATTATATCTGATGGATAGACACAAAAAGCTGGAGTAACTCAGTGGGTCAGACAGCATCTTTAGAGAAAAGGAATAGGTGACGTTTTGGGTTGAGACTGTTTTTCAGACCGAGGGTCTCGATATGAAAGGTCACCTATTCCTTTTCTCCAGAGATGCAGTCTGACCCGCTGAGTTACTATGGGAAAACTAAAGGAGCAGTCAAACGTAGAGGTAACAAAGGCAAGGATGAGGATTTTGCCAGCTGAATGAGTTGACTAATGTAAGATAGTGTTAGTGAAGATTATCGGGAGATAAAAGGCACGTTTACATTTATCGATGATTATGATATGCAAGGCATATCCAGTCTGAAGAAGGGTCTCGAGATATAGTCATAGATTCTGCCTCACCCGTTGAGTTTCTCCAGCATTTTTGTCTACCTATGTTATTGAGGGAAACCTTAGCCAGGAGAACCAGGCTACATCCAACTGGGGCACAGCCTATTCTGTAAGATCATATAATGTTTTTGGAACATTACAACTCAGCCTGAAACGTTGCCTATTCATGCACTCATCAGATGCTGCCTGCCCTGCTGAGTTACTCCAGCGCTGTGTTCTTTGTCTTTCCCCCGGCTGGTTAGCACACAACACAAGCTTTCACTGTACCTCAGTACACATGACAATAAACTAAACTCAAACTAAACCTGCAGTTCCTTGCATCTCCAAGGCTTTTACTGGGTATCGAAGTATCTGGTACATGAACTCGACTGGTATCACCAACATTAAAAAAAAAACACTTATTGTATATGGTACAAGATGGAGATAATGCTTCCAAACAGCCAGGAAACTCAACAATTGTAGTGTAGTGTGCTGTTCTGTAATGTAGATGGAAAAAAGCGCAGAAAGCAAAATTCTTTATTGATAGAATATTTAAGTAACGGCCCCACTATGCATTCTGAATAATGAAACAGGTTGCTGGTGCAGAATTTCTTCTTCTGTCTCCATTTACGTTTTAAATGAGTGTGTTGTGCCGTGGTACTATCTTTGTGTGAAACACGGCCCCTCTGAGCACCGCTCCCGTCCCCTCTCGACGAGACAAAAGGCAATAATAGAGCAATAAGATGGAATGAAGCAAAGCCGAGCAGACAATGATCGGTGAATGTCATTGATGGGAAGACTATCCATCATCCACTGGCAACACGTAATTCCAACTTTCTTCCTCTGCTGACAGTTATTTTGCAGCAATGTCCCCGGTGGTCTGTGCTGCTCTCTGGGTCAATGCACAGTCTCGCTTTCCTTCAGCTGAAACAGTTACCCACAGGGCTGTCATTAGAAATCAGCTGTCAGTAGGTATTTCAGCCTCTTTTATTCCGAGATGGTCCCGTTCTCTAATATTTTTTTATGTCGGGGAGACTCCTATATCCTTGCGGGCGATTCCCTTCTGCGCTTGATGCAGTTTTTTCCTTGTGATTTACGTTGCATAGCTTCCGACAGGACCTGAAATCTTATCAATTATTAATATTTGGGTGATGACCTATGGTTGATGAATTGGCATGCACCTAAATCACTGTGCCACTCCTTTTACAGATCAGGGGCAGGTTGGTGGAGCAGAAAGGAGATCTTGCTGCTCAATCAATAAAACAGGTTGTCACCTTGGTCACTCAATCTGGGTGGGGGGTGGGGGGGGTGATGCCAGAGTGAGAGGCATGTCCTTACAAATCTCAGAATGTCCCAAAACCCTTTACAACCAACGACATGAAATCATACAAACATTACAGGTGTGGCATGGTGGCGCAGCGCTAGAGCTGCTGCCTTACAGTGCCTGTCCCACTTTCACGACCTAATTCACGACCTTAGCCAAGTTTGTCCTTGATTCATACTCGCAGCATGGTCGTCACGAGGTCGTAGGTAGGTCGGTCGTGATGCTAGTACTCGTGGCATCAAGTAGGTCGGGGCGTTTTTCTAGCTAATGAAAAATGTCCCGACCTACTTGATGCCATGAGTAAAAAAGGTCATGAATTAGGTCGTTAAAGTGGGACAGGCTCTTTACAGCACCCGAGACCCTGGTTCGATCCTGACTACGGGTGCTTGTCTATACAGAGTTCTCCCCGTGACCTGTGTGGGTTTTCTCCGGGATCTTCGACTTCCTCCCACACACCAAAGACCTACAGATTTGTAGGTTAATTGGCTTGGTGTAAATATAAATTTATCCCTAGTGCGTGTAGGATAGTGCTAGTGTGCAGGGAATCGTGGGTCGGTGTGGGCTCGGTGGGCCGAAAGGCCTGTTTCTGTGCTGTATGTCTAAAACTAAAACAGCCATTTGGCCCATTAGGCTGGAACTATCTCTCAGCACAATTCTCTGCTTTTCCCCAGCAGTACTGCAGAAGCATTTTATTCACAGTTGCCCAAGCAATCCCTTCCAGGATAGATGCAAAAAGCCGGAGTAACTCAGCGGGTCAGGCTGCATCTCAGGAGAAAAGGAACAGGTGAGGTTTCGGGTGGAGACCCTTCTTCAGACTGAGAATCAGGGGAGGGGGAAACAAGAGCTATGGAAAGGTACATCGAGAAAATTATTATTATTTTTTTTTAATTTTATTTTTATTAGCAGTACAGTAAATCACATTAATACAACGCATATATCTTATTACATTATGTTGTACCACTTCATTTTTTGAGCTTTAAAAAAGATAGAAATAAAAGTAGCAAGGAAAGTAAGCAAGAATCTGAAGGTGCAGGAAAGTGTTGGGAGAAGAGAACCCCTTAGGGAAGGAATTAGAGAAGGAAATAAAGAAATTAAATGAGAAAATGATGAGTGGCATGCAAAAGGAGAAATCAAAGCCAGCAACGGTGATGAAGGAAAGGTAGAGCCCACAATGGTCCATTGTTGAATGTGGAGAAGGCTCAGTTCCAGTTCCACAGTTCCATGCTGCACACTCCTTTTACACATTGTATTTAATCCCTTTTGTACTATCCTTCCTGAGAGTTGGATTTCAGAACACAGCCATTTTCTGAATTTTAAAAAAATCTTTAAATTTGTGTGCCTTGTACTAAAGAGCAAGATATATATCAAGTGTTGGAAGGAACTGGTTGACACCAAAGAATGACACAGAATGCTGGAGTAACTCAACGGGACAGGCAGCATCTCTGGAGAGAAGGAATGGGTGATGTTTTGGGTCGAGGTCTCAACCCGAAACGTGACCCATTCCTTCTCTCCAGAGATGCTGCCTGTCCCGCTGAGTTACTCCGGCATTGTGTCTATCTGAGATGTATATCCTCTGAATCTGTGGAGAGAGAAGAGTTTCAGGTCAATGACCCAACAACCTCAACACTGCTCCCCCTCCACAGATGCCATCTGACCGGCTAAATTTCCAAAGGTTTTCATGGATTCTCAGTTAAATTAGTTGTCTTGTTCGCTGCAATTTATTGCAACAGTTTGTGATGACCTTCCTGTAAAGGGCACTGGGATGCTTGGCTGATTGAGGGGTCAAAATAAGGGAAAGGTGTCACAGTGAGGATGATATTTGATGCACTGCTCACTCAGTTACAAAGTCAGCCTACCCACCCAAAGTTTAAATGAAAATGACGAGCGCCTTGTTTCAACCTTCAACCTCTTTATTCCCTTTAAAGCTCTCTTGAGAACTCCTGCTATTAACCAATTTGAAAATGGTCCTAACCTGAAGCACTGCCTATCCATGTCCTCTAAAGATGTTGCCTGAATTGCTCAGTTGCCCCAGCACTTCGTGCTTTGCTCAAAATTACTGCATATGCAATATACTTTTAATTTGGGATCGTACATGATTTGGAAGGAAGCTACAAACCTTCCTAGTGTTGGAGTCACAGGGTTGATTGCCTTGCCTTTGCTGCATATTTAAGTCACGAGGAGAGTGTAAATGCTTAGGTGGAAGGATATTACTTTCTGATACTCTGTGTTAGTTAAATCTGCAAAAATAAAATGATTGTGAATTTTTATAGATGTTTTGGTCCCACGATCTCTGGTTTTATGTGCACGGACTGGCATTACACAGAAGCTGCACACGGAAATGTAATTTGATGCTGAAACGAGAGCTGACATCTGGTTCTCTTGTCTAAGTGCGAGTGGAAATCAGGCCCAGTTTCAGCAGAGATAAAGCTGTTCCGAGCACTAGGGTTCATTTAGATCAGACATAGACTGCGCACCTACTTTAAAATAGCCAGACTTCAAGACATAAAAGCATTTAATGAGAATGACAGTGGTTGTCCATTTAGACACTGTGAATCGCTTACAGTGGTTCACCTTCATGTAAATTGGTTAGTCTCAGGGGAGGAGAAGGGCGGAGTTCAAGGATGTAATCAACCCTTGTTCCCAACCTCCACCTCCCCCCCCCCCCCCCCCACACTGACAGATCAAGCAAGGGGGCTCAATACGAGTAATCTGATTACAATACCTTCCAACGGCATTTCATTAACGCTGAAAGGAAATATGTTACGGTTTAAGCAGTTAGAAAAACAAGGCCAAAGAAGGGACTTGCTTCACTGCTGAGAACACAGGCAAGACATTTGCAATAGGGAACATCTTTCAGAGGACCTGAAACTCTTCTCTCTCCAATTCAGGCAACACATTTGCAGAGGAGTTTAGGGCTGGATGCTGGATTCTAAAATAAAACAAATAAGCAGTCTTTGAAAATCTTTGCATTTACAAGCGTTATTCCCTTTATCATGTATCTGTGCATGGTGGGCGGCTCGATTGTAATCATGCCTTGTCTTTCTGCTGGCCAGTTAGCACTCAAAGGCTTTTCACCGCACGGTTTTGATACACGTGACAATAAACTAAACTAGTGACGGTGGAGAAATTATCTAAAACACAGAATGACAATTTGTTCACTTTTAATAAGTTGCGTATTTACGGTAAATTTCATTAGCAAAGGATCACGAGTTATGGGAGGTGGGTCCAGGTATCCCAGGTCTTGTCACTGTTTGTGGAGGGAAGTGTTGTAGAGTGAAAGATAGGCTGGTAGAGGACCAATATATGGTGGACATTGTGTATAATGCCTCCTCCCTCAGACTACAGGAATGGATTTGATGCGACTTGAATTGTGGCCTCTGAAAATACCCATATACTGCAGCTTATCAACATGGAACATAAAGCAGTACAGTACAGAATTCATGCCCCATGATGGTAGTGCTGATTATATCACTTTATACCAGTGCTTTTTTGGAGACAAAATGGTGCCAATATTCACGTTTAATAAATAGTGTTAGGTGGCCTGATAATGACGTTTGACTTTCAGGAAGTATCGACATGTCGTATTGGCGACAACCACATATCTGGGCAGAGGCATCAGGGTTTGACGTAGTTTGCCTTGCCTGAAGGATGGTCTCAAAGATGTTGTCCTTTAGTGCTCCACCACAGATGGCTCGATTGTAATCATGTATAGCCTCTCCGCTGATGGACACAAAATGCTGGAGTAACTCAGCGGGACAGGCAGCATCTCTGGAGAAAACCTTTTGCTGAATTACTCCAGTAACCTGCTGAGTTACTCCAGATTTTTGTGTCCACCTTTGGTATAAACCAGCATCTACTGTTCCTTCCTACACAGAGTCCTTCCCCCTGATGGACACAAAATGCTGGAGTAACTCAGCGGGACAGGCAGCATCTCTGGAGAGAAGGAATGGGTCGAGACCCTGATGCAGACAACTGGTTAGCATGCAACAAAGGGTTTTCACTATACACCAGACAATAAACTAAACTAAACTTGAACAATTCTATTGGCATTTTGCACTTCCTAGCAAAGTTACAAGGAACTCTGCACAGATGCAGCTAAAGCTGCTGTACAGAAAGCAGATCCATTGACCTAATGTTTTCAGAAGCAAAACATTGCTGGCTTCCTGTTCCATTGTCACTCACCTCAAGGGATATGTCAACATAATGGTTAGATTACTGGACTAACAATGGTCTCGACTAATGATCTGGGGATACGAGAAGAAATCCCACCACAGCCACAAGGGAATTTGAATTAAGTTAATTAAATAAATCTGGAATTAAAAAGCTACCATAGGTTCATGGTTGCAATTATTATCAGGTTGTCATAAAAAATCCCATCTGGTGTTCTTATGTGCTTCAGCATAGGTAGTTTGCCGCCCTGACCCATTGTGTCGATATGTGACCAAGCCCACACTCTGTGACGTAAAATATGGTTATGATGTTGATTGAACTGCCTTCTGAAATAGCCTTGGTCCAGGCCTGGTTTAGTTTAGTTTAGAGATACAGCACGGAAACAGCCCTTTCGGCCCACCGTGTCAACCCCTACCAGCAATCCGCATACACTAACACTGTCCTCCACACACACTAGGGACAATTTACATTTATACCAAGCCAATTAACCCACAAACCTGTACGTCTTTGGAGTGTGGGAGGAAACCGAAGATCTTGTAAAAAACCCGCGCAGGTACGGGGAGAATGTACAAACTCCGTACAGAGATGCACCCGTAGTCGGGATCGAACCTGGGTCTCTGGCGCAGGAAGGCAGGAATACTACCACTGCGCTACTGTTCTGGCACGATGCCGGTTCTGCCAGCAACATGCACATCTTATGCATTAATAGGAAACATGAACAGACACGGTGGAGCAGGGGTAGAGTTGCTGCCTTACAGGGTTCTGTCTGTACGGAGTTTGTACGTTCTCCCCGCGATTCTTTGGTTTCCTCCCACACCGAAGACGTACAGGTTTGTAGGTTAGTTGGCTTGGTGTGCGTGTAAATTGTCCCCAGCGTGCGTAGGGTAGTGTTAGAGTGCGGGGATCTCTGGTCAGCACGGACTCAGAGGGCCAACTGGGCCTGTTTCCATGCTGTATCTCTAAACTAAACTACAGGGATAGAGGGGTACAGGTTAACTAAAATAAACATACACTGCCTGGGACATCAGTTCCCGTCTCAGGACTACGGACCAGAAAAAAGTAAAATAAGTATCAGTTAAAAGCAAGAATGCGTAAGATGCACATTCAAGAGGAAACAAAGCTGTAATGTGACAGCTTAAAATGGATGTGATATAATTAGCAGGTGATTTACCATGCTCCTACCCAGTGGAGCTCGGCAGAACTGATAGAGATATTCTGCAGCATTTCCTTCAGTTTTACAAGTAGAGGCAGAGGGAAGAAAGAAATTAACATTGACTTCATTCTTGGCAAATGATGTGGGTGCCACTGCCATGCTGGCTGTGCTTTGATACCCTGAGCCAAATGTGTTCATTACTCTAACTGGAAAATACTAAGTCATTGTTTTTGATGGCTTTTTTTATCCTTCGGAAAAGTTGGAGGGCTGATGTAAGTGCCAATTTTTTTTTTTTTTTTTTTTAAAAAGGGTCGCCCATTGGTTTCTTTTGAGTTGCAAGGTCAGGGGTTCAAGTGCTGTGGCTTGAGCAGAGAGCCTCAGCAAACAGCCGGGTGCAGGACAGAGAGAGGGTAGCTCTGTAAAGTATATGGTGTTAGGAAGGGGACTTGCCATACCAAGGCCCCATGCTGCTTGAGGAAAGAAAAAAAAAAAAAAAAAAAAAAAAAAAAAAATAGGTGCTATGCTAAAGATTAGATGAGTTATGCTCACTGCCCTGGATAATATTCAACCAATATTGACAAAAGAGTTTGCAGGGCAATTGCCATGTGTAGGGAGGAACTTCAGGTGCTGGTTTAAACCACAGACACAAAATGCTGGAGTAACTCAGCGGGTCAGGCAGCATGGGTGAGAAGGAAAGGGTGACGCTTTGGGTTGAGACCCTCCTTCAGACTTATTCCTGCCTGTCCCGCTGAGTTACTCCAGCGTTTTGTGTCTATCTAGGGTGATTACCACGTTGAGTTGAGGAAGGAGTGTGTGGGGGGGGGGGTTTCTGTGCTCGAAATGATTGCCTTACTTCAACATTATCACAGGGATTTGCAGGCAATAGAGGGATATGGATCACGTGCAGGTAGAGGAGATGAGTTTAACCTGGCATCTTGTTCAGCATGGACATTGTGGGTTAAAGGACTATTGAGCTGTACTACTCCATGTGGTAACTAAAATTCCAAAAACACTTACATTACAGTAAAATGTTCTGCGATCATAAGAAAGGTGTATGTGGATGCAAGTTGTAGATTCCTTTACAAATTTGGACATATGGATAGGAGTAGGAATGTTAAAGATGATAGGTTCATAGAATCCCAAGGCTCTATTCCAAGGAAGTTTATAGGATTCCACAGCACAGAAAGAGTCCTTCATACCTAGCCTTACTCTTTGAAAGATATCGTGATTTTGCCTGGAAGCTCCTGTGCTTTCTCCAAATGAGACAATTTTCCAGGTATTTTTCCAAATTACTTTTGAAAGTTCTTCTTGAACCTAGTCGTAAGATTGAAAGGTTTAGGGCACAAATTACAGAGATCCAAGCCCTGGCAGTTGAAGATGTGTCAACAATCATTAAAGGAATTAAAGTCAGAGGCTCGAGTGATGGCAGAAGATTGCAGAATTCATGGCAATCACAGCACCAATGCACAGAGTGATCTTGAAGTCCAGATCCATAGGCATCTGGAAGTGGCAATAATAGTTGAAAGATAGAGTGGAAAATAAGGCATAAGGTATGTTCATCTGCATTGGTTGGGTTATGGACTCAAGAAAACGTGATGCAGCTCAATAAGATTCTGGTTAGGCTGGATTTGGAATATTGCATGCAGTTCTGATCGTTCCGTTATACAGAGCAGTGCAGCCTTGTGCGAGGACATTTCCCACAGTATGCTGCAGGACTCGGAGGTGGAGACATTGGAGGGTGCACAGATGAGGCTTACCAGAATATTACCTAGTTTAGGTGTTAGCTACACAAATGTGGGTTGTGTTTTTGAAGGAGCCCGAATAGAAGTATATAAAATGATGAGAAGCAAATTTAACGTAGACAATCAGAGTGGAAATGTCAAAGATGAGATGGCAAACCTTCAAGATACAAGGGCAACATTTAAAGGAGAAGCACAAAGTTTTTTTTGCTGTGTGCCTGGAATTCACTGTCAGTGGTGGTGGAGGCAGATACGAAAGTAGCATTTAAGAGACATTTAGATGTGTACATGCAAATGCAGGGAATGGAGGTATATGGATCATGTGCAGGCAGATGGTACTACTAAATATTGATCTAATTTTCAGCACAGAAATTGTGGGCCGAAGGGTCTGTTCCAGTGCTATACTGATCTATTTAATGGAAATCTACAACTCAGTCGTGTTTAGTTTCTGAACTTTCTTCCATCAGTCTGAAGAAGGGTCTCGACCCGAAACGTCATCCAGAGATGCCACCTGCCTCGCTGAGTTATTCCAGCATTTTGTGTCTATCTTTGGTTTAAACCAGCATCTGCAGTTCCTTCCGACAAAATGTTTAACGTCTAATCTGCTGTTATATCATTCCATACACCAGCTCAATCTATGAATGCGAATCTGAAATTAACAAAGTAATTGAACGACTTTTGCCACTGAGTGAATCTTGCGGTAATGGGTTTGGTAGTCAGAACAAATTTCTCCCTATGTTTCGGGAAGATTTGAAAAGCTGTGCTTGTTGAATTTCATGTCGCAAGTGCACGTTGCAATGAATTATTGAAATAAGCCGCAGGGGCTTCCGTCCCATAGGAATGTTTAGCCTCTGTTATGCATAATGTCCAGTTGCACAAAACAGCTGAACAATGGCACCAAGCACCCTCCGTAATTTAGAGCAGAGGGGTAATGATTCATGAAAATAACCCCAGTCATAAACCTCATCAGGAAACATGCAAAATATGCACATTTTACATCCTAGTAACTTGGCAATGCCCATACACCCTCCTTCCCCCTGTCCCTGCCCAAAGGCAGGCTGGAGTTGATGGATTGCAATCCCACAGTGGGGTTGGAGGGCTAAGTGGATAGATAAAATGTAGTCCCAATGTGACACAGCTCATTTGACCTGTGTACCAGATCACAGCACTGCCACATTTTCCACACAACGCCATGCGGATAATCATCCGATAATGAATTGGAACACACTGTAACTGGCTTTCCCATGTAACCAAATTAAGTTAACTCATTTATTAAATACCACGGGACTTTTTCTTGAGAATTAGAAGCAACCGTGGAGGTTTACTGTGACAATCGGTTATTAAATTGAACCAGTCTGTAATTGTCTAAATGTTTTTTTCAGTTAGAATGTCAAAGCTTCACAAGAATTAATAATATCCTTGAATTATACAAGATGTACACCACAAGGAGGACAGAACTTGACCAACATAAGACGGGCTATTCCTTCACTCCACCCATTAGTATTATGAGAGTGCAGGTACATTGAAAATAAATTATAACGCATTGTGCAAATTCAGCATAAGTTGTGATCCCAGGTCAATATGACACAAAGTGTAAAACAGTAATGTCAGTAGATAGACACACAATGCTGGAGTAACTCAGTCAGGCAGCATCTCTGGAGAAAAGAGTCAAGACTTGAAGAGTGGAGTTTTAAAACAGTCAGAACTCAAAAAGTGCATCATTCACTATAACATCCTGAAAGGTGCAACAGAGATCTGTCTTTTTTATCTCCATCCCCCTTCTATAAAAGTCTGGATTATCTTTCTATTGCAGCAAGTTCATAGGGTGTTAATGCTGGAGGTATTTAAGAGGCAGTCAGATGGCATGATGGTGGAGAATAGAGTTCATGTCAACAGTTGACACTAAATGTGTCTTATCAGTACTTAGCAATGTTGTTTTTAAGTTTAGATTTGGAAGGACACTGGCCTTTCCGTGCTGCATTGGCTAAAGGGTATGAAGCTGCCGTTCAATTGATGTACTCCCATATTTCATTTTTCTCATGACACAGGAGGGAATTTTGCTCATTCTCAGAGCGATTCCAGTATTCTCACTCATTCAGTTATTCCCCTGTAATCCATTCAAATGGTTTTAAACCCCATCTGGATCTCTTAAAACCACCCTTCCCGCTAAGGGCAATTCACGGGAGCCGAATAACCTGCCAACAAACAGGTTGGTGGGAGAACCAGCTGGGATGTATCGATATGGTGGAAACCCATGTGGTCATTAAAAGAAATTGCAAACTCCACACAGCCAGCACCAGTCGTCCAAAGTAACCCTGGTCCCTGGAGCTGCGATACCTGCAGCATACTGTGGGAAATGTCCTTTCACAGGGCTTCACAGCTCTGTATAAAAACAGCAACACTGAATGTATAAACCAACACTGAAGATGTATGAAGTGTATGGCACTTTTTTATTTATATATAGATTTTTTTTAAAATTAAAAATGACAAATAATGATAATGGTCAAAGCCTAGATTCCTTCATCCCAAGATCATGAGATTGGAACAGACATAGGCCATTCGGCCCATCATGTCTACTCCACCATTCAATTATGGCTGATCTATCTCTCCCGCCTAACCTAATTCTCTTGCCTTCTCCCCATAACAGTTGACACCTGTACTAATCAAGAATCTATCTACAGTATCTCTGCCTTAAATATATCCACCTGACTTGAACCCCCCCCCCCCACAGCCTTCTGTGGCAAAGAATTTCACCGTTTCACCATCCTCTGACCAACAAAATTCCTAATTTCCTTCCTAAAAGAACATCCTTAATTCTGAGGTTATGACCTCTAGCCCGAGACCCTCCCACAAATGGAAACACCCACTCCATCCAAGTCTACCTTTCACTAAAACTTTGTTTCCTTTCGCTCAAGAGATAGTATCAAGGAATCCTCTGGCGCTGGCGAATCTCCTGGGCTCCGCCAGGTATTACTCGCTGCTCATTGAGGTTACATTTCAGGCATAAATGTGGAACCCTAGACCCTAAATGTGGAACTGCAGAACCGAATGTTATGCTGTGTAGAAGCAGAGAACACTGGGTGTTGAGGTTAGCACTGGGGAGATGAATAGGACCTCAATGGGGAGGGAGCTCCAGGAACAACAACAAATATGGACACAGTACTTGGTTAGGTTGGGAGTACGAGGAATGACAACCGACAGTACTTTTGTTGTGTACACAGTACTAGGATCAGCAACGATATGGTAAACAGTAGTTTTGTTGGCTATGGGTACTAGGATCAGGAACAATAATGGAGAGATTGTAGGGAGTTCTAGAAACAGCTACAATGAAGGAGTAATAATCTATCTGCATTAGGATGGTGTGTCAATTGACAAGTAGTTTAGAACGAGTTTTTTAGAAAAAATAAATTTGTTCGGCATGGACTTGTAGGGCCGAGATGGCCTGTTTCCGTGCTGTAATTGTTATATGGTTATATGGTTATATGGAGTATCCTATGCTTTCCCATACAGGGTTAGCCCATAAAGTGCCTATTTGTTTTTTTCGTTTTTGGTTTAACGATACAGAGCCGAAACAGGCCCTTGGGCCCACCAAGTCCGCACCGACCAGCAATCCCTGCACATTAACACTAGGGACAATTTACACTTACACCAAGCCAATTAACCTACAAACCTGAGATAGACAAAAGTGCTGGAGAAACTCAGCAGGTGCGGCAGCATCTATGGAGCGAAGGAAATAGGCAACATTTCGGCCCGAAACGTTGCCTATTTACTTCACTCCATAGATGCTGCCGCACCTGCTGAGTTTCTCCAGCACTTTTGTCTACCTTCGATTTCCCAGCATCTGCAGTTCCTTCTTAAACCTACAAACTTGTACGTCTTTGTAGTGTGGGAGGAAACTGAAGATCTCGGAGAAAACCTTTGCTGTCACGGGGAGAGTGTACAAACTCCGTACAGGCAGCACCCGTAGTCGTGAACAAACCAGGGTGTCTGGCACCGCAAGCGCTGTAAGTACAGCAACTCTACCACTGCGCCACCTTGCCGCCCGTGAGATCCTTCTTAATAACTTCCACAGCTTTGTTGTGTCAAGCATTATCGAATGAATTAAAATTTATTTTAACATTACCATTAGTACCATAAGAAACAATTAAAGCTTGAGAGAATCCGCAAAACAATTCACAACTTTACACCACATTAATTATTAATTAATTTAATTAAATCCGAGCATGAATTGGTAATTAGACATGGGATTAACGGAAAGGATAAGAAATAATAGATGATCAAATATCATACGAAATAGGAGAATAGGAGACTGAAGATGCTGAAATTTAGAGTAAAAAGCAAATTGTGTCAGGCAGCATCTGTGAAGGAAAATGAACAGACCGCAATTCACGCAAGGACCCTTCTTTCGAACCAAAACATTGTCTGCCCACTTCCCTCTACTGATGTTGCCTGCGTATTATAGTTCCTCCAGCAGCTTGTGTTTTTAGTTTAGAGATATAGCACAGGAAGTCCACACTGACCAGTGATCCCCACACAATAACACTACCCTACACACACACTAGGGACAATTTTATATTTATACCAAGCCAATATACTGACAAACCTGTACGTCTTTGGAGTGCGGGAGAAAAGCAAAGATCTCAGAGAAAACCCACGCAGGTCACGGGGAGAAAGTACAAACACTGTACAGACAAGCACCTGTAGTCAGGATTAAACCCAGGTATCTGGCGCTGTAAGGAGTAGCTCAAATGCTAGGCCACCGTGCCGCCATTTTGCTCATCGTACAGAACAGGATCAATCTTACGTTGAACATATCACCATGCAACAGCACCTGGCAACGTTGGATCTTCCAATATTCCCAAACCCAGGAAGTATCTATTTATAATCTAATCTGTGGAGTAATCCTTAACGTACTTTGCAAAAGTGAACTATCTCAGTTCTTCTGGTGTAGGAACTCCCATAATGTTGTTAGTTAGGGAATGATAGGGCTCTTGAATGGAATTGCAATGCATTTCAGTCAAAATACTATGTGATTTGAAGATACTTTGGCGATGATGTGATTCGCAAGCATTTACTCTTCTGAACCTTCCAGTTGGTGAAGAAACCTCGCTGAGATGTGGTGATGTATGTCATAAATATAGGGCCTCCATCAATGGTACACCCTGGTTGGTGTGTGTACACACTGGTATTCCAGTGGCAGAGGGAATGACTTAAATAAGCAAAATATGGCAGATGCTGAAATTCTGAAATAAAAACGGAGAAAGTTGGAAAGATGTACATCGGGTGCCATCTGTGGAGAGATCGGAAAAGTCAAATCTTTCTCTCTATCCCGAGATGCTGCCTGAATTATGATGTACTTTGTGCATGGCCTGTTTTATTGCAATAGGTGAATGTTTACGGTAGTGGTGAGTGTTGAATCCAGTTGCCTTTCACTGCCATGTGCAGGGGCATTGAATTCTCAAGGAGGCAGCCACTTTTACATGACTACTTGCTCAAGAGCAAGAGCAAATATTGTGCAAATGGAGAACAAAAGGATCACATGATAGCAAAAGGGAGTATTGGACACCGAGGACAGAGAAGGTGGTGAGCTGGGATGTGCTTAGATCATTAAACGCCAATGCAAGACTCTCACAACAAATAGCACATATTTGAGTTCTGGGTCTCAGGTCAGTATATTGATACTCGCAACCTACTATAATTTGTCCCTTGTTGAAAGTAATAAACACCAGATCTTTTAAGGAAAGTCTAGTAAATTCCATCAAATTGAACAGATCAAATGTTAAGAGCGTTCAACTTCAGTATATTTTATGACACATGCAAGGAAAGAGGAATCTCCGACCAAGACTTCAATGTTTAGACTGCACTACAGTCTCTCAATTCCCCTTTGCATGATGAATGAAAAACAAAATTGCCTCAATGACAAAATCTTAAGATCCCTGTTCAGACACTAACATGAACCAGACTTCAAGGCACTAACCTCTGACATCCAGAGCCAAAGATCACATTGATGTTTGCCCTGTAGTTTTAAACACAGTAAAATAGCTTGAACCCTGATGAAAGATTTTTTGTTTTGTTTCTGGAGCATATACTTTTGATTTGTAGGCAATTCTCAGACTTTTTTTACTTACACAACCCTGCGTCCAAACAACTCCCATGGACAATCTGTCTCATGTTGAGAAAGAAAATGTTGCTGTTGAAGTTAAATCTATTTAGCCCATTCGCAATACTGTGGTATTATACAAGGCCACCAGACAAAGTTTGCACCACAGGCAGAAATGTTACTGAAAGACAGACCTTGTCAACACCTGCAAATTTCACATGAATGTTTTGGGTGGAATAACCATTCAATGCTGAGCTATGAGGGTTTTCCCCGTGAACTGAAGAAAACACACATGGTTCTACACTCAAAACTCTCTACAATTAATGCAGATCAATTTTGCCACCATGGTAATGGAACATTGCAGCATAAAAATGCCACACCTGATTCTTTGCAACTCATTCTGCACCAAGAGGTAGTGCCACAAAATGATCACTTACTTTCTTGGACTATGGCCATGTAACAAGGGCAGTAGACGGTATCCATTTCTTATTGACCTTGAGATGATCATGGGGATGAACCACCAGCAAGATGTGACAGGACACTTTGTAGAAGGTACACACTGTGCTACTTGTGGAATAGGTAAATATTCAAAGTGGTGGATAGGCTGCCAGTCAGAGTTTACCTGGATTGCATCAAATGTCTTGAGTGCAATTGGAATACTCATCTGTATGTGGAATCAGGGACCATCAAGTTCAGCAGTGGCCACATCAATAGTAGGGCAAGTTCACATGGTTTATTCCATATAAAGTGGTAAGAAAGTTCAGAACAGAGCATACTTGCAATGGCATTGGCAATCTCAGCCTTGTTCCAATGTGCTTGTCCTAGTCTTCAAACAAGGAGGCATGGCAATCTCAGGTTTCTTCCTGCAGTTCACCCCTTCCTCAAGAGGAGGCACAGACAGTAGCTGGCAGCTCAGCTTCGGGCTTGAAGATGTGACTGGCAGTCTCTGGATTATTCTGGCAGCCAGTCTTTGCCTGTGACAGCGTGGGTGCAGTCCCGCCTTGTCTGTGGGCAGAAAGAAGTCCTGGCATCTCAGGCTTGCCCCAGCAACTCAGTCTTAGCCTCAGGTAGAGGCACTGGCTGTCAAGGGCTTCTTTCCCAGCAGTCGACACTGTGGCATAGGTGGTCTCACATTTACCATTATGGCTCAGAACACAGCTAACAAAGGACCTCTCCCTAACATGCCTGGGTTTTATAGGGAGCAGGCTGATAATGTTTGTGGCCAGCTAACAGGACCCAGCTGTTATCAATGATGTTGAGGATTGGCCTCTTGAGGCAAGTCAGCCAGTTAAAGGGATCAGAGCAACATCCAAGGGAGAGGGCACTGTCACTGTCACCAATACAATGGAGAAAATGTCATCAGATCCCCTCACTCTGACAAGGACAGAAAGGCCAGTGACTGCTCTTGAGCTAGTATTTCTAAAACAACAAAAAACAGATGGGACGATAGACCATGTGCAGGCAGATGGGATTAGTTTAAATTGGCTTCATGGTTAACATAGACATCATGGTCTGCAGGGCATGGTCCTGTGCTAAGTTCAATGCTCAAAGATGTCTTTATAAAGGGCCTGTCCCACTTTCACGACCTAATTCACGACCTCTGCCGAGTTTGCCCTTGACTCATACTCACTGCATGGTTATCACGAGGTCGGAGGAGGTCGTAGGTAGGTCGTAGCAGGCCGTGATGCTAGTCGTAGGTACTCGTGGCATCAAGTAGGTCGGGGCGTTTTTTCAACATGATGAAAGATGGCCGTGAGTAAAAAAGGTTGTGAATTAGGTCGTGAAAGTGGGACGGGCCCCATGACCCAACTGAAGTAATTCTGACTTGTTAGTGCAATAGTCAATTCCATCCTCCACATTGGCACAGTGACACAGCTGGAAGGCCTGCTGCTTCATAGCACTAGAGATCCAGATTCAATGCTGACCTCGGTGATGTCTGCATGGAGTTTGCAAGTTCTCCCTGTGACCACATGCGTTTGCTCCCGGTGCTCCAGTTTCCTCCCTCATCCCAAGGACATGTGGTTTGAAGCATCAGCGACCCGCGTTTGATCCTGACTACGGGTGCTGTCCGTGCGGAGTTTGTACATTCTCACTCTGACTGCGTGAGTTTTGTCCAGGTGCTCTGGTTTTTTCAAACATTTCAAAGACGTGAAGGTTTGTAGATTAATTGGCTTCTGTAAATTGTTCCTAGTGTGCAGAATGCAAAAGTGGGCTAACATGGAACCAGTGGGCCAAAGGACCTGTTTCCACGGAGTATCTCTAAATCTCTAAATATTTTAAGTACCAGTAATCCGAAGCATTCAAAGAAATTTTAAAGTTTTATTTGTCTCTCTCATTATTTTTCTTGGGGACTTTTACCTGGAGAAATGTCCCCAGGACATTAGCGTTCATGTCTGGATATTCCAAGTGAATTAGCAATCTAACAGCTATTATTAGTTTATGGAAAATTGGTGTCTTTGGCAAAGACCAACATTTAATGCCTATCCCTAGTCACTCTTTAGACTTTATACTTTAGAGAAACTGTGTGGAAACATGCCCTCTGTGCCAACCCTATACACAAACACAATCCTACACTAGAGACGGTATACAATTTTACTGAAGGCAATTAACCTACAAAACTTCTGCGATTTTTCAGTGACTTGCTGGCACCGGTCATAGTGGACATGTTGGAAATGTTCGGCCACCAGCTGCGACTGTGACGGCAGTCGCCGGAAATATTCCCTGTGGGACAGGCCCGTATGTCTTTGAAGTGTGGAAGGGAACCTGGGCACCTGGAGAAAACTTAAGCAGTCACGGGTAGAACGTGCAAACTCCATGCAGGCAGTACCCATAGTCAGGATTGAACCCGGGTCTCTTTCGCTGAAAGGCAGCAACTCTACCACTGCGCCACCGTGCTGCCTTTCCTTGAGAAGGTGGTGGTGAGATGGAATTTTCTTGGTGAAAGTATTCTCACATGTTGCGTTGGCAGAGTCAACATTTAGAATCCAACAACAATAAGGGAATGGTCAATATATTTCTATGTCAAGCTGCGGTGAGGAATATATGAACCGTGTCCAAACCCGAGTTGGAGGAATGAACAGAAAATAGAGGAACTCCCTAAGGTAGGAAAGCCAGAGGAGAGTTCGTTGGCAATCGTTAGATATTTTTGCTTCTATTTAAATTCATTGAGGTCAATGTCAAGGACACATTTAATAGACTTTTTTTATTTATTGGAGTTATGACAGGAAAGGAAGCCTTTCTCCGTCTGAGGACAAACCCCTAATCCCCATAGCAACAAAGGTCAAAGTGCTACTGAATCAATCATTTCCCAGGTAATAAAGTTAATATTACCAATGTTACTTTGGGGATATTAAAACATAATAGGTGTGCAACCAATAAAATAAGTTTGCATTTTTGGTTATGTATTAAAGACTTATTTTATATATATGGTACCAAAGGCAATTGCTTAACTAGTGTCTTTTTAAATGTGCTTCAAACAATATATTGATTAAGGTACAGGCCATAATGTCTATGCTGTTTATGACAGGTTAAACAGCCTAATCAATAATTAGTTCCCCTGTTGTCTGATTTCAGCTCAGTTGAAACCTGGGTAATTAATCTTGAGCACACACCATCACCATCTATAAAGGGCACTGCTTTGAAGTGTTAGTGAGTTAAAGTCAACATCAGAAATTGCCTATCTTGCATTGCATGACCGTGTAGTCAGAATAATAAATTGTACAAAGTACACCTTGGCCCCGCTTTAAGCAAGTCACAAAATCAATCTAATGAAATTGTATAGAAAAAGAGCTTATTATTAGAACCCACTTTCAAGGCCGCGGGTTGTCCCAAAGTACCGTGTTAAGAATATATTTTCAGTACAAAGCCCAGCAGAGGCAGTAACATTGGTGAATTTAGCACATTAATTTGACCTTCTACTCTCCACTAATTCAGCAGAATTGCTCAACTGTTTAAAGTGAATTGGTTAATGCTTTCTTCAGCAACAGAGAAGAGAGTAATGCCAGGTAAAAATAGGTGGACTTGCTTTTGCACAGATTCTTATACAAGCTCAGACCATCTCGACATGTACAAGCTTTAGGAACAACAAAAGACCTGCATTTCCAGCACATTTTACATTGTGGCCTTGTACTGTGCATTAACTAGTGGAAGAGGAAAGTGTAGAAAGGAACTGAAGTTGCTAGTTTATACCGAAGATAGACACAAAGTGCTGGAATAACTCAGCGGGTCAGGCAGCATCTCTGGAGAAAAAGGATGGGTGATGTTTTGGGTCGGGACTCTTAGTCTGAAGAAGGGTCCCAACTTGAAATATCCCCATTATTTTTCTCCAGAGATGCTGACTATCCCGTTGAGTTACTCCAGCACTTTGTGTCTATCTTAGTAAAAGAAGAAATTCTAGTAAAGATGTGCTTGCAGCAGAGAGGGTGAAGTGGAGATTTATAAGGAGGTTGATAAGAATGGAAAATGCAACCTGTGCAGAAAGACTGCTTGAGCTATGGTTGAACAGAGAACGCATGGTGTGGGGGTGTGATTTAATTGACCAACATAAAATTATCAGGACATTAGGTAAACAGGAAGGTCAAAGTTCCTCCAGTATAAACAAGGGGAAGAGGCTGAAGTAGTTGGGAGGAGGACAGATGAGGAAAAATATGCTTCCTCAGTCCAGAAGATGCAAGGACTTGGACCTCTTTGCCTGAGGAACTCTCATCACAGTTAAAAGTCGTGTGGAGATTTACTGAAATCCTTATAAACTGCTTTTCAATGGATCGGGCACTGGGAAGTGAGATGAGGTTGGATTGTTCTTTTTTGGCCAATATGGAGACAACAGACCACAATGCTTCTCCACATCATCCCACAATTGTAATGCAGTAGCCAGTTTGTGCCTTGCAGGGTCCCATAGTGACAATGACAACAATGGCCAGATCATCTGTCTTTGAGGATATTTGTTGAGTGACAAATATTAGAAGGAACATCAAAGGAAATTTCTCTTTCTTCAAAATTATTTTTGCATTCAGATGACAGGCCAGATATCCTTCTTCATCCCACCCAAATGTCAGAACCTTGGATGCTGCTGCAATTCTCCTGTGCAGTGTGGCAATTTTGCTCGGCTTTTGTCTGGAATGCGACTTGGACTCATAACCCGGTGACTCACAGATAGAGGAGTACCCACTGACACCAAATACTGTGTTGACATGCTGTCATCATCCATCAGTATCGTTGCGTCATTTAGTCAACATTAAGACTTGGAGGTTTTGACAAATCCTTCTATTGACCTGAGGCATATGTTCCAATTTAATAAGCCAAAGAGTGAAAACAATGCGTCTTATATTAAGTTTGTTTCTGCTTCAGAAAGCAGACTGCTGGAGGAACTCAGTGGGTCAGGCTGCAACTGTGAAGGGATATGCAAACGATTTTTCGGGTCAAGACCTTTCATCAGACTGATGGAGGGAAGATAGCTTGTAGAAAAAGGTGAAGTGAAGGGGTCTACAGTCTCTTGTGTTTCCTCAAGTTTTTGTATCAACCTGTATCTCTGATTTTCTTGTACTATATATCAGAATGAATTTTAACATCATGAAGGATAGTGGCTCAGTCACTCCACCCTAATATTATGATATTTAAGCTCCCATCAGATACATATTTAATTCAAGATGATTTGGTACCTATTCTTTGAGATAATTGAATGTCTTTCTGTCAGACTCAATGACATTTCCAAACTCATATTCCCAATGAAGTCATATGAGATCATTGTAATGCCCCAGGCCAAATAAAGCAAAAATGGTTTATTTTTGAAAGCTGACCTTAATAATGGAGCATGCAAGAATTATGCACAATTTTTATATCTGCCATATCAGATCTTAAATTAGATTTGTGGGCTGTATTTGCTTTATCAGATATATTCCTTCTAGAGGGAATAACTATAAAGGCATAGAATAATGACAAATCATAATCCTGAATTGTCCAAGTAAGTAGACAAAAATGCTGGAGAAACTCAGCGGGTGCAGCAGCATCTATGGAGCGAAGGAAATAGGCAACGTTTCGGGCCGAAACCCTTCTTCAAACTTCAAGAGAACTGGAATCTCTTCCCCACAGGACATCATTAAATCAGAAGGGATATTACATTTCAGTAGTTTAATGAGTAGCTTTTTCTATAGAAAAACAGATATTATTTACATGTTACCGACCATTGTAGGTATGAACTGATATCTTGTCCATAATTCTAGAGGTATATCCAGTAGTTTAATAATAACACCACCTTAACCATATCTGACAACCCATACATGATGCATGCACGCTTCTTATAAACACAAATTATTGACTTCTTTAATTGGCTAAAAGCCCTGTCCCACTGTACGAGTTCATTCCAAGAGCTCTCCCGAGTTTGCCCTGATTCGAACTCAGAGATTTACGGTAATGGCCACTCTTCGGTACTCGGGGCTCTCGTGGACATTTTTCAACATGTTGAAAAATCTTCACGAGTCTTCCCGAGCTTACCTGCCATTATCGAGTCTTCCCGAGTACCTGCCGTTAGCGTTACGAGCCACTAAGAGACGTCCCCGATCTCCGACGTACCCGCTACGTTCATTCTCCGTGCTTACCACGAGTTTGATTTATTTTTAAACTCGGGAGAGCTCTTGAATGAACTCGCATCATGGGACAGGGCTATTAGACTGGAGATTTGTCGTGGAGATTGATTTGGGTCGAAGTGGACCCTGCCATGAGAGCCCACAGTGCCGAGATACGCTTTGCACCCATCACCAAAGCCATGCACAAAGACTGGTACGTTGGGGGAGAGTATCTGAGCTGTCCACCTCCATCTGATGAACCACAAAACAAATTCTACTCCACCCATCTAATCTCTTCCATTATCCCCCTGGCTCCATAGCAGAAGCGTCCACGTCACAGGGCTGGAAACTGGAAGTATCCCGAGCTAATTCTGCTACCACCATCATCTACTGCGACAAGCGACGGCTTCCACCGATTGTTGCTGGAAGCTTGCGTTCTCTTCAGGGCGGACGATGACAGCGAGGGCAACATTTGTAACAAGATGGACACAAAAGTTGAAGAAGAAGATCATCCCTTCCCTCCATCAGCCTGTACATGAAGCAGGCAACAGGGGAGGTAGGAAAGGGTATTTACAGGCATTGTTTTTGTCTTTCACACCCAGTGAGTAACACATAGTAAACAATGACCCGCAGTTTGTGCCGAGATATCGACATTTCCCTACCTGTTTAGTTTATTACTATTGTCACATGTACTGAGGCACAGTAAAAGCTATTTGTTGCATGCTATCCAGTCAACAGAAAGACTATACATGATTATAATCAAGCCATCCACAGTGTACAGATCGGGGATAAAGCGTTTTGTGCAAACTGCATCTTCGTAATTTCCGTTTAACACTCCACAATGTTTTTCACAAATGGATCTTGATGCTGGCTGACCTTGTGGATGTTTGCACTAGTGGGAGAGTCTAGGACTACAGGTGATAGCCTCAGGATTGAAGGACGTTCCTTTACGAAGGAGATGAGGAGGAATTGAATTTAGTCAGAGGGTGGCGAATCTGTGGAATTCTTTGCCACTGAAGGCTGTGGAGCCCAAGTCAATGGATATTTTTAAGGCAGAGATAGATAGATTCTTGATTAGTACGGGAGTCAAGAGTTGTGGGGAGATGGCAGGAGAATGGAATGGAATGGAATACTTTATTGTCACATGTGACAAGGCACAGTGGAATGTTTTGCATGCATATCCAAGATATGCAAATAGCGGCCATCTACGGAACTGACAAAGTTACAAAGTATGCCGGCTCCTCCCCCCCCCCCCCCCCCCCCCCCCCCCCCCCCCCCCCCCCCCCCCCCCCCCCCCCCCCCCCCCCACAGCGGTTCCCCTAATGCCGGGTCCCCAATGGTGTTATGAGGGAGAGTTAGATCAGCCATGATTGAATGGCAGAATAGACTTGATAGATCAAATGGACTAATTCTGCTCCTATCACTTATGACCTTATGAATTCAGCATGGGACCAAGACTTGGGGTAATACACCAGCATCTATTACCAGTGAATCTGCTTAGACAGCCTTAGCTGCTGTGTAAAAAAAATAGCTCATCCATTCGAGTTGCTGCCTTACATCGCTTACAGCACCGGAGACCTGGCTTCGACCCCCACTACGTGTGCTGCCTGTATGGAGTTTGTACGTTCTCCCCGTGACCATGAGGGTTTTCTCTGAGATCTTCGGTTTCCTCCCACACTCCTAAGACGTACAGGTGTGTAGGTTAATTGGCTCGGTATAAATGTAAATTGTCCCCAGTGTGTGTAGGATCGTGTTAATGTGCGGGGATCGCTGGTCGGAGCAGACTTGGTGGGCCGAAAGGCTTCTTTCTGGGTTGTATCCCTAAACTAAACTAGAATCCATGTCCTCCTTGGTGGCAGTGCTGGTGGATTGGGAGTTGCTGTTGGAATAGTCTTGGTAAATACCTGGTGTGAGCGGAGCACACTGCAGGTGCTGTGCATCAGTGATGGAAGGTATGAATGTTTGAGGTGGTGGTGAATGGTATATCAATCAAGTGGGCTGCTTTGACCTAGATGGTGCCAACATTCTTGAGTGTTGTTGCTGTTGCACTCATCCAAGCAACTGGAAAGTTTCCAACAGTTTCCTGACATGTGCCTTGGAGATGATGGCATTGCTTCGAGTGCCAGGAAGTGATTCATTTGTTGTGGCATAACCCGCCACTGACCATCTCTATGAGTAATAACATTTGTGACTTGTCTAGATGAGCTTATTCATTTAGTTTGGTTTAATTTAGCTTAGTTCAGCTTAGTTTGGTTTAGTTCAGAAATACAGCACGGCAACAGGCCCTTCGGCCCACCAAGTCCCTGCTGACCAATGATCCCCGCACACTAAAGGGCCTGTCCCACTTATGCAATTTTTTTTCAGCGACTGCCGGCATCCGTCATAGTCACAGCAGGGCGCCAAAATTGTTCAAAATGGTGAAAATCCAGAAAAAGGTACGACTCTTTAGGCGACTACTCACGACCATACAGGCGACATGTGAAGGATATTATGTGGCGTGAAGGAAGTGTGACGTGAAGGATATTGATGATAGAGATTCTGGGCCTAGATCATGAAGTAAAATGAAAAGTTTTCAAAACTTACATTCTTACAGTTTTACATTTTAATCATTAATGTGTTTATGCAATGTAATCATTTTGTCTAAGAAAGACTATTATTTTAAATAGTTTTATTGCTAATAGCTTTGAAATATAATTAAATGTCAGTGAGATTAAAAATCTTTAAAATGGCACATGAGTTTCACAGTACTCAAAGCCCGACCCAACATGCTTTGTCTTCTCCCAATATCTATCAGGGCCAAGCCTCCAAATAATGCCAACACTCAAGTCAAGTCAAGTCAAGTTTATTTGTCACATACACATACGAGATGTGCAGTGAAATGAAAGTGGCAATGCTCGCGGAACAACAAAACAACCAAACAAATTATAAACACAATCATAACACACATATTATTTTACATAATAAATAATAGAAGGAAAAACGTTCTGACATGGTCACTGCTGATGCTATTGAAAATCAAGGCAGTAAGATTGTCCTTAGTCAAAGATGGTCAACGTGCGGCATTTTTGTCGTACAAATCGAGTTTATTTTTACAGATACAGAATGGTAACAGGCCCCTCGGTCCACCACGTCCGCTCCGACCAGCGATCCCCGCACATTAACACCACCCTAAACACACCAGGGACAATTTTTACATTTAGACCAAGCCAATTAACCTACAAACCCGTACGTCTTTGGAGTGTGGGAGGAAACCGAAGATCTCAGAGACGACCCACGCAGGTCACGGGGAGAACATGCAAACTCCGTACAGACAGCACCCATAGTCAGGATCAAACCCGGGTCTCAGAGAAAGGTCATGGATTTTATATTTGAGACGGATGAATGGTATTTGTGGGGGAGGTTATGCCTTTTTCCAAGTCATGAAATACCTTTTTTGGTCAGAAAGTGCTGAATCTGTGGAATTCCTTGTCACAGAAGGCTGTGGAGGCAAGGTCAGTGGCTATATATAAAATAAGTGATAGCTGGATTCTTGATTAATACGAGTGTCAGAGGTTATGGGGAATAGGCAGGAGAATGGGGTGAGGAGGGAGAAATAGATCAGCCATGATTGAATGGCGGAGTAGTCTTGATGGACCGAATGGCCCATATCTACTATCACTTCTGATCTTATGATCTTATGACATCTTGTTTGAGCTTCTGCCACTAGCGAGGATGCTGGTGGACCTGACTTGCGATTGGAAATGCATTCTGTAAGAGTGTTTCAAGGTAATTTTGCTTCCTGTTTGTAAGCCATTGACATTTAAATTCTGGTCTAATGGGAGACAATAGATTTACCAACTGGTTCACTAATAAGGACAACAAGGTCACTCCAACTGACAGGTTTGTTAATCAGTGTGAGTCTTTCCTCCAACCCAGAATAAATTAAATAGCTTGCTATTTCCAATAGTTTGTGCGCTTGCAGTTAATAAACTGGATAACTGTATTGTCAATACTTTAATAAGTTCAAGTTGTTGAGGTTCATATTGTTTTTCTTTGACCTTTATTTTACTTTGAGTACAAAGTATCTTCGTCTCATGTGTAGGAAGGGACTAAAGTTGCTGGTTTAAACCGAAGATTGACACAAAAAGCTGGTTACTCAGCCGGTCAGACAGCATCTCTGGAGAAAAAGAATAGGTGATTTTTCGGTTCATGACTCATTTCCAGACCCCATTCAATACCACATTCTGAATTGAGTTTGGCAAGGTGTTGGGACTGCTGCTTGAACTGCTCGCTGCAGGTTGCGGGGCGATGGTGAACCTATGAAGCTATTGAAGAAGATGTTTGCAACTGTAACAGCCCAGTTCCTTTCCCAACAGTTCTTACGTACATAAGAAAGATGGGCACCACACCGGGCGCAGTAGCTGCAGGTAGTGCTGCTGCCTCACACGTCTAATAACCTGGCTTCAATCCTGATCTCGGGTACAGCCTCTCCACATTCCTCCCGTGATCATGTAGTTTCCTCTAGTGTTCCAGTTTCCTTTCACATCACATGGACTTGCTGGTTGGTGACTGTAGATGATTCAGGTTGGAGTTTTATGGGCAGGTGTAAGAAATTAGTTTAAAGGAAACTGCTGGGAAATCACAGAGAGTGAGCATAGACTTGATGGGCCGAATGGCCTCTCCTATCCTCCTGAGCTCCAGTAAGAACAGGCCCAATCTACTCAATCAATACTCATAAGGCAAATCCTTTTATCCCAAGAAGAGTTTGGAAGGAAGAGGGGTCTCTCATTGAACCTTAACAGAATTCTGAAAGGCCTAGATAGAGTAGACGTGGAGAAGATGTTTCGGGAGTGTCTAAGACTAGAGGGAAAAGCCTGAGGATAAAAGGATGTACCTTTAGAAAGGAGATGAGGAGGAATTGATTTAGTCAGAGGGTGGTGAATCTGTGGAATTTATTGCCACAGACGGTTGTGGAGGCCAAGTCATTGGGTACTTTTAAAACAGAGATTGGGAGGTTATTGATTAATAAGGGTGTCAAAGGTTACAGGTAGGAGAATGGGGTTTAGAGGGAGAGATAGATCAGCCACGATGGATTGGCACAGTAGATCGATGGGCCAAACAACTTAATTCTGCTCCTATGACTTATGAACGGATGAAGAATCAGCTATGTGACTCTGCCTAGAAATGCTTTAAATGCATCTACATCCTTCTTTAAAGAGGAAGACCATAACTGTACACAATGATCTCACCAATGCCCTCTAGAAGGGTCTCGATCTGAAACGCCACCCATTCCTTCTCTCCACAGATGCTGCCTGTCCTGCTGAGTTACCCCAGTTTTTTTGTGTCTATCTTCCCTCCACCAAATTCTCTTCATTTGTTCACCACTGCCCTGTTACAAAAGAAGGCAACATTCATTACTTGGTGGTACACAAAAATGCTGGAGAAACTCAGCGGTTGCAGCAGCATCTATGGAACGAAGGAAATAGGCAACGTTTTTCGGGCCGAAACCCTTCTTCATTACTTGGTGAACTTGTGTTCTGACCTGCTGTACTTGATGTCTGAGCATACCCAGCGTTCTTTTGTGTCTTTCCATTTAAACCACAGTCTTCCCACTTGCCGATAACATAAAGTGCCTCGGATGACATTAGCTGCTCCTGGATCTGTGTGATCAGCCTGAGTTTAGCCAGTTCTTCTCAGTCAACAATGAAGGGTTTACTTAATTGTAAATTGAAATAATTAAGTTTTCGTCTTGCTACTTAAATCCCAAAGCCTTGGAACATCTTTAATCCTAAAAGAGCTTTTATTTTAAGCACAAGTAAACATGAGAACTATTGTACTTAACTTGTGTTAATTCCTTAGACTTGTAGATTAATCTGGCCTAATAGAATATTTATAATTACTTTCCTCTAGTTTTACAACAATTAGCTGATGAACATAGATAATTTATTCAACTAATGGAATCTAATCTAATCCTACTTGTCATTCCTTGGAGCCCAGTCAAAACTGGGGATACTGTAAATAAAATTCTGTTAATGCTACCATCACCCTTCTTGTTCATGTTCAAATCAATGACATTGGGAAATTATAGCAGTTTGAATCTCATTTCTTAGTTTGCATAAAACCAGCAGGGAATTGAAATGAAACTTATTTGACCTGAGAGTGGTGAGAAGGAGGAACTATCTCCCACAGGCAATGATGGTGGAACTGAAGAACATCGACGTGCTGAAGGGGAAGCCACGTAAGGCAGAAATGTTGACACGAGAAACTGCAGATGCTGGAAACTTGAACGCAGCACAAATATTCTGCAGGAACTCAATGGGTAATAGCCCTGTCCCACGGTGCGAGTTCATTCCAAGAGCTCTCCTGAGTTTGCCCTGATTCGAACTCGGAGATTTACTGTAATGGCCACTCGTCGGTACTCGGGGCTCTCGTGGGCATTTTTCAACATGATGAAAAATCTTCACGAGTCTTCCCGTGCTTACCTGCCGTTAGCGAGTTTTCCCGAGTACCTACCGTTAGCGCTAAGAGACGTCCCCGAGCTCCGATGTACCCGCTACGTTCATTCTCCGTGCTTACCACGAGTTTGATTTTTAAAACTCGGGAGAGCTCTTGAATGAACTCGCACTGTGGGACAGGGCTTCAAGGCAGCATCTGTGCAGGGAATAGACAGGCGATGTTTCGCAAACAGTGTACAAACAGCTACCCCCACCCACCCCACCACTAACTGGGTCCATGCTGACCATCAAGGTCACAACTACACTAATTGTGCACTAGTCGCCATGTTATTCTCCCAATATTCCTAACAACTGCCCCCCGCCCAACTTTGGAAACTGGAAAGTTGATTAAGGTTTTCAAGTAATTAAAGGAAAATAACAAAGAAGATGATTCAAACTTGCAAATTCCTTGCAATTCCAAGCTAGGGAAGTATTGAAATATTAAAGTAATGTACCTTTTGCTTGTGAATGAAAAAGAATAATACCATCATTTGAAGTATGATTAAAAGAGTTAACCTGGGGTTCTGGTAAATATTTATCCTTTGATTGATATTAAACTGGCCATTAATCTATTACTCTTGTTGTGCCTAAATTGGCTGTGGTATTTCCTGCTCCAAAGCAATGATTAGACTTCAAAAGTACATTGTTAATGAGAAAGTGTTTTGCTACTCTATGAATAGCTAGGTTCTACACACTATATCAGTGGCAGTATGTGACCTGAACAACACTAATTTGCTGTTTGGTAAGTGAGGCAACTTTATATCAGGAAGGAACATGGTTTTGGAAATAACATAAGCTTTGGAGGCTTCTTGTAAATCAATGCAGCTTTGAATTCATTACTGCTTGTTAAGCCATTGCACCAGTGGATAGGACGCATGCAGTGTGTAACTATCGATGAGTACTGTGCCACATTATAGGTAGCACCACAGACTGTAACTGCTGAGGCATCGATTATCATTACCCATGTTTGTTTTTCAAGATATAAGGTCAAGCACACTAATATTATTCATTTCAAACATGAAATAAAAGTGCACCATTGAGTATGTATTATATCTTGAAATGCAAACTGCAAACTGCTTCATGGCTGCTACAGACTGATCTGGTGGCCCCTTCCTTCCAGTCAGAAGCAGAACTGGCTGTGCTGGTGTGGTATTTCCCTGAATAAATGCAGCCTTTCTCTGCTGCAGATGGGGAAGGGACAGGTGGGGTGGAGGATAATCCATCAACTTGATAAATTGACTTTAAAATACCAGAACATTTTTAAAAAGCAGCGTTCAGGGCAGTCCCATTAATACTTTGTGATTATGACTGGTTGCCGTTCGAATTAGCTTTCGGCCCATTAACATCCAGGTTAATTTTGTAGAGGACACAGGTATTCGCAGTCTGTCCTGCACTTCTGCAGATAGAATTTCAAGCTTGGTTCTACAGATAATGATTGTTAATTTGTAATAAGCCGACAGGTGGAACAATTTCACAAATCGGTGAATTTGTTGCGGTTTTAGCACATTCCAGGTTGTCGTGGCTTCCCGACAGCGAGCTCCAAGGTAGCGGCCAAAGTCAACAATGCGTTTTCTACCCTTGGTAGCGCAGCGGTAAAGTTGCTGCTTTAAGCCGCTGTCCCACTTACGGGACCTGAACAGCAACCACTGGTGACTTTGCCTGCCACCCAAAAAAAAATCAAGGTCGAGGTGACCTGCAACCTCCTACCACCTCCCACGCACATGTTGAAAACCTTCCTCGACTATGAAGAAAACCGGCTTCGACTAGACGTGCGACTAAGAAACGGCAACATATTTTTAGTCAAGGCCGGTTTTAATCATGATTTTAAAAATAGCAGCAACCAAGATGAAGCCTCGACCACTTTCGACCATTAGGGAGAGTGACCAAAACCTCCGGTGACCTGATGGAAAACTTGGGTGGCCGGCAAGGTCACCAGAGGTTGCTGTTTAGGTCTCCTAAGTGGGACAGCACTTATAGCTATAGCTCCAGAGACCCGGGTTCGATCCCGACTATGGGTGCTTGTCCGTACGGAGTTTGTATGTTCTCCCCGTTTCCTAGTGGTTTTTCTTTGGGATCTTTTGTTTCCTCCCATACTCAAAAGACATCCAGCCCTTCAGCCCACAGAGTCCATGCCGTCCATCCATCACCCATTCACATTATTTCTATATTATCGCACTTTGTCATCCTCTCCCTACACACTAGCGGACAATTTTTACAATGGCCTAGTAACCTGCCAACTCCACATGTCTTTGGGTGGTGGGAGGAATCTGCAGGGAGAACATGCAAGCTCCACACTGGCAGCACCTAATGCCACGATCAAACCGGCTCTCGACCACTGCGAGCAGCCGCTTTACCAGCTGTTATCATTATTCTTGCAATCACAATGTTATTGTCGTAATGTTGGAAATGCATCAATTAATTTACACACAGCAAGAAGGTATAATGCCTGGTGATCTGGTTTTTATAGTGTTTATGAGTCGGCAATAAATATTGACTCCAGCCAGCTCGCTTGCTCTTTATCGAGACAGTGTAGAGGGATTTTAATGACAGCTTTAGAGGGCAGACAGGGACATGGTGTAATATCTCATCTGAGCGATGATAATATGTGGCAAAGGAAGTTTGGATGGAGCCACTGTGCCTGAGGCAGGTAGCACTATTTAATTATTAATACTGTCACTGTGGCTGTGCTTGTCAGTGGACTGAGATATTCATCATTATGTCCTCGAACTAAGCAGGAACACAATAGTACAGGTGTCCGTTCATTCTCCTCCCACAGAGACACAAAAGACCGCAGATGCTGGGACCCTGAGTAAGAAACTAAGTGCTGGAGGAACTCAGTAGGTCAGGCAGCATCTGTTGGAGGGAATTGGATAGGAGGCATCTCGGCTCAGGACTCTTCTTCAGAATGATGGAGTAAAGGCGGAACGCTGGTAAAGAGAGGTAGGGGTTGGACACATGATAGGTGCATTCAGGTAAGGGAGGGAAAAAGCTGGTAAAGACAGGCAGATGGGTGGAGATAGAAGCAAAAGCTAAAGGTGAAATGGAGACAAAAGAGTGCCAAATGACAGAGGTGGGGATATGGGTGGAATGGGACAAGGCAGAGAGGAAAGAGGGGGAAAAAGAGAAAATATGGGACTTTGGAGTAGGGAGTGGTGGGAGATGAGTAGAACAAGGAAGAACAGGATGTGTAGGAAGGAACTGCAGAAGCTGGTTTACACCAACGATAGACACAAAATGCTGGAGTACCTCAATGGGACAGGCAGCATCTCTGGATAGAAGGAATGGGTGACGTTTTGGATCGAGACCCTTCTTCAGACTGAGCTGGGGTAGTGGGGTAATGAGAGAAAAGTGTGTGCATTGGGTGGGGATGACACGGGATGGGGAGTTTAGTTCAAAATGGAGAATTATATTTACTTTGCTTTACCTTAGTCTTTATATATACAGCATGGAAAGAGGCCTTTTGGCCCATCAAGTCCACGCCGACCAGCGATCACCTGTACAGAAGTCCGGGCCTACGCACCAGGTACAGTTTACAGAAGCCAATTAACCTACAAACCAGTACGTCATTGGAGTGTGAGTGGGAAAACCCAGGCGATCACAGGGAGAACATGCAAACTCCACACAGACAGCCCTCGTAGTCAGGATTGGGTAGTCATAAAGTAATCAGGAACCAAACCTAATGTTCATACTGAAGATAGACACAAAATGCTTCAGCTGAAACGTCACCCATTCCTTCTCTCCAGAGATGCTGCCTGTCCTGATGAGTTACTCCAGCATTTTGTGCCTATCTTTGATTTAAACCAGCATTTGCAGTTCCTTCCTACACCTAATGTTCATACCATTGGGTTCCAGCATTTTGTTTTTAACACTCCTTCCACTGGTTTGGTTCCATTAGCTTCAATTGACCTCAATGTGCTGGTTTTGAGACACCACACTCAAACCTATTCAGCACCAAAACTGAAGAATATTTTTTGCTGTAGCAAGGGCGACTTTGCCCATTGACAATTCTCCTGACCAATCCTTCAATAGCATCAGGGCAGATGCTTGCCTGTCGGGAGTTTCAATATAAAACGTTCTTACAAAGTCTGAATGCCTGAATAGAAAATAGGTTCAATGTCATTGAAGCTAATAGTTTAGATCAATCTTAGAATTTAGTCCTGAATGAAGTATGACTTTGTCGCCAGGAAGTTTGACAGAAACACAACACTACCATCATAGTCTAGGCTTAGAGAATGGCTCTCCAAATGTTCTCACTTGTGAGTATTTCCGATGGAGAGGACTTTACTTCATAGGCGGAAAACTCACTTTCTCACTGATTCCTCATCCAAGAGTAAATCAAACAGTGGTTGAGCAAACAAAAACATTTGTTTTTTGGTTGCCAGCAGCGATATCTTTAATGTCATTATGCACAGAACAGCAGGGAGACCTGTACCTCTAGGGTGTCCCATGCAAATATGATTAGATGCTAAGACTTGAATGACTTTCAAAAAGCAGCGCAGGGTGCAGCAGGTAGTGCTGCTGCCTTACACCTTCAGCATTCGCAATTTGAACCCAACCTCCATAATTGTATGTGTGGTGTTTGAATCTTCATCCTGTGACGGCAAATATTTCCTTCAGATGTTCCCACATCCCATTTGTTCTAATGGTGGTTCCTGCAGGAACTGGGTAGTGGGAGAATTGTGGCAGAGTCAATGGCCTGTGGAGAGATTGGATTAGAGGGCAATAAGTGGGGGAATTGGACTGACGGGATTTCTCGAGGAAGCAACAAAGATGGACTTGTGTTGTCAGCAGCCTCGGGTGGGTGAAAACTGGAGCACCTTGAAGAAACCCACATAGTCACGAAAGGAACATGCAAACTCCACACAGACTGTGCCCAAGGTTAGGATTGAATCCTGGTTTCTGGTGCTGTGAGCCAGCAGCTCCTCCAGCTGTGCCAATGTTCTGCCGATGTTATAAGGTCATGAGGAATAGTAGTAGACAATAGACGATAGGTGCAGGAGTAGGCCATTCGGCCCTTTGAGCCAGCACCGCCATTCAATGTGATCATGGCTGATCATCCCCAATCAGTACCCCGTTCCTGCCTTCTCCCCATATCCCCTGACTGCGCGACCTTTAAGAGCATTAAGAGCTTTAAGAGTTGAATTAGGCCATTCAGCCCATCAAGTCTACTCTGCCATTCAATCATGGCTGATTTATCTCGCCCTCCTAACCCCATTCTCCTGCCATCTCCCCATAACCTCTGACACCCGTACTAATCAAAAAGCTATCTATCTCTGCCTAAAAAAATATCCACTGACTTGACCTCTACAGCCTTATGTGGCAAAGAATTCCACAGATTCACCATCCTTTGTCCAAATAAACTTTTCCTCATCTCCTTCCTAAAAGGACATCCTTTAATTCTGAGGCTATGACCTCTAGTCCTAGTCTCTCCCACTAATGGAAACATCCTCTTCACATCAACATTTTGTTGATATAGTTTATTAAATTGGAATTAAATCTCACTCCCTGCCTCTGTTAGAGTTGAAGGACCAATGCTTCTGTTTCAAGAACTGGAGGATTCCCTTATATCCCCACCAGCATTCCTGCTTCAAGTAACACCGCAAAACAATAATAACATTGGTGTTCACCTCATGAGATCATGCAATGTACTCCATGCAATTGTGACCTCCAGATTCAGCACAATTGGAAGGAATCCAATTCCCCTCTTCTCAAGAGCTTGAACCTTTCGAAACACAGCTGTCCTTAAACAACTTTGCATAATACCCATTCACCAATCACCCGGGCCAAGTTCATGGCCAGTCTTGATTTCAAATCCCGCTCCACAAATTTTCCACAACCCATCAAAGGCTACCCCACTCTTCCACTTGTGGAAGATGGACACAAAATGCTGGAGTAACTCAGCGGAACCGGCAGCATCTCTGGAGACAAGGAATGGTTGACGTATAGCGGGTCTTCTGACCATTCCTTTTGATCATGAACTCTAGCATATACCCGAGGTTGAATTATTCCATCTTTGGCCGAATCAGGGTGGAGCTGATGAGACCATGCGAGAGAACGGGTTGGAGAGAAGTTTGTGGCAAATGTCTCTTCTCTAAATTTAACGCTGACTAATTCTTCCATTTACAACTCACTCGCAATCTATTATGACATTCCTTAAAATCCACCTGTTGCCAACAGTATCATGTCACATTTTGTTTAGTAGTCACCGCTGGAACATTTCACAGGTGCTAGATAAAGGCATGGTATTGTGGTTTTGCGAAATCGCGGTACTTTTAATTAGTTGTTCATGAATTGCTCTGAAATGCAATTGATATATAATTGCTCCTGAGATGATACAGCATCCACAAATGTCTTGGTTTTAATTCGAATCGGTTCTTTGCAGCTCTTTGGAGGGTAACACAAGATATGTCAAAAAGCCGAGCTTGACTTAGCACTTTCTGCATTGTAAGCAAGTTATTTTTCCCAAAAGACGGCAATTTCCAATTATAATTTTGCAAAAATATAAAAACAGCTGTCTACCCCATTACAGTAAAGTTGTTAATGGCCATTACTTAACCTTCATTGACCATATGTGTGTGGTGAGCTGTACAATGCTTAACGAAGCCACGACTCTACCGAATATCTGCTTTAATTAGTTCAAATTCTTGCTTTCCATGTCTCTCATTCTGAGCCCCCCAGGCATGCAAAACCATCTGAAGCCTTTGCAGGCAGTTGCCTGATTAATAGACTCTGTTCAATCATTTGATGTAAAGGCAGGGCCTTTATTATCTCAGTTAGGAACCTTTTTATGACAGGGGGGCTGCAGAAAAAAAGCCTTAATCTACACACTGTGCCTCTATCATTATGTTGCAGACAGTTTCCTGTATCATCGTCACGAAACAAGTAGCACTGTTCCTCCACATGACAAAAGTTTATTTTCTTCAACAACACTCGAGAAAATCAACTCCATCCAAGATGAAACAGCCACTTGATTTATACCCCACTCACCATCCAAAACATTCATTTGTCACCAATGTAGCTGCTCAGCCAGGCTACCCTGACAACACCTTGCACACCCATAACCACTATCGTAGACGGTTCAATGGTACTTTGTGTTCCATATACCGAGGTACAGTGACATTCTTTTTTTGGATACAGTTCAGTACAGGCACCCACTATAATCTGAGGAAAGACATTCTTGCCATAGAGGGAGTACAGAGAAGGTTCACCAGACTGATTCCTGGGATAGCATGACTTTCATATGACTGGATAGACTCGGCTTGAATTTAGAAGATTGAGGGGGGATCTTATAGAAACTTACAAAATTCTTAAGGGGTTGGACAGGCTGGATGCAGGAAGATTGTTCCCGAATTTGGGGAAGTCCAGAACAAGGGGTCACAGTTTAAGGATAAGGGGGAAATCTTTTAGGACCGAGATGAGAAAACCATTTTTCACACAGAGAGTGGTGAATCTGTGGAATTCACTGCCACAGAAGGTAGTTGAGGCCTGTTCATTGGCTATATTTAAGAGGGAGTTAGATGTGGCCCTTGTGGCTAAAGGGATCAGGGGGTATGGAGAGAAGGCAGGTACAGGATACCGAGTTGGATGATCAGCCATGATCATATTGAATGGCGGTGCAGGCTATATTCTATGTTTCTATACATAAGCACTTAGATACTTCTTAGATTAGCATCTCAGATACAGTACAAGTTTATAGCAGGAGTACACTAATACAGTATACAGAGCCGCCAGATTTTGGTGCCATTTTCAAGTCTAAGTGCAGGGTGCTGGACCTGACCATGTCGGGCTGTTGTCCTTGTGGCGTTGCGGAATCGGCCTGGCTAAGTGTAGCCGTGATGTTCCCCGTCACTACTGTGCATGGTCCACATACTCTGCCTCTTGAATCTGTGCCCAGACCAGCCGAGCCCCAGGCTGTTTCAGGGCCTCCAGCGCCCACTCCACCTTCAAGATAGGCAAGGGTCTGGGTAGGCTGGTGCAAATAAGACTCAGGTGGAATTTTGGGGAGGTATACAAAGTTATGAGGGACATAGATAGGGTGGATAGGAGGACGCTTCGCCCCACAATGGAAATGTCTACAACCAAAGGCTTAAGATGAGGAATAACCAGCACAGAGGAAATGTTTTTTAATCCAAGTGATGGTTGCAATCTGGGACTCACTGCCTGAGGAGGTGAAGGGGCAGAGTTACAAGATTTGTGGACGGGCTCTGAATTGCTAAGGCTGAGAAGTCAATGGACAAAAGTCAATGGACAAAATACTGATCAATGGGATTAGTATAGGTGGGTACTTGATAGTGGACTCGAGGGTCTGTTTCCGTGCTGGGTAACTCCATAACTCTATGAATATCACCCATAGGTTCTCCAGATCACACAACATCCTGACTCTGAAATATATTGTCATTCCCTCATTACTGCTGGGACGAAATCCTCAAATACTCTACTCAACAATGCATCTAATGGAAGAACTGCGAGTGATACTACTAACCCCAGGAGAAGGAGGAAGGGGCAATAAATGCGTAAAAGTGTCGCCATTGATACTCATGCTTTCTGATGTGGTATTAATGTACCAAGTAAACTGCAGAGAGGAAACCAAGATCTTTTCTACTATTTACTATTGGGTAAGTTTCAATAAGGTTCCCCTCCATGGCATTCTTATATTGTTCTTTTAGTTGTCGTATGGGACCAGGAAATATCAACGTTTGACAACTGGTCTCTGCCCAGTGCCCAGTCTTGGCACAGAATTATTTAAGGCTTAAATACAGGAAATTGTAGGGATGATACTGGGAGAAGCAGAGAATGGTAGAGGTTTTGAGATCTCTTCCACAAGCAGCAATTGATGCTGGGCTATGATAGCACAGAAACAGGCCTTTCAGCACATTGTGACGTGCCAATGGTGATCAGATTACCAGGGTGTTGAAACTGAACTCATTACTGTCCCAGTTCATTGGTTCATAAGTTATGAATTAGATCATTTGGCCTATCATGTCTACTCTGCCATTCAATCATGGCTGAGCGATCTTTCCCTCTCAATCCCATTCTCCTGCCTTCTCCTCATAAACCCTGACACCAGTACTAATCAAGAAACTATCATTCTCTGCCTTAAAAATATCCCGAGGTCTGGCCTCCACGGTCTTTTGTGGCAATGAATTCTACAGATTTACCAGCCTTAGTGATGAAACTTCTTGTGGAATACTGAATAACTGATGGTGTCAGTTGCAGATTGGCTTTGGGGATTCTTTGGGTGAATTATGTTCCACAGAATTCCCATTTTCTTCCAATTCTACCCTTCTACCCTTGCAACCATAATATTTATACAAATGGTCCTGTTAGGTTAATGTTGACACCCAGATTGTTGATGGTGGGGAACAAAGTGATGGTCATGCCATTGAGGTACTGTAGTAAACATCCTTCTGGAGCTGCACATTACTAGGCAGCATGTGGCAGGCATTTTTATTGCCATTCCTCAGCCCATGCAATGGTCTAGCTGTGGGCATGCGCTGCTTATTATGTGAGGAGTTCTATGTTTTTAATTTGATTCAAACCGCAACAGATCTCAGCTGGACCACTTTAAATTAGAACCATGTACAAAACTGACTGCAGAGCTCAGATCTGATTAAGAGTACTCGGAGGAATAAAATGCAGCGTTCTCTTACTTTGTTGAGTACTCTACATGGCTGTGGGCCTTCAGATATCAGCTACAACTCAGCGGGTAGTGCTCTTGCCTCAGTCGGGGGTTGTGTGGATTCAACCTCATTCCAGAGACTTAAACACAGAGGCATGGTTAAGTGGTGCAGGATGAGTCAGATCGCAGTTGGGATGATAAATCAAAGTATTTTTGCCGAGTTGGTAGGAAACGACTTAAGGGCCTGTCCCACTTGGGTGTCATTTGCGTGTAATTTACGTGACATCATTTACGCGTCACGATGCGCGCATGGTGGGCATTACGCGAGCATGGTGCGTGGTGACGTAAGCAGTGACGCACGGTCCACGCTGCACCCCAGGATTTTGGGATGTACAAATTGGGCTTGGCTGGCTTTACCTTGCACTCATAGAATCATAGAAAATAGGTGCAGGAGTAGGCCATTCGGCCCTTCGAGCCTGCACCGCCATTCAATATGATCATGGCTGATCATCCAACTCAGTATCCCATCCCTGCCTTCTCTCCATACCCCCTGATCCCTTTAGCCACAAGGGCCACATCCAACTCCCTCTTAAATATAGCCAATGAACTGGCCTCAAGCTTATTCCCTTATCATGTATCTATACACTGTAAATGGCTCGATTGTAATCATGTTTTGTCTTTCTGCTGACTGCAACAAAAGCGTTTCACTGTAGCCCGGTACATGTGACAATAAACTAAAGAGAACTGAACTGAAAGGACAATCTGTGGCCATTGTTTTAGAAGGTTCTCCCTCGTGCCTATGTCAATGTTTAGTTCTCACCCATCAGAGATTGGTTTAAGTCTCGTCCATATGTCCATATGTAGTCCTTATGTAGGAGTTCATATGTAGGAGTGAATACGTCCATATGTAGGAGTGAAATCACATTGTACTTTGCTTCTGAAATTCCCCTCTAACCCTGACATCATTTAGCATTACCAACTGAGGGTTGATTTCTATCCCATCATCACACCATCATCTCATTGCAGGTAGACAAAAATGCTGGAGAAACTCAGCGGGTGAGGCAGCATCTATGGAGCGAAGGAAATAGACAACGTTTCGGGCCGAAACCCTGATGTCACGAAACATATCAGTCTGAAGAAGGGTTTTGGCCTGAAACATTGCCTATTTCCTTCGCTCCATAGATGCTTATTATAATATTACCATATTATGATTGCATCATGTGCTATTGATGTGTACTATAGCCAAGCTACATATTTGAACCAAGACTGGTATCAATTGCAAGGTACCAATGACAGGTAAATCAGACATACTCGCCATTGGAGTGTTCGCCCTGCTTTTTATTTCCATTGCTACGTACGTGATTTTCCATTGAATAACCAACATAGATGGATGTGAACAAGACAAGGAGTGAAGTTTCCACTGCAATAAGAAAAGAAAACATTGGAAATACTCGCAAGGTCGGGCAGCGTCTGTGGGAGGAGGAACAGGTCGTTTCAGACCAGTTATTATCATAGAACATACAAGGGTACAGAAGAGGCCCAGGCCTATGGGCCTCAATGTCTGTGCCAACCATGATGCTGAATAAAACTAATCCATCAGCCTATATATGGACTACATCTTCCCATTCGCCGCCTGTGTATGTGCCTCATAAATATTGCCATCATATCAGCTTCTACCATCTCCCATAACAGACACTTGTTCACAAACACCTCATAAATCTCATATAAATTCCTATAAAATCTCCTTTGTGTGTTTGTGTGTGTGTGTGGGGGGGGGGGGGGGGGTGGTGTGTGGGGGGGGGTGGGGGGGAAACCACTTTCGTCACCTCCTCCATGGAGGGGCGACTTTCTCAAGGTCGCCTCCCCCGTGGCCTAACAACGAGGATCGGCGCGACATTTCTCGGAGACGCGCCCGGGGCTTCAGCAGCAGTCGCAACGCGGACTCTCGGCGTGGAGCGAGCGAGCCCTCGCTGGGGCTAGCCGAAGGGGAGCGCTCCGTTTTGCTGGCAGCCTGAAGCCACGGTCTGCAGAGCTCAAGCTGGCGCGGCGTCCGCAGCCTGGGATCCCTCGTGGGGGACCCGGGGGGAAGAAGGAGCTTCCACAACCGGCCCGCGGCCAACTTCTACCGCGGGCCCGGCGTGGACTTACCATCACCCCTGGAGGGGCGCTTCGACCGCCCTCCCTGCGGTCTGCGGTGCTTCTGGCTGCGGCGCGGCGGGGACTTTAAATCTTCGACCGCCGGCCTGCGGCCTACACCGTCCTGAAGCCGCGGTCTCCGGTGGGGAAGAGTCGACTATGGACTGGCTCTGGACTCTGGTCCCGACCATGGGGGGAATGGAGGAGGACTGGCCAATTTTTGTGCCTTCCACCACAGTGACGAATGCTGTGGTGGATGTTTGTGTTAAATTTTTATGGTGTATTGTGTGTTCTTTCTCATTGTATCGCTGCTGACATATTTATTTCACTTGCACTTTATGTGCAATGTGACGAATAAACCCGTATTGTATTGTATTGTAAATGTTTCCCCTCTCACTGTTAAGCAGTTCCCTCTGGTATTTGACATCTCCACCCTGGGAAATCTAGGAGTCTGAATATCTACCCTCTGTTTATGCCTCACTTAATTTGATAAACTTCTATCAGGTCGCCTGTAAACCTCCCGAAACCCTTCTCCACCTCACTATCTATGGAAAACAATCCAAGTTTGTTCAACCTCTCCTTATAGTTAATGCTCCCTAATCCAGACAAGATCTTGGTGAACCTATTTTGCACTCTCTCCCAAGCCTTCAAATCCTTCCTGTAATGCATGAGCAGAACTGCAGGCCACTTATCCTCTGTCAGAAGTGAACGGAGTTGATGTTTCATGCTTTAAACAAGTTTAGAGATGGTGGGGATGGAGCCAAAAGGAAAGTCTGATACAGGTGCAGGAGATCAAAGGGAAATCAATGGTGGTGTTGCAGGTTTCAGGCGGACAATGATGGGACAACTGATAAAGTGGTTGATTAGTTCAATGGTTGATGGTGCTGCCATTGTCACGTGCAAATACACGGTGAAATTCAAGTTTTTCACCTACAGCCCAACTCAGTGTTGCCATATCTAAGCACAATCCCTGATTAACAAAATGTACAGAAATAGTCCACTGAGCCCGCAATGAAGAGGCACCGTAATTTGGTGCCATTTTAAAAGTCCAGTCCGCACTCTAGGTCCCATGAGCGGTGCCCAATCCAGGCAAGCCTCAGGCTACTGCAGGGCCTCCAGTCATCACCTACCTTGGACTTGTGGATATGGCTGGGTCCAGAGAAGGTACAAAAAAGTTCAACAGAACCTTTGCCAGTGTGTGCAGTCTGTAAAATTAGAAGTTTTGGTTTCATCTAAAATTAGATTCTTGCCGGCTACAACATTGCCAAGACATTGTAATCAGCTTTGTTGCAAAGCTGAGGACAGAGGGGTCAGGGTTTCAATGAAATGTGAGCTATGAATGCCAATATCTGAGGAGAATAAACCAGCCTTCAATGAAACCTTGAGTTTCACGTTATTTTCATTATAGATGGGTGCAAGAGTTTGTTTAATATCAATTTCCTCCAATTAAATTATTGTTAGTTACCTCACAATGTATGCTCCAACACCAAGACCCGGTGCTTGGCCTTGCATCACCCGGCGTGGCTTTAATGGCTGCAGGACATTTAACATCGCCCGCTGGGGGCTTTGACTCTGTCTTTGACTCTGACATGGGGGGGGGAGAGGGAAGTGCAGGGGAGAGATATGTTTTTTTTTTTGCCTTCCTTCACAGTGAGGAGAAGATGCGCTGTGAAGGATGTTTGTGTAAATTGTGTTGTGTCTTGGGTCTTTTTCGTTTTGTATGTATGACTGCAGAAACAACATTTCATTTGGGACCTTAACGGGATCCAAATGACAAATAAATTGTATTGTATTGTATTGTATTGTATTAATTACTCCAAGATATCAAAAAGCCTGAAGACCATTTCGCATTTATGTATAGGAAGGATATTCTTGCTATTGAGGGAGTGCAGCGTAGATTCATCAGGTTAATTCCCAGGATGGCGGGACTGACATGTACGGAAAGAATGGGTCAACTGGGCTTGTATTCACTTAAATTTAGAAGGATGAGAGGGAATCTTATAGAAACATATTACATTTTTGAGGGATTGGACAGGCTAGATGCAGGAAAAATGTTTCCCATGTTGGGGGATTCCAGAACCAGGGGTCACAGTTTAAGAATAAAGGGCTTGTCCCACTTGGTATTTTTTTCGGCCACTGCCCGCGTCATAACAGTGTCGCCAAAAGATTTTGAACACTTCAAAATCCAGCGGCGACAAAAATAGTGTTGCGACACTTGAGGAAACAGCATGCGTCAATACGTCATCATGCCTCATCACGCCACGACTTTTTCGGTGACCTGATACCCAAGTGGGACAGGCCCTTAAGGGGAAGGCCATTTAGGTGAGGAAAAACGTTTTGGAATTCTGCGGAATTTTCTGCCACAGAAGGCAGTGGAGGCCAAGTCCTGGATGTTTTCAAGACAGAGTTAGATTTAGCTCTTAGGGCTAAAGGAATCAAGGGATATGGGGGGAAAAAAGCAGGAACGGGGTACTGATTTTGGAAGGTCATCCATGATCATATTGAATGGCGGCGCTGGCTCAGAGGGCCAAATGGCCTACTCCTGCACCTATTTTGCTGTTTCTAAACAAATATATAAAGAACTACAGATGCTAGTTTATACCAAAGATGGTGTGGCTTTGCTTCCACTCTCGTTGGACATTTCCATACAGTAATCTTGGGCTGTTGGAGCAATCCTACAGCAGGAAGTAAAGCAGTAAAGACCCCGAAACACAATTCCTGAGGGACTGTTTTCCCAGTTTGCAACCAATTATAAATACACCATAACCCTGGACTCCAGAGGCAAATGAATTACAAACCCACAATCCGAAATGTATTAATGGTTTGATGTAAACCGTTCATTAAAACACTGAGGGAGTATGCAGTCCAGAAATAATTGGATGATTTTGTTGCTTGTTCCTGTCTAAAACTGAAAAAAAAACCAGGACTGTTATCTGGACTTGGTTACGTTGGTGAATTTCTGGAAAGGATTAAACTCATGGTCAGATATATCAAACAACTGTTGTCAACCATTGCTTGAGATCTTTATTCATCAGTAAAGTAAAAAATGATAGGATCATGCAATGGTATTAAACGCGTAAATTTTCTAAGACATTTATTAGAATTGTGTTTGCAACAGATTCACTGTTATACAGTTCCATGTACAGTAAATCAATTCACACAAAAAAAAACAAAGACTTGTATTGCTGTGAGTTCTGTTAGCTTCAATCGGAGCGAGATCTCACTGAAGTTAATATGAAATGTTAGTAATTGAGGGGGAAATATTGATGGGGGGGAGCAATTTGCTGTTAAGCTTCAGTTTTGATGCAGGCCCATCAATGTTAACCCGAGCCAACAGAACAGGCAGAAGCATCTCCCTGAAAGACAGCAATATGCTGTCACATAGCCACACAGTTCTTGAAGGAATGATCTTTCATGATATTTCTTTAATTCTTTTTGATCTTCCCAGTTTAGAGAGGAAAGCTCCCAGCATTAATGTGAGGATTATTCATCAGATACTGTATATTGGTCACACATTTTCTTCATATTTGACTGCTGCTCATTGTCACAATTATGATTTTGTTATAATGATCAAGGAGTGAGGAGGATTGCGAACTGCTTCAGAAATTGTCAATCAGTAAATAAAGCGTGGATGAAGCCTTATCACCCAGAACATCCTTTCAACACTCGAGTAAACATAGAAACATAGAAAATAGGTGCAGTAAGAGGCCATTCGGCCCTTCGAGCCAGCACCGCCATTCATTGTGATCACGGCTGATCGTCCCCTATCAATAACCCGTGCCTGCCTTCTCCCCATATCCCTTGACTCCACTAGCCCCTAGAGCTCTATCTAACTATCTCTTAAATCCATCCAGTGATTTGGCCTCCACTGCCCTCTGTGGCAGGGAATTCCACAAATTCACAACTCTCTGGGTGAAAAAGCTTTTTCTCACCTCAGTCTTAAATGGCCTTCCCCTTTATTCAAAGACTGTGGCCCCTGGTTCTGGACTCGCCCAACATTGGAAACATTTTTCCTGCATCTAGCTTGTCCAGTCCTTTTATAATTTCATATGTTTCTATAAGATCCCCCGTCATCCTTCCAAACTCCAGTGAATACAAACCTAGTCTTTTCAATCTTTCCTCATATGACAGTCCCGCCATCCCAGGGATCAATCTCGTGAACCTACGCTGCACTGCCTCAATCGCAAGGATGTCCTTCCTCAAATTAGGAGACCAAAACTGTACACAATACTCCAGATGTGGTCTCAACAGAGCCCTATACAACTGCAGAAGAACCTCTCTACTCCTATACTGAAATCCTCTTGTTATGAAAGGTAGCTTAGGAATGGTATATTTGTAATGTTAAATTGTACTTTGTATCCTAATGACCTGTTTGATCGCCAATAGCTGCCAAAATGAGCCTGGGGATGTGGTGGCATTAACAAATAGTTTAATACCCTTGCACTGCTCACAGGGACCTAACTCGATGTCTCAATATCCATAGCAAATGGGAAGGACTTTTATTTGGCTGTGCAGCAAAGTATGGGATTACACTTCTAACATCAACATCAATGGAAATAGATTCAGGGGAGATCTAAGGCATCAATATAGAACATAGAACAACATAAGAACAGCCCCTTTGGCCCACAATGTCTGTGCTGAACATGATGCCAAGACCAACTCGTATCTGCCTGCAAATAATCAATATCTGTCTATTCCCTGCATATCCATCTGCTGGTCCATAAGTCTCATAAATGCCACTATTGCCTTTGTCTCAACCAACACCCACAGCTGCAGTACATGTTCCAGGCACACATCTCCATCTGTATAAAAACTTGCCTTGCACATTCACTTCAAAAAATTATCCCTCTCACCTTAAAGCTGTGCTCTCTAATATTAGACTTTTGCACCCTGCGAACAAGCGTAATCCATCGCACAACGTTCAAATCATCCAGCGTGCCTCCAAGTATCTGTCTGCTTCTCTACTCTAAACCTCCACTCTCTCGCTCAATCCATTTATGCCCGTGATCTCAAAGCATTTGTTGGATTTATTTTTCTTGAATATATGTGATCCAGAACTCGGTGGAGAGGAGTTCCAAAGGTTTACAGAGGGAAGAATTTATTTTTATCTCAGTCTCAAAGTTGCCATGGAAATACAAGTCTTCTATTTTGAAAGGTCCAAGAGTTGGATTTGGATGCTGAATATTATCACTTAGTGCTTCAATGTGTGTTGAACTGAGATAAATATGCTTTCTGCTTTTCACTGCATCTGGCCAATCCATTGGCTTCAGGTAATTGTGATAGTGTGTCTGATATTTCATTTAATTGATTTAATTTTTTCTTTCATTTCCAGATCAAGATACGAGTAATTAGTAATTCACAGAACATTTGTGCAGGTAAATTTAATTGCTGAGATTACTTAAAGCTTGTGATGTTTGCTCGGTAATGCTCAGTGGCCTGTTTTGTCTTTAGTTTTAAGTTTTGGAGATACAGTGCAGAAGCAGGCCCTTCAGCCCACCAAGTCCACGAAGGCCAGTGATCCACGTACACTAACAATCCTGCAAATTAGGGAAAATTTACCATTATACCCAAGCCAATTAACCTATAAACCTGTACATCTTTGGAGTGTGGAAGGAAACCGTAGATCCCGGAGAAAAACCATGCAGGCCACGGGGATATCGTACAAATTCTGTACAGACAGCACCCGTAGTCAGGATTGAACCTGGGTCCCTGGCGCTGCAAGGCAGCAACACTACTCTTGAGCCACTGTATAGACCTGCCAACAAATTATAGGTAACACGGCCTCACACAATGTGACCACTCACACAAGTGAGCCATTTGTGACATCCACACAATGGTACTGACAATGTCATATTTCCAGCTATGTCAGCTGTCAAAAGTTTGAAGGACAACAAACATCTCTGATTCTCTCATTTCAAAATACCTTAATAAAAAACAACTTTATCAAGAAAGTCTAAACTTGAACTCACTTTTAAATACTCAAAATGGTTTCTGTCATTAAAAGCATGAAATAAACCATTTTAATTAAAAAGTGTAAATCTCCCTCCACTCAACCTACTTCCATGCAGCCATTTCGCCATTCAGATGAATGGGTCTGTTGTTTCTGTGCCAGGAACATCAGCCAGGAAGCTGCCAGTGGGTTCCCACCACCAGTCTGGGTCTTTTCCATCCACGAGGGAGTCCTGATCTTCCCCATGCCTGTGGGGGTTAACTTTTGGCAGGGCAACATAGAACCACCAACATTTCCCACTCAAGTCTGGCTCTCAGTTCATGGCACAAACTTCTCTGGCTGGACACAAAGAACCCATTTGAAACAAGAACATTCTTGCGTTTAGGAGTGTCATTCAATATTAGCTACGGGATCAGATTATAGGTGATGGGAAATTGTTTGCGGACAGAATCGGGGGCACAGCAGCAGCTGAGAAATGGTGCCTGCCACCGTCGAGTCTCAGGTTACGTTCCGTGATTCTGTGTCTGGGATGAGTGTTATTGATCCAAGGCAGTCACAGTATAAGCAGATGATGCTCATAAAAGGAAAGGTATCTTCACAGATCACAAAATACTAGCCTTTGGGGTAACACTTCTATAGCCAACTGGTTGTTTAAAAAAAACGATGCTCCGACCTGCAGCAGCTGCCAAGACACCTCAAAGTATTTTCCAGCCAAAGAAATGCTTTTGAAATCTGGTCACGGTGGAATGCAGGCAAACACAGCAGGGGGCCAGGGGGGGGGGGGGGGGGGGGGGGGGGGGGGGCAGAGAATGAGGGGGGCCAAATGAGGGGGAGGCGGGGATGAGGAGGGAGAGGAGGGGAGCAGGGGGAGGAGGAGCGGCCAACTGTAGATAGGACTGTTGGTACTTCTGTAACGTATGTAATGCATTTCGTTGTCTCTGTACTGTACACTGACAATGACAATTAAAATTGAATCTGAATCTGAACGTTACGAGCGCCAGCCACTTGTCAACTGCCCACACTGTATGCAAAACAAAGAATGTCCCTGCACCTGGGTACATGCGACAATGAAGTATCATTCATTCATTCATTCAATTGCACAGAAATATTAATATGATAAGGACTAGATTTTGCAATGGGGGTACATTGCCATGGATTTAGATTTAGTATTCTGTGACACCTTGTACATTTCCTCATGTTGCCTTGTCAGATGCTGAAAGCACAAGGCACTGAAGGAAAAGTTGACCCAGGGACTGTAACAGATGTATTAGGAGCAGGAGTTGTCCACCCAGCTGCTTCAACCCTGCTCTACCGTTCAATAAGGTCATGGCTAATCTGATCATAAACTCAACTCAACATTCGTGGGTACACCTGGCAACCTCATGGTGGTGCAGCGGTAGAGTTGCAGACTCACTGTGCCACAGACCCAGGTTCGATCCAGACCACGGGCGCTGACTGTACGGAGTTTGCACGTTCTCCCTGCGACCACATAGGTTTTCTCCGAGATCTTCGGTTTCCGCTCACACTCCAAAGACGTGCAGGTTTGTAGGTTAATTGGCTTTGGTTGTAAATTGTCCCTAGTGGGTGTAGGATAATGCTAGTGTACGGGGATCGCTGGTCGGCGCGGAAGGGCCTGTTTCCGCGCTGCATCTCTAAACTAAACTAAACTAAACCTTCCAATCCCTTGCTTATGAAAAATATATTCACCGTAGGAGTTCGTGGATGTCACCTAGCGGCTCGTAATGCTAAAGGTAGGTACTTGGGAAATCCGGTAAACTCGTGACATTTTTTCAACTAAATACTTGTGATGAAAAAAATTGTTACTTTTTACTCGTACGAGCCGCTACGAGACATCCACGAACTCGTACGGACCCACTACGGACATTCTCCGAGTTCGAATCAGGGGAAAACTCGAGAGAACTCTTGAATTACCTCATACAGTGGGACAGGGGCTTCACAGTACCGCTGTAATATCCTTCGCATTCATCTCAGAGAACGGATAGAGGGGCAGTTTAACTTCTCATCCTACTCTCCATCAATGCTTTCCTCCTACACAGTGCCGGATTTAGATGAAGAGAGGCCCTAAGCTGTTCCACTTGTGAGGCCCCCAACGACCGGACAGCCATGGCGGCCAAATCTCCCACAATTCAAAGCGAGGGAGAAAGTGCCCAGCGCCGACCAGTTGCCGTTGCAGTGCGCATGCGCAGGGCGGCCGATGATGTGCTGGCCGTGGTTGTGCGCATGTGCAAGGCGGCCTGCCGTGCCGGCGGATGAGGAGCGAGCGGAGCCCGGCGGCCCGGACACGGATAGCGGGGTGAGATGGAGAGAGAGAGATAGAGAGGGGGGCCGCCCAGAGTTGAACGGTAGGTGTTCTGCCTTGGCTGGAGGCCCCCCTAGACCTCGAGGCCCATCAATTTTTTCGGGGGGTCCCCTAGAAAGTGGGGGCCCTAAGCTATAGCTTGTTTAGCTTATAGGGTGATTTCACCAAATGTCAAATGAGCGTAGATCCCCCCTCACGTGACCGAAAATTTTAACTGGAGGACATATGTCACTTCGGTACATGTTAGTGAATGGGGAAACACGCACCTTCCCACCCGTTAAAAACATGGAAAACGGCCGATTTTTGAGCTGAAATTTTCTGTGCTAGTCGGGGTGACCGTGAAGCACAGCGACCTAAATTTTCAGGCAAAAAAAAAGATAGAAAGTAAGGTAATTACAAGAGGGAACTGAAGGTAGAAAACAGCGGAAATGATCAGCAAACATTTGCCGTGGTGATTTACAGGTCCAAAATATCGGGAATTATCGCGTTTGCTCGCTGAATTTCATCAAAAGTAAGTTAATAATTCCTTATTTTTGATGAAATTCAGCGAGCAAATGCGATAATTCCCGATATTTTGGACCTGTAAATCTCCACGGCAAATGTCTGCTGTTCACTTCCGCTGTTTTCTACCTTCAGTTCCCTCTTGTAATTACCTTACTTTCTATCTTTATTTTTGCCTGAAAATTTAGGTCGCCGTGCTTCACGGTCACCCCGACTAGCACAGAAAGTTTCAGCTAAAAAATCGGCCGTTTTCCATGTTTTTAACGGGTGGGAAAGTGTGTGTTTTCCCATTCACTAACATGTACCGAACTGAGATATGTCCTCCAGTTAAAATTTTCGGTCACGTGAGGGGGGGATCTACGCTCATTTGACCTTTGGTGAAATCACCCTATACGTAAATCTGGCACTGCTCCTACAGAGCAGCGTTTCATCAGTACTATGTTGAAGCATCAACCAATGCTTATATGCTTTTTGCCTCTGGCTTGGTACTTAAACCCGCAACTTTCTGGCTACCTTCTGTAGCGTGGCAGACAGTGGAACGGGAAGGCCCCTCAAGGAAAGTTATATGAATTGATGTTAAGATATTTTCAACATGATAATGCTTAACAATCATTCATTGAGCTCTAAAGATTTTTCCCAGCTGTCAAGCTCAGAGTCTGAGTACTGGGAAGCAGTCATTGTGACATGCATTAAACCAGCAACAATTTATAGTTGGATCCAGGCTAGTGTACACATTTATGACACTGTATCAAGGGGGAAGGCCAGCAAGAGGCCTTCGCATCTCCTTTCACATCGGATAAATGGGTTCCATTCTTTGCTCCACTTTCTACTTTACTTTTCCATTCCTCCCACAGCCAGAACATCTGAATTAATTAATTTCAACTCGTTCTAATTGGCAGGCTTTCTCAGAGCCCAAAGTGCTGGAGTAACTCAGCGGGCCAGGCAGCATCTCTGGAGAAAAAGAACCGGTGACGTTTCGGGTCGCGACCCTACTGCAGACTCAGAGGCCATGAACTCCCTCTCTTTGGATGCAAGTGTGATCTGTGATCTGGAATCAGGTGTTCAGAAAGAGTTGAGGATAGTTTAGTTTAGTTTAGAATACAGCACAGAAACAGGCTCTTCGGCCCACCAAGTCCGCACCTACCAGCGATCCCCACACATTAACACTATCCGACACACACTAGGGACAATTTACACTTAAACCAAGCCAATTAACCTACAAACCTGTACGTCTTTGGAGTGTGGAAGGAAACTGAAGATCTCGGAGACAAACCTACAAGGTCACGGGAAGAACGTACAAGCTCCGTACAGACAGCACCCGTAGTCGGGATTGAACCCGGGTCTCCAGTGCTGCAAGCGCTGTAAGGCAGCAACTCTACCGCTGCCCACGATTAAGCAACCACTTGACTTTTCAAATAACTACAATACATCTCTCTTACGAAGACCCTTCTTATCATCGGAAACTTCCTGTCCAAAGTTTGTCGGCTGTTTTCTGTGAACAACAACAAAGTTTGGACTTCATTTCATCTATCTTTTGCAAAAAAAGTTTTATTTGGAAATATTTTCTGAAACCTCTGCCAATTGAAATGGAGAAAGAACAAGAGGCTGCAAATGAGGCAAAGAGGCGGGAAGCATGTGAGACGATATTTCATCAAAGTCGTCATTTCAGGCACTGATAAGTTTCACAGAATGATTATGCTGCTGTATCTCTGCCAAGTGTTCATTGTAAGGAGGTGTAAGTAGGGCAGCACGGTGGTGCAGCGGTAGAGTTGCTGCCTTACAGCGCTTGCAGCTCTTGAAGCGCTGGGGTCCTGGGTTTTCGATCCCGACTACAGGTGCTGTCTGTACGGAGTTTCATCAGTTTCGTCCCACACACCAAAGTCATGCAGGTATGTTCAGTAGGTAAATTGGCTTGGTAAATGTAAAAATTATCCGGTGTCGGGTGTGGGATAGTGTTAATGTGCGGGGATCGCTGATCGGAGTGGACCCGTTGGGACGAAGGGCCTGTTTCTGTGCTGTACTTCTAAACTAAACTGATTTCTCTTATGGATGCCTCAACTAATCTAATGTCTTGCCTTAAGCAGAACAGCACCACCGGAGGAAGACTCGTGGAGAGGAAGTTACTTTGACACCCTAAGGACAGAGAGATCTACATAGCTCCAAAAGACAAAAACAACCGATGTTACTGTGAGGTATGTACTCCAAAGCTTGAATGGGATCAGATTTAGTAACGGAATTGTAATGGAACACAACCAGATTTTCATCTGAAAACAAGAGCCTCGGGTTTCTGATGGTTCCTGCATTTTGTTTGTGCCGCTACAGTTCGATTTCTCACTTAACAACAGAAATGCCTGGAGCCACAACCCAAGTTTTGGAGTTTTACTGAATAAATGTTTTAAATGTTAATGCAAAGAGCTATCCAGTATTAAATATCACTGGAGGTAAAATTTTCCAAGTTGCTATAAGACGGTTAGATACATCGTCTGGAGATGGAAGTGCAGGATTCACATTTTTGGGAGGTAAATATCTTCAATCCAAGATATTTCTGCAGATTTCAACAAATGACTATCCCAGGCTAGCCTATGTGTGGCTAAGGACCTGAAGCAAAGCCAGTGATTCTTAACTACCCTCTACTCTCTCCAGCAAGGCACTTAGAGCATAGAAAGGTTCAGTCTGAAAAAGAGTCTCGACCTGAAACATCACCTATTCCTTTTCTCCAGAGATGCTACCTGACACATTGAGTTACTCCAGCTTTATGTGTCTATCTTCAGTGTAAACCAGCAACACATAGATAGGTACAGCACAGGAACAGGCCCTTCAGCCCACTATGTCCATGCCAAACATGATGTCAAGCAAAATTAATCTCATCTGCTTGGACATGATCCATACCCCTCCATTCTCTGCATTACCATGTGCCCATCTAAAATCCTCTCAATCTTCAAGGTAAATTGAGGATTAGGAAATACATTCTAGTCTAGTGGATGAACATTTAGTCAAAATATTCTCTCATGCATTCAGGAACATTTCTTGCCTCCTTTGTTGGTAGTCACGGATAGGGACTAAACATTAATCTACAGCTCCTCAATTACTCCCAATGAAACTCCAGGTAAATTGTCACTGCTGGTTAATCAATGAGATCAATTGGAGGTCAAAGTACAGATAAGTGACACCACACAGGCCATCATCGATCCAGAAGGCTGAGTAATACCCCTGTCCCACTTAGGAAACCTGAACGGAAACCTCTGGAGACTTTGCGCCCCACCCAAGGTTTCCGTGCGGTTCCCGGAAGTTGCAGGTGGTTGCCGGAGGTTGCAGGTAGTGGAAGCAGGTAGGGAGACTGACCAAAAACCTCCGGGAACCTCACGGAAACCTTGGGTGGGGTGCAAAGTCTCCAGAGGTTTCCGTTCAGGTTTCCTAAGGGGCATAACTTGCTCTGATTCAAGTTCCACTCCACACTCCATGCTGACACCACCATGCTATTACAACAAAGGCAATACCTTGAAGGTACCACACTGACTGTGAAGTGCATTAGGATGTATGGAGACCATAGAGAATGTGGCAGAAATTCAGATGTGCCTGGATTTTGGAATAAGGAATACGTTTACGATGAACAATACGCCCACTATTTTACGTTTTGACTCCCAAGCGACCTCAGTTGCTTAATATTTATTGTGATCTTTCATAATACATCAAATTGAAACCTGGTGGTCAGATAATATCCCTGATAATGTAGTCTAATCAGGCATTCAAGACTTCCCACTTTCTCCTTGTAATTCTTGGGCACATGTGTTTGAGCCGACTGCCTCCGTCCTAATGATGCTTCAACGGCAAATGAACCCTCGACAAATTACTTCTACTTTAGTTTAGTTTTCTTTTAGTTTAGCGATACAGGGCGGAAACAGGCCATTCGGCCCATCGAGTCTGCACCGACCAGCGATCTCCGCACACTAACATTATCCAATGCACACTAGGGATGATTTACACTTACACCAAGCCAATCAACCTACAGAGCTGTACGTCTTTGAAGTGTGGGAGGAAACCGAAGATCTGGGAGAAAACTAGCGCTGTACACGGGGAGAAGGTACAAACTGCGTACAGACAGCACCCGTAGTGGGGATTGAATCCGGGTCTCCAGCGCTGCAAGTGCTGTAAGGCAGCAACTCTACCGCTGTACCACCGTGCCTGCCCAATTGTTTTGAGTTTTCTGAGGATCCCGTTGACTTCTTGCTCTTGCATCCTATTTGCCCACAGGATGCCAATGTTTTGTATTCTTCTAAATAATGCCTAGGTTGCACTTGGACAAAGGCTTATCCTGCTGTTAATGCAGAGTAAGCCTTGCTCCTGTCAAGGATATCAATACATCTTCTCAACAGGGATACAGCAGGGATCTCTATTTGCAGTTTACATCTGTTTGCACGTACATTTAAAGAAAATAGATTATCTAGCACAATTCACAACCCTGTGACATTCTAACTGGTAATGCAGGCAATGAAGAACTTTATGAAATGCAGTTACCATAACAATTATGGAAGAAATCCACCCTGTGGCCATTTGACACAGCGAGATCACACAAGCATCATCATGATAATTGGCCCAGAATCAGAAACCCAGAACATCACACAAACCATCCTCCCTTCCATTGACTCCATTTACACTTCACACAGCCTCAGCAAGGCCACCAGCATAATCAAGGACAAATCGCACCCCGGCCACCCCCTCTTCTCCCCTCTCTCATCAGGCAAGAGGAACAGAAGTGCGAAAACGCACACCTCCAGATTCAGGGACATTTTCTTCCCAGCTGCTATCTGGCAACTGAAACATCCTACCAACAACTAGAGAGCTAATATCTACTTCATTTGAGACCCTCAGACTATCTTTTTAATTGGACTTCATCTTGCACTTAACACTATCCATGTTATTCCCTTTATCATGTATCTGTACACTGTGGATGGTTCAATTGTAATCACGTATTGCCTTTCTGAAGAAGGGTTTCGGCCCGAAACGTTGCCTATTTCCTTCGCTCCATAGATGCTGCTGCACCCGCTGAGTTTCTCCAGCTTTTTTGTGTAACCTTGCCTTTCCACTGACTGGTTAGCATACAAAAGCTTTTCACTGTACCTCGCGTACATGGCAAGAAACTAATCTAAACTAAAACGAAGTTACACCCAAAATTCCCAACATCTGGAGAGATTTTTATTTCCTTTACTGAGGAAATGCTGCAATATCTTTGACATTGTATTTCAGATGAGTTGCTAAAGCAACAGATTTAATGGAATATGGCATCATTTTGAAAAACAGGGGATTGCAATAAGGCATGACTATTGCAGTGTTGTTTGTGACGGCTTTATCACAAACTGATGTCTTCAGGACCAAAAGCACTTTGGTGGAACATGTTGACAATGTGCTCAAAGTGCAGGTGAGTCTTTCTTTGAATGTCAAGCACTTGGTTGAATGTGAATTGTGGACACAAATGGCATTTGCTTTATTTTTAAGTACTGTACATTCAGGCTGAAAAGTCAGTCCCAGACACATTTCCCTTGAGAATGTTTGCAAGTGGCTTCAGCGAACAATGAAAAACTCCTATGAAAAGCCACCGGGAATTACCTCAGTAACACTAGGTTAGTGGAACAATGCTTGAACAATAAAACACCATTTATACCGTGTTATAATGAAGGTGCTTCACAGCAGCAAGGACGGAGGCCTGTTTGGGTCAATAGTTCATGTTATATTAGCAGAATAGGGCACTTTGGCCAATCGCGTCTACTCTGCCATTCAATCATGGATGATCTATCTTTCCCTCTCAACCCCATTCTCCAGCCTTCTCCCCATAACCCCAGGCACCCGTACTAATCAAGAATCTGTCAATTTCTGCTTTAAAAATATCCATTGACTTGGCCTCCACAGCCTTCCGTGGCAATGAATTCCACAGATTCACCACCCTCTGGATAAAGAAATGTCTCTTCTCCTCCATTATAATGGGTTGTCCTTTTATTCTAAGGCAATGGCTTCTGGTCCTAGTCTCTCCCACTAGTAGAAACATCCTCTCCACGTTTCACTCTATCCAGGCCTTTCACTATTCGGTAAGTTTCAATGTGGTCCCATCTCATCCTTCTAAACTCCAGCGAGTAGAGGCCCAGTGCCTTCCAATGTTCATCAGGGCTAGTTCATTAGGGCTAGTGACCTAAAGCTTTGGCAAAGGGGAGTGGTGTGCAGAGGCTTCAGGAGCAACAAACAATCTGCTGGAGGAAATCAGCAGGTTGAGCAGTTTCTATGGAGAGAAATGAGTATCAACGTTTTGAGTCAAGATCCTTCATCTGTCGCCCACTGTCCGCTCTCCACAGATATTGCTCGGCTCATTAAGTTATTCCTGCTGATGCAGTCAGCATCTGCAGTCCATTGATTCGAACCATACAGACTAGAACCATTCTGGATGAAGGTTGGGCCTCCATAGGAAGTATCTTTGAGTTTGGATACTCTCAGATCAGAGAAGCATCGACTCCTTGGAGCCTTGGAGGAGATTCCAAAGACAATGTTGAGATTTGAAAACACGGATGAGAATTTTAAAATTCGAGGCACTTTAAAAAGGTGATACTAATCACAGTCCCTGCAACTTCCCTGCAAGCTAAAGGGTTGTTAGTCTTCAGACTGGAGATGTGACACTCATTTGGTTTAGTTTTAATTTAGTTTGGTTTTAGAGATACAACGTGGAAACAGGCCCTTCGTCCCACTGAGTCCACACCGCACACGTATACTATCTGACACACTGGGGATAAGTTACAATTATACCAAGCCAAACCTGTACGTCTTTGGAGTGTGCGAGGAAACCGGAGATCCCAGAGAAAACCCACGCATGTCACGGGGAGAGCGTACAAACCACGTTAAGACAGGCACGTGTAGACTGGATCGAAACCCATTTAGAACGGAGATGAGGAAACACTTTTTCACACAGAGAGTTGTGAGTCTGTGGAATTCTCTGCCTCAGAGGGCGGTGGAGGCCAGTTCTCTGGATACTTTCAAGGGAAAGCAAGATAGGGCTCTTAAAGATAGTGGAGTCAGGGGATACGGGGAGAAGGCAGGGACGGGGTACTGATTGGGGATGATCAGCCATGATCACATTGAATGGTGGTGCTGGATCGAAGGGCCGAATGGCCTACTCCTGCACCTATTGTCCCGGTTATTAACCCGGTTCTCAGGCAGCACTTCTACCGCTGCGCCACCGTGCTGCCCCATGGCCACAGGCGGTCAGCAACCATCTTGACCGTTTACTCTGCTGAAGCAGAGAGTTAATCTTGTGACGCTAGACTGGAGATTGTTGGCCACTCATCTTCCACGAAAGCCATTTTGTGTTGTTAAAGCTGTGTAAGTATCGTGCCAATGGCCCTGTAATTGTTTCCTAACGACCTGTAAATCACAAAGCGTGGTCATTTCATTATTCGCAGGCTATCATCGAGCGATTGAATGATGCAGTACTTTGCCGTAATTGCAGCAGGGTTCAAATTCAGTCACGGCAGCATTTCCAAGGCATGCACTTCATTCTGCATCTGGCTGCAGCCTGCAAGGACTGTCCTTTTCTCCTGTACTCTCCCACGAATAGCAGAATCCTCCTGCCAAATGTCTATTTAATGATGCTCTAATGAAATCACCACTGATTTATGCTTAGTAGATTCAAAAGATATTTTCATGGAAAAGTTACATTAACTTTTACAATCAAACATCTTAGAAAGTAACTTTTATTTATATATCATGCTCTTGCAGTCCATAAAATCACAACGGTGGGTGGCACGGTGGCGCAGCGGTAGAGTTGCTGCCTTGCTGCGCCAGAGACCCGGGTTCGATCCTGACCACGGGTGCTGTCTGTACAGAGTTTGTACGTTCTCCCCGTGACCTGTGAGGGTTTTCTCTGAGATCTTTGGTTTCCTCCCACACTCCAAAGATGTACAGGTTTTTAAGTTAATTGGCTGTAAATTGTCCCTAGTGTGTGTTGGGTAGTGTTAATGTGCGGGGCTGCTGATTAGTGTGGACTCGGTGGGCCGAATGGCCTGTTTCCACGCTGTATCTATAAACTAAACTGGAAGCTGACTCACTCTCACTCACTCTCTCTCTCTCTCTACAGATGCTGCCTGACCATGTTTTTTCTATATTATTTCATGTTTAGTTTTAACTAAACTAAAATGAAACTAAATCAGATTGCTGACCTTATTTCAACATTTATCTAAGATTCCAAAGGCCTTGTTAGATGCTTCATGCTAAGGAGAAGCCTCTTTGCTTATTTCCTTCACAAAGTTCATCATAATCATTGCAGATCTAGGTTAGGTAGAGGAGATTTACCACCGTGACAATGAGCAAGGTGAAGTTCAGTTATGTGAAGCAGCTGAAGAATGGGGATGTTCGGTTTAGAATGGAGAAGACCTGTGTGAAGGAAGGAACTTCAGATGCTGGTTTCAACCGAAGAAAGACACAAAATGCTGGAGTAACTCAGCGGACAGGCAGCATCTCTGGAGAGAAGGAATGAGTGTCGTTTCAGGTCGAGACTTCTGTAGAAGGGTCTTGAGTCGATCCGAGACATCACCCATTCCTTCTCTTCAGAGATGTTGCCTGTGTGGACTCGGTGTGCCGAAGGGCCTGTTTCCACGCTGTTCTGCTGTTACTTCAGCTTTTTGTGTCTAAGACCAGTGTGAACTCTGATAGGGAGGTTTGACATCATGCCAGAGTGTTTACCCCTATCAGGAAGATGGATAAGCAGAGAACACAGACTCAAGGTAACAGCAGAGTCAGCCAGCAGCTGAGATGATGTGACTTTACAAATGCTCAATTGTTGCAAATTTAAAAGGCGGTGGAAGCGGCTTCAATCAAAAAGAAAAGTAACACATATTCGCAATGAAAAGATTGGCCGGTTTCCAGGGGAAGTGGGACTAATTGTTGAGAAGATCTACTGTGGGTACAATGAACCAACTGGTTTCCTTTCTGTGCTCCAAGATGCCGTGATCGCATGTACAATCATTGTTTGTGTGCTTACATGGCAAGTACAAAGAATAATACCCCAGCCTTTTCATTTCCTAAACCATTGCCTATTCTTTCCCACATCCCTTCAAAGAAACGAGGCCACAAACACTTTGTTGCTAATGGTGAGAAAGGTACCAACTCTGTGAACATTGTGCAAATTAAGCCCACTGCATAATATTATGTTTATGGAACCCAACTGATTTGAAAATTGCTCACTGTAGGTGGAAATTGACAGCTCGGGAAGCAATTTCCTTCCACAGTCAAAGATGTGAATTAGGTTGGAGATGAAAATGATTGGGAACTGACTCTGAAGCTTTTCTGCTGTGACTTTTTGTGAAGTGAAGATGACTTTTCAAAGATTATCCTAATGTTTTCTGTCACCGGATGATTGAAAAGTGTAAAGTTATTGGCTGCACAAAGATATTATAAGATCGAAATGTTAGTTTCCTTTCGTTGTTATGTACCTCGGGAGCTGGGACGAAGGACACAATATTACGAAGAGTTACGATTATAGAAAAGATCCAAAGAGTGATGCGATGAATAAACAGCTTTGAAAGGAGAAGCATCTAAATTCACCATATACCTCTACAGTGCCGTTTCTTTCTTGAATATCTTTGAGGAACATCATTCATCTCGCCTGGTTTATTCTTGCTGAGATAACCAGGGATAATTCCTTATCCACACCACTAATCTATTTTGTGAATGACTGCAGGCTATTTTTTGCCTCCATTCTCCGATCCACATACCAGGTGTAAAGATGCTTCTTGATTTCATGTGTAGGAAAGAACTGCAGATGCTGGTTTAAATCGAAGATAGACACAAAATGCTGGAGTAACTCAGCGGGACAGGCAGCATCGCTGGGGAGAAGGAATGGGTGATGTTTTGGGTTGAGATCCTTCTTCACTGAAGAAGGGTCTCCAGCATTTTCTGTCTATCTTTGGTATGAATATTAGGTTTGGTTCCTGATTACTGATTGCCCGATCCTGACTGCAAGGGCTGTCTGTGTGGAGTTTGCATGGTCTCCTTGTGATCGCCTGGGTTTTCCCTGGGTGCCCTGGTTTCTACTTACACTCTATACACGTAGTGCTGTATAGGTTAATTGTCTTCTGTAAATTGTCTCTAGTGTCTAGTCTTTGTCTCCATTTCACCTTTAGCTTTTGTTACTATCTCCACCTATCTGAGCCGAGATCTCCTATCCAATTAGAAACATAGAAACATAGAAATTAGGTGCAGGAGTAGGCCATTCGGCCCTTCGAGCCTGCACCGCCATTCAATATGATCATGGCTGATCATCCAACTCAGTATCCCGTACCTGCCTTCTCTCCATACCCCCTGATCCCCTTAGCCACAAGGGCCACATCTAACTCCCTCTTAAATATAGCCAATGAACTGGCCTCAACTACCCTCTGTGGCAGAGAGTTCCAGAGATTCACCACTCTCTGCGTGAAAAAAGTTCTTCTCATCTCGGTTTTAAAGGATTTCCCCTTTATCCTTAAGCTGTGAATTCCCTCCAACAGATGCTGCCTGACCTGTTGAGCTCCTCCAGCACTTAGTTTCTTACTCAGGGTCCCAGCATTTTTGTGTCTCAGTGGGAGGAGAATGAACAGATACCTGTACTATTGTGTTCCTGCTTAGTTCGAGGACATAATGATGAATATCTCAGTCCACTGACAAGCACAGCCACAGTGACAGTATTAATAATTAAATAGTGCTACCTGCCTCAGGCACTGTGGCTCCATCCAAACTTCCTTTGCCACATATTATCATCGCTCAGATGAGGCATTACACCATGTCCCTGTCTGCCCTCTAAAGCTGTCATTAAAATCCCTCTACACTGTCTCGATAAAGAGCAAGCGAGCTGGCTGGAGTCAATATTTATTGCCGACTCATAAACACTATAAAAACCAGATCACCAGGCATTATACCTTCTTGCTGTGTGTAAATTAATTGATGCATTTCCAACATTACGACAATAACATTGTGATTGCAAGAATAATGATAACAATATTAACACTTAAACTCCCCACCCCACACATCATCCCCAACCAATGCACACACTTTTCTTTCATTACCCCATTACCCCGGCTCAGTCTGAAGAAGGGTCTCGATCCGAAACGTCACCCATTCCTTCTCTCCAGAGATGCTGCCTGCCCCGCTGAGTTACTCCAGCGTTTTGTATCTATCTACCTGAACTCAGTCAGGTTGACATGACCATTGAGACCATACAATGCAAATGCAACTTTTTTGTTGGGTCATTTCTCAATATGGCTGAGACCCGGAGAAGGGGTGGTTATATTAGATTAGATTAGATTAGATTAGATTAGAGATACAGTATGGAAACGGGGCTTTGGTCCCTCGAATCCACCCAGACCGTCAATCACCTGTTCACACTGGCTTATGTTATCCTACATTTTCACCTATTTTCTATACACTGTACCTGGAGGTACCTACACCTTCTTCACGATGGTTGGGAGTGAAATGAGAGAATGCCAGGGTGGTTTGTTCACTCAATGATGTTGTCAGCTTTTTGAAGCAGCGCCTCCTTTAGACCCCTTAAGAGCCTGTCCCACTTTGGGCGTCATTTGCCCGTCACGCAGCTTGGCGCGCGAAGATTTTGTGAATCCCAAAATCCACGGGCGCCGCGCGCGTCACTGCCTACGCCACCACGCCTCAACACACGCCATGCACGCGTAATGCATGCCATGCGCGCATCACGTGTACGTCATGACGCGCGTGTTGTGCGTCGTGACGCGTAAATGATGTCGCGTAAATGACGCGCAAATGGCGCCCAAGTGGGACAGGCCCTTTACACTGATCAGCGGAATATGAGGTGCTGTTCCTCCAGCTTGTGTTGGTCTCACCTTGACACTAGAGGAGGCTGAAGGGGACGACAGACGGCACAATGGGCTAAGTGTTCGGCTGGCGACCGGAAGGTAGCCGGTTCGAAGCCGGTTCGAATCCCGCTTGGAGTGCATACTGTCGTTGTGTCCTTGGGGCAAGACACTTCACCCACCTTTGCCTGTGTGTAAATGTAATGTAATTATGTGAAGCACTTTGGGGTCAATGCAAGTTGACTAAAAATGTGCTATATAAATAAGATTAAATGCATTTCGTTGTCTCTGTACTGTACACTGACACTGACAATTAAAATTGAATCTGAATCTGAATCTGAATCTGAAGATATAGTGTGGGAACAGGGGGGATAAGTTAGATACAGCATCTCATAGTTGGTGCATTGGATCTGGATGGTGCACACTGCAGATGGTGGTGCTTTTAACTCAAGCAGCACCAATTAAGCTGACCAACAAAGTCCTTGATGGTGAAGATAGACACAAAAAGCTGGAGTATCTCAGCAGGTCAGGCAGCATTTCTGGTGAAAATAGGTGATGTTTCGGGTCTAGATCCTTCTTTAGATTGAGAGTAAAGGGAGAGGGAAACAAGATATATGAAAAGGTACATCGAATGAATGAAAGGTATGCAAAAGGACAAATCAAAGCCAGCAATGATGATCAAGGAAAGGTGGAGCCCACAATGGTCCATTGTTGGCGGTGGACAAGGTGGTAACGAGTGGTACAGTGAAACTCAGCAGGACAACAGTGAAACTAGTACGATGACGAGGGTGGGGGAGGAACAGAGAGAGAAGGGATGCAAGGATTCATTGAAGTTAGAGAGTTGGAAGGAACAGAACCCACTTTATGGTCCATTGAATAAATGTGTATTAACTTCACTCTTTCTCCCATACGTCAGTCAGTGAATCCAATTCACAGCATTCGCAGAAAAATATCTTCGCTGGATGATCATACTTTTGTGTTGCAGCAACTTCCACCATGTACCAAAGAAGTATCAATTGTGGATGTAATTTGGAAGGTGATAAAACTAGGCAAGCGTTATAACATAAAGAACTATATTGATTTTCACAGGCCTCCTTTTCAGAAAGTGAGCTGAAGTACAAGGGATCAAAAGTTTAAAATGCCCCCTCTCTCTCTATCTATATATATGTATCTCTATCTCTATCTCTCTCTCTCTCTATCTCTCTGTCTCTCTGTCTCTCTGTCTCTCTGTCTCTCTCTCTCTCTCTCTCTCTATCTCTCTCTCTCTCTCTCTCTCTGTCTCTATCTCTCTCTCTCTGTCTCTCTCTCTCTCTCTCTCTCTCTCTCTCTCTCTGTCTCTCTCTGTCTCTCCCTCTGTCTCTCCCTCTGTCTCTCTCTCTCTCCGTCTCTCCCTCTCTCCCTCCGTCTCTCCCTCCGTCTCTCCCTCCGTCTCTCCCTCCCCTCCCGTCTCTCCCTCCGTCTCTCCCTCCGTCTCTCCCTCCGTCTCTCCCTCCGTCTCTCCCTCCGTCTCTCTGTCTCTCCATATAACCATATAACAATTACAGCACGGAAACCGGCCATCTCGGCCCTACAAGTCCGTGCCGAACAAATTTTTTTTTTTTCTCCCTCTGTCTCTCCCTCTCCCACTCTCTCTGCTTCCTCTCCTCTCTATCTCTCTCTCTCTCACCCTCTCTTTGTCTTTTCTCTCTCATTCTTTCTCTCTTTCTCCCTCTCGCCCTCTCTCTGTGTACATCGCCATTCCTTTCTTCCCCCCCCGGCAGCCTCTCGCTCTCCATCCCAGATTTGTACATTGTCCCACACACCGAGGTGCAATGGAATTCCTTGCTCACACGAGGCTCCCAGTGCAAATGGTTATGTATTAATGATAAGTACATCAACAAATACCACCACTGAGTATAAAGCAACAGGAACTGTGCAAAACCTGTCTGGCACAAAATAATATTAAAGTACAAAATGGAACAACAGCACGAGGCAGTGTTCAGAGCAATGGTTTGTGGCAGCATCTCTGGGAAAGGGTGGGTGAAAGAGGTGATTAGTTCACCTCTTCCAGACATAAGTGGTCTCACTCTCCAGGTGGTTCAGGGCTGAATGTTGCAGGAGAGATGATATTCGCCACAAACTATAGGGGCCATAGACTGTCTGTAATAAAGGCAAAAATTACAGAACAATGAAAGGCATAGATAGAGTGGATGTGGAAAGGATGTCTAGGACAAGAGGTCATACGATACGATACAATACGATATGATACGATGGTATTTCATTTACCCCAGGAGGGAAACATGAGGCAACTTAGAATTAAAGGGCGCTCCTTTAGAAAGGAGGTGAGGAGGAACTTCTTTATTCAGCGGGTAGTTAATCTGTGGAACTCATTGCCACCGAGGGCAGTGGAGGCCAAGTCAGTGGATATTTTTAAGGCAGAGATAAACAACATTTTGATTAGAAGGGTTATGGGGAGACGGCAGGAAAATGGGATTATGAGGCAGAGATCAGCTTTGATTGAATGGGAGAGTAGACTCGATGGGCCGAAAGGCCGAATTCTACTCCTACAACTTGTGAACGTAATTACGGGCCGTCACCAATCTTTCGAAACACTTCGTTATAGTTGATTTGGATAAGTAAGAATGTCAAGGGTTATGGGGAGAAGGCAGGAGAATGGGGTTGAGAGTGAAAGATACATTAGTCACGATGGAATGGCGGAGTAGACTTGATGGGCCGAATGGCCTAATTCAGCTCCTACAACATATGAACATGATTTTAAAGCTACTGAGCCAGGTAACTTAATTTTTCTCGAGGACTGCGTCATAGAGGTTTCCCTGAAGCAAATGGGGATAGTAGATGATTGATGAGTGGTTTAAGATGTAAGCAAAGATTGTGTCCTGTTTATTGATGCATATTTTGAACTCAACCAGCGACTCAATCCGGGCCGGCCACGTTCTGCAAGGCCATCCTTCTTGAAAGCCTTGGATCTGGATTCAGAAGAGAGTGAATCTCACTGCTCATCCGAGGTTTCTGGTTAGGATAAGTCCCAAGTATCCTTGTGGGAACACAATATTCAATGCCCTTCTTGATGAAACCGTTGACAACTGGGATCTGAAGGAGGATCTCGACCCCAAACATTATCATGTATATTACATTGTCGTGTATCCATACACAAATGGATCGATATTATCATGTCAGAAAGAACTGCAGATGCTGGTTTAAATTGAAGGTAGACACAAAATGCTGGAGTAACTCAGCGGGTTAGGTCTTGTCCCGAAACATCTCCCATTCCTTCTCTCCAGAGATGCCACGTGTCCCGCTGAGTTACTCCAGCATTTTGTGTCTACCTTCGGTATAAACCAGCATCTGAAGTTCTCTACTGCACAACCGAGGTGTACACATTGTGGCTAAATGAAATGATCTTGAACATGTTTCAGTCCCCTGACTCAAGGCAGTCTTGAAGAAAATCTTCCAAGATCTTTGGTTTTCTCCCACACCCCTAAGACATACAGGTTTGTCAGTTGTTTAAGAAGGAACTGCAGATGCTGGAAAATCGAAGGAAGACAAAAATTCTGGAGAAACTCGGCGGGTGCAGCAGCATCTATGGAGTGAAGGAAATAGGCAACGTTTCGGGCCGAAACGTTGCCTATTTCCTTCGCTCCATAGATGCTGCTGCACCCGCTGATTTTCCCCAGCATTTTTGTCTACCTCAGGGTTGAAGATTAATTGGCTCAGTATAAATGTAAATTGTCCCCAGTGTGTGTCGGATAATGTTATTGTGTGGGGATCGCTGGTCGGTGCAGACCTGGAGGGCCGAAGGGCCTGTTTCCGCGCTGAATCTCTAAAACTAAAAAGTAAAGCATAGGAATAGTCACCTGGGTTGGTGTCCATGTTGGAAGCATTGCTGATGGTATTTGGGGGAGTATGTTTTGTGAAGTTAGCTTGAATGAAGTTCTATCTCTCTCTCTCTCTTTCTCTTGTAACATATTCCACGGTGAGTCGGCAAAAGCCACGGATTCACCTGATTCCCACACGATGTCTTTTTGATGCAGCAGACCTGTTACAGCTCATTTCCCATGGTCATTTCCCAGGGTCATTTCTGCTGATGGCCTGAACAGTCTCCCCTGGAGCTGCATTCGGAAAGTGATCAGGTCCATTTTCTTTCCCATCTGCTTTTCATACAAGATGAGTTTTCTCCCAGGGCAGAAGCTTTTAGTTGACACCAATTGACCTCTTTGCGTGCCATTGCTGCATCAGCTTTCAGGAACTAGTTTAGTCTCCAGCCCTGCTGTGGGATGCACGTTTTGACATATTGATTAGCTGGTGCTGTGAAATAGATGAATTTACCCACTCCACACAAATTAGTTCTTCCCACATTGATTGACTGCAACAATCACTGCCCAGTGACTGTCCACAGAAGATCATCAAATGTTCCCCCCTCCATCCTCAATCCTATCTTCAGTCCCTCTTCTCCCTCCCACCTAGGTCTTCTGTTCCTCCTTCCCTTCTATCCTCTTTTTCTGCCTCCCACCTCCTTCTTTTTCCATGTCCTCTCTATTGCAGTGTCTCCCCCCTCCCCTATTGCCTATTGCCCCTTCTTCCATCTTTCTCCCTATCCCCATTAAGGTCATAAGATCATATCATGTGGTAGGAGCATCAAGTCTACTCCACCATTGAATCATGGCTGATCTATCTCTCCCTCCCTCCAAACCCAATTCTCCTGCCTTCTCCCCATAACATCTGACACCCGTACTAATCAATAATCTATCTAAGGTACACAAAAATGCGGGAGAAACTCAGCGGGTGCAGCAGCATCTATGGAGCGAAGGAAATAGGTAACGTTTCGGGCCGAAACGTTACCTATTTCCTTCGCTCCATAGATGCTGCTGCACCCGCTGAGTTTCTCCAGCATTTTTGTGTACCTTCGATTTTCCAGCATCTGCAGTTCCTTCTTGAACACAATATCTATCTCTGTCTTAAAATTATCCACTGACTTGGCCTCCACAGCCTTCTGTGGCAAAGAATTCCAAAGATTCACCGCCCTGTGACTAAAGACATTTCTCCTCATCCCCTTCCTAAAAGAACGTCCTTCAATTCTATGACTTAAGAATGTCCCTTAATTCTAGTCCTAGACTCTCCCACTTGTGGAAACACCCTCTCCACGTCATGCCAGCGAAGGAGATGAAGATAGGTATCCAGATTCAAGATTGAGAATTTGGTTTTCAGGACACAACAGATATAAAGTCCCTCTTAATTGCTCATTCACCACCAAACCCTGAACAGTGGCAGAACTCATCTGACTGAAGAATGTATCTTTGCTCTGTAGATGCTTAATTTGGGGGCAGTTTTACAGGTCCACGTTATTCCTTTATCCCGTTGCTCTACAATTGAAGGGAAAGAGATACCCCGAGGCCAGGATTGGTCTGCATGTCCACAATTAATTAAATGTCCCATCAAATATTATCAAAGCAGAACCTCAACCGATTAATGTTTAAATCAATAGACTTCATGGGATCAATCATTGCCTGTCAACAGCACCAGCTTTTCAATTGGTAGATATTTGCTGATCCCTAACCAATTATGTCAATCATTCGACTGCTTATTAATTACCCTCTGACTTGATTGATTCCTAGTTATATAGTTTGCTGTATTTCTATAAAAGCAAATTAAGCTTTTTTCCTGAGAATCCATTAATGCTTTTGAATTCGAGTCATAGAGTGTTTCCACATACAGTGTGGAAACAGGCCCTTCGGCCCAACATACAGGGACTATCCAGCGGGTGTTAGTATTTGTAGAGCTTCTCCAGGGAGCATATCAATGCTTACAGGATGTCCCTGGGAGTGTGTCTGTACTCACAGGTGAAAGAGGGGCTCTGATAATGTTTACTGGCAGAACAGTGGAGGATGCCCAAGCCTACAAGGGTCTGGAATTGCACGGAGTTCCGAGGAGAATGTCACTACTCCTCAGCAATCGCCAGCATTTACTGACATTCTCCAGGAGTCCATTAATCCTTACATGCGGATCCAGGCTCTTACAGAATAATATTTTTTGGCACAATTTTTACATTTACGCCAAGTTAATACCCGATAGTAAGACCCTGAGAGTGGGTTAGCATTAGCAGTGAGTTCCTGGGAATGTGTCACACTTAACAGAGACCGCTGAGAGTGTGCCCATTATTTACACAGCCCAGACATTTCCGCCTGGACCCCACTCATTGGTCTTCTTTTGTGAATTTTCCTTCCTGAAGTCCATTGTCCGATTATCTTGAGACCTTTTTACTGCGTTCAAGTCTACATTGTACAGTTATTTACATTGTTGAGAGTCAAGAGAGTCACGAGTGTTTTATTGTCATATGTCCATGATAGAACAATGACATTGTTATTTGCAGAACAGAATATGTAAACATAGTACACTGTAAACAATATAATGAACCAAAAAGTTCAGCGTTTGTATATATACACATATTCACACACACACACGCACACAATTTACCAATTTACTGTTGTGTGGTGTCTTTTTAAAATTGCTGTGTTTTTCTTTTTTTTCCCTCCCACAAATATGTAATATGTGATTCTGTTCCAGTCTGTTTGTAGTTTGTTTGCACAATCCGCAAGCATTGCCACTTTTTCATTTCACTGCACATCTCATATGCGTATGTGATGAATAAACTTGACTTCACACACACACACACACTTCACACACACACACACACATATATATATATAGACATATATATATATATATGTGTGTGTGTGTGTGTCTATCTATCTATCTATCTATCTATCTATCTATCTATCTATCTATCTATCTATCTATCTATCTATCTGTGTGTGTGTGTGTGTATATATACACACACACGCACCCATCACCACAACCACCAACACTCTTCCTCACAAAGGGACATCACATTCTCACTGGTTTTCAATTAAAGGACAATCATTATTTTGATCCGCTCGGATCTGACAACAACTCACGGTTGCCCCTGTTGGGTTACTGCATTACTTAAACTGTTGAAAATTGGAAAATGTGCCAGACTAATACAACTGTGACTCGCATTGCCGTCGCATGATGTAAGTTGTGCACTGAAGCAGAAGGAACAGTACAAGGATAGTCAATTCCTGTGATAAAGGACCATAAAACAGTTACCGAGGCCAGGAAGTGAACTGATCGAATTCTGCTTGTTCCATTTTTCTGAAACAAGTCCAGTCACACTGGTAACTAGTTGGCTGCACTCTCCTCTCCCATTCCTGTGAAAGACACTCGTAGATTCACCCTGTCATCTTTTATTAGGTCTCTGGATGAGCCAGGGGTTGATAGAAGGGCCTGAGACATTAGTAAATAGTGTGAATAACCTGATCTTTTCTGCAGTTGTCACCTTTGATCCCCCCTGAAGCAATGAGAGAGAGGGGAACAAGAATTTTTGATCCGATCAATGAAACATCTTGATTCCTCTGCATGGCCTAGGGTTAATCTGTGAGTTAAAGAGAACTGGAAATATGTTTGATCATTTGACAAATAGATGCTCTTTAAGATGTTTTTTAAGCCCCATTCATGGTCAGTCTTGTCCTAGGCTGGTAAATGCAGAATTGTTACAATTTCCTTGCGTTTATGCCCCATCAAGACTGCAGCCTCCCTGTGATCGCAGGAACAAGAGCACATATTCTCTCTTTTAAGTGACCCGAGGACAAGCAGAATATTGATTGCAATGTATTTGGAGTTAATCTTTATTGACAGCCTTCCTCGTTAAGTCAGAAGAGACAGTTTATTAATCCCCAGATCTTCAGCGAAATGCTCACTGCACAAAATCTAGCTGCCTCCATAGTCCCAATGGCCTGACGTATTGGGGGCATTGTGTAAGGAGGAACCCTTCCAAAACCATTGCACAGACATTTCCTGAAGTAGTTTGACTTTGGAGCATCTATAACTTGGTGGCTGTTGATCCTGAACCAGCATTCGTTCAATTCAGATGGCGATGACAAGGAATTTGTTCTTTCCAGCAATCTGTGGAGGCAGAGTCAGTGAATATATTCATGGTGAAGAGCTACTCATGGTGAAGTGTCCACTGACCAATGTCTCTTTGGAGGTTCAAGAGCCAACCTTTCTTTCAATACATAAAAACATCTCAAGTTTGCGGATGACACAACCCTGATTGGACTGATCCATGATGGGGAGGAATCTGCCTACAGACCGGAAGTGACACAGCTGATGTCCTGGTGCCCTCGTAACAACCTGGAGCTCAAAATGCTCTCAAGACAGTGGAATTGATAGTGGACTTTAGGAGAGCTCCTCCTCCCCTCCACCCACTCACCATCAACAACACCACAGTCACATCTGTGGAGTCTTTTAAGTTCCTTGGAACCATCATCTCCAAGGACATGAAATGGGGGGCCACCATCGACTCCACAGTCAAAAATGCCCAACAGAGGGTGTACTTCCTGCGGCAACTGAGGAAACACAATCTGCCACAGGTAAAGAAGGTCCAATTCAATACTGCCATTGGAGATTGTGTCCTCACCTTCACCATCATGGTCTGGTTTGGCTCAGCCACCAAGCACAACATCCAGAGGCTGCAGCGGAACGTCCGATCAGCTGAGAAGGTTGTTGGCTGCAACCTTCCCCCCATTGACGAACTGTACACTGCAAGGGCCAGGAAGCGAGCGGGTAAGATCATCTCTGACTCCTCTCACCTTGGCCACAAATTCTTTGAATCACTTCCCTCTGGAAGGCGACTCCAGACTGTCAAAGCCGCCACAGCCAGACATAAAAACCATCCACGACTAGTAGCTCTATTCAATAACCAAAAGTCTGTAGCCTCCTTTTGATCTGGAATTTTATTTCATTCACATGTTTAAACTATAATGTTTTATTATTAATGTTTAATGGTTTATGTGTCATTCTTAATTGTTACTGTATGTCATGTTATTACTTGTGAGCGGAGCACCAAGGCAAATTCCTTGTATGTGTACAATAATTCATTCATAAGAAATAGGAGCAGCAGTAGGCCAATCAAACCGTCAACCCAGATCAACCATCCAATATGATCATGATGATCTAGACTTGTTCTCAACACCACGTTCCCAGTGTAGTTCAATTATCTATCAACCTCCACCATGTATATGGAGACACCAGGAACTGCAGAGGTTGGAATCTTGAACAAAACACAAAGTGCTGGAGGAACTCAGCAGTTCAGACAACATCTGTGAAGGAACTTTGTTACAGCTACAGTTTAGTTTATTGCCACGTGCAGAATAAAGGTACAATGAAGAGCTTTTGTCGTGTGCTATCCAGTCAACAAAGAGACCATAATTGATTACAATCAAGCCATTTACAGTGTATAGATACATGATCAGGGAATCACATTTAGTACAAGGTACAGCCAGTTTTTCATAAGATTCCAACATCTGCAGATTGTTTCCTCATAAGATTCCAACATCTGCAGATTGTTTCCTCATAAGATTCCAACATCTGCAGATTGTTTCCTCATAAGATTCCAACATCTGCAGATTGTTTCCTCATAAGATTCCAACATCTGCAGATTGTTTCCTCATAAGATTCTAACATCTGCAGTTCCCTGTGTAATAGCCTCGATAGATATTGGCCTGACCCACTGTTCCTCCAGCACTTTGTCATTTGTTCAAGATTCCAACATCTGCAGTTCCTTGTCTATCTCCATATACATGGTGGGTTGAGGGTCTGATTGGCCTACTCCTGCTCCTATTTCTTGTGTGTTTATGAATTGAAGAAAGGTTGGCTTTTTATTGTCCTCCTGAAGGAAAGTCATAAAAAAGGACATATTTTGAGATTGGATTGATTAGCTGGGACTCATTCCTGGCTGAGAGGGGTTAACAATGACCCAAGCATTACCCTGACAATCCAATATTTAAGGTTGCCATTGCTGATCCTAATTTTTAATCCCAGAGTTATTTAATTAATTGAATTAGTATTCCCCAGCTTCTGTGTTGGGATTTGAACACTTGTCACCGATCATTGGACCTGGTCTCTGGCTACTGATCTACTTAATTATCTACTACACTTATGTACCTGCCACACTGAGAGTAAATCTCCCCCAGAGAACGCAAAGTTCATTCTATACCCCAGAAGACTAATTGAATTGTAAAAATATATTTTTAAAGAGCATTGATTTTTTTCGCCACGTACTGTAATTTGACCCATTATCCATATCTAATTAGGAATTTCGCTTAGAAAGGCTGCTCATTTAGTTGCCGTAAGAAATTAGTATTAGGCAGTCCCTGGAAAAGCAATCAAGAGACATTTTGTGAAGCAGCGCAACTGTTTGAGAAAATCCGTAGAACGTATTTATTTCTATAACATAAACTGAACATCAAAGGAAAACTCCCTGAAATATTCATTCCAATAAGAACATAGTTAGCCTTTCCATTGTGAGTGTCAGCCTTTGATAGATGGCCCCTCACTTTAATACCGAGACTCTCTTATCTACAGTTTAGAGACATCCCCTTTATAATTTGATAATTTCCCAAAGTGATCATAAAGGTTTGAAGTGGAGACTGTTATTTGCTATTGTTTATAAAACCATTCATTTCTCATTCATCCTTGGATTCCAATTAACTGTAAAACAAGTTCAAATACAAACTCTAATCTCTGATTTCATATGAATGAGATATGGAGTGTGCCTGTGAATACAATTGGATTTTTATTACTGCAAGACTTGTATATTGGAGAGAGATGTTCTCTCTTGCGCTGCCCCCCGATAGAAAATGTGCATATTTAGCACTTAATTTGATCAATTGAAAGCCTCTGTCACTGGACTGGCAGCATTAGTATACAGATTCAATTGGAGCCTTCAAGCTGGAATTAGATAAACACTTTTAATAATAATAAATAATATTAGAATAAATTTCCATTCAAGAATAAATGCTTAATGGAGAAAAATAATTCCTGAGAGTCTGTGAGGAAAATGTATAAACAGAACAACCTCGGGGGCTTTTTGAACAAAGGCTCAAAGGGCCGAATAGTCTCAGATCCCTCTCAATGATTCTATTGCAAATGCTGATTTTTCAACTCATCTCAGAGGATGATCATAGTAAGAGAAGTCTTGTTGTGGGGGGGTTCCTGTTGATTGAAGTTAGTGTAGGAAGGAACTTCAGATGCTGGTAGTGACTCGACGGGCCGGGCAGCATCTCTGGAGAGAAGGAATGGGTGACATTTCGAGTCGAGACCCGAAAAAAGCCTAGAAGGGTCTCGACCCGAAACGTCACCCATTCCTTCTCTCCAGAGATGCTGCCTGTCCCGCTGAGTTACTCCAGCATTTTGTGTCTAGCACGCAACAAAAGCTTTACTCTTTACCTGGGTACACGTGACAATAAACTAAACCAAACTGAATTAAGCAGAATTATAGAGGTGATGAGTTTGGGTTGTGGTGTCAAATAAACCTGAAGTACATTATGTAGATTGTACGCAGTCTAATGCCCCTGTCCCACTTAGGAAACCTGAACGGAAACCTCTGGAGACTTTGCGCCCCACCCAAAGTTTCCGTGCGGTTCCCGGAGGTTCCCAGAGGTTTTTGTCTGTCTCCATACCTGCTTCCACTACCTACCTGCAACCTCCGGCAACCACCTGCAACCTCCGGGAACCGCACGGAAACCTTGGGTGGGGCGCACAAAGTCTCCAGAGGTTTCCGTTCAGGTTTCCTAAGTGGGACAGGGGCATAACACTAAGTCAATGAAGTATTGGGATGAAAGTCCAAGGTATGGATGGGCTTCCCCCTGTACCTTGGCGGTGTTTAGCTTCTCAAGTAGTGCTGGATATGTACTCATCTGGCCAACCAGATGTACAACCAGATGTACACATCTGGACAACTAGATGAGTATGTGGAAATTCCATCACATTTCTTGACTTAACCTTAAGGCTTTGGCGAGTAAGTAGTTTCATACAAATCGCATCATCAAGACTCTGACCTGTTTTGCAGCTCGTGATTTGTGTAGTTTGACTGTTAATAGATCTTGAGTTGCACATAAGCACAACACAACAAAAGTCATGAAGAGTGGAATTAGGAGTAAAAAAAGCCTTCCAATAAATGGTTCTCCTCATAGCATGGAGCATCATGTACCAATGATATGCAGTCAATTTAGTTTAAGTTTTGCCTACAGAAAAGAATACTCACTAATCAAGCTTGTTCCAATGCCACTGCACTGAGATAACCACATTAGTAAATGGGAAATTTAATTTTATCAAACATTGTACATTAGAGAAGAGTGAAATATTCTCCTAGGCTGTGTGCATTACCCATCAGTGTTCAAGAAGATTAATATTTCATTAAAATTAAATTTCCATGATGGTTTTAAAAGACCTTTTTTTGGAAGATAATATTGGATTTAAAGTAAAAATTATACAGCAATAACTCTTAAAAAATCCCATATCTCTAAGCTGAATTCACACTGGTGAGATTCTTTCTGTTTAATTCATTCTCAAGGTGGCTGGCAGCAATAAACAGTGTTTCCTATTCTGTTCTCATTATGACTTATTATTAAGAGGATAAAATTCTTACTTGGATTGTTTGGCTGACCAATCTAAGATTGTAATTAAAAAATAAAATGCTTGCTCCTGTGCCCAGGTATCACATGCAAGGCCGCACACCAGTGATCAGATACTGTTGAGATGTAAGTGTCCTAATTGGGATCTTTACTGGTACCGAGCCATGACCGCTGTCTAATAAACCCTCTGGACCTAAAAATTAAATTTATGCCGTGCTTTGTAATTCCTTCTCATAAATATTTCAAAGATACACTTTTATTCTTTGAAAAGTTTATGATATTTTCACTTCTTGTACATGGTCCCATTTTTATTTTGCTAAATGGTCAAGGTATTAGCTAAGTCGTTTATTTTTCCTTCCCGTTTTGCTGCCCGTGAGAATTCCTCAGTGTTCAACTTGCCCAGAGTAGGGGAATCGAGGACCAGAAGAAATAGGTTCAAGGTGAAGGGGAAAAGATTTAATGGGAATCTGAGGGGTAGCTTTTTCACACATAGGGTGGTGGGTGTATGGAACAAGCTGCCAGAGGTGGTAGTTGAGGCTGGGACTATCCCAATGTTTCAGAAACAGTTAGACAGGAACATGGATATGACAGGTTTGGAGGGATATGGACCAAGCGCAACCAGGTGGGACTAGTGTAGCTGAGACATGTCGGCCGGTGTGGGCAAGTTGGGCCAAAGGGCCTGTTTCCACATTATATCACTCTATGACTCCAAGCCTCTAAGCCAACTTTACCTGAGTAGCAGGTTTTCAGGGCAGAGAAAAATAAATACACTTGCAAAGTGTTAATAACGAACGTCCCGGAACAGAAGGCCAGTGAGCATTTTCAGTTTGAACAAGGCACACAAGTGCCAATGGTCTGTGAAATTTTCTGAAAATGTGACTAGAATATAAGCAAAGACGTTGAAAACAACTTAATTGGAAGTTTTCTCTCTGGTGTTTGTTCACTGAATTATGAATCAAGAATTGTTTTGTGAAACCATCATTGGCAATGAAACTGTGAAATACAAAATCTAACTGGACTTTCATGAGATACAGAAGCACAGTGGCAAAGTAGGTTTCTCAAAGCCTGGTTTATTTTCAGTGGGGAGTTGACTTGCTTTGAAGGAACTTGGAGTTTTGGAGACTGAATAAATTGAAAACAACAAGACAGCAGCCATTTGGTTGGAGTGAGATAAGGAACAATGAGTCCATTCTGAAACATCTCCCTTGGCATCCAATGCACCATCAGCGGGCGGAAGAGATAGCTGTTTCTATGGTAATAAGAGATAAGTAGACGCCGGGGCTAAAACAGTGAAAAACCTATCACGAGACCATGTGTGAGAAATATGTCCGGCAGCAGTCAGTCCCACTCCGCTTTGCGTTTGAGCAGTGCTGCTGGAGTCTGAGGAATCACAATATTCTGTAAGATTAGCTAAGAATGCGTAAGACAAGAATGGCCTAATTCTGCTCCTATACCTTATGAACATGAACTTATGAACTAAGGATTGTTCAACATGGCCATGGAGATCAATAAGACTGGACACCAAAAAAATTGACAAGGAAAAAGAAAAGCTTTGTTTCAGGAACACAAGGAATATTTGGAACCCACGCAGGGCTACTGATCCTAGATATCCAGAAGGAAGCTTTGATGTTCTAGCTTTCCACCCCAAAATATGTAGCTCTTCTAATATCGATCTCCATGGCCTTCAACAATCCTTGAACAATCCTTAGTTCATAAGTTCATGTTCAGAAGGTATAGGAGCAGAATTAGGCCATTCGGCCCATCAAGTCTGCTCTGCCATTCAATCTTGGCGGATCTATCTTTCCCTCTCAACCCCATTCTCCTGCCTTCTCCCCATAACTTCTGACACCCGTACTAATCAAGTATCTATCAATCTCCGCCTTAAAAATATCCTTTGGCTTGGCCTCCACAGCCGTCTGTGGCAATGAATTAGTATTCCCCAAAGAATAATAGATGGTGTCAGTATTTTCCCCAGGGGAGGGAGGGGTATCTAAAACTAGAAGGCATGTGTTTTTGTTGAGAGGGGACCAGTTTGAAGAGGACCGGTGAGGACTTTACTTTATTTCCTCCCGGTTCAGGGGAAGACGAAACCAGGGAAAGATGGCACCCAAACCCTGCCTTTTATACCCTCCGGTTTATACTCTCTAAGGACCCGCCTCCGGAGCGCCACTCCTGTTCCGAGGGGTTGGACAGGCTAAGACGACCAGGAAGATTGTTCCCGATGTTTAGGGAAGTCCCCAGGACAAGGGGTCACAGCTTAAGGATAGGGGGGAAATCCTTTAAAACCGAGATGAGAAGAACTTTTTTCACGCAGAGAGAGTGGTGAATCTCTGGAACTCTCTGCCACAGAGGGTAGTGTTGAGGCCACGTTCTGTTTTGCTATTTTAAGAGGAGTTAGATGTGACCATTGTGGCTAAGGGACAGGGGGTATGGAAAAAGGCATGTACGGGTTAGGTAGTTGGTGGAATACCTTGTCATATTGAAGCAGGCTTGAGTGGAGGCCTACTCCTGTACCAATTTCTATGTTTCTAGCACAAGACATTTAAAAAAGTATATGCGCCAAAAGCAGGCAAATGGGATTAATTTAGGAAGACACCTTGGTTTGTCAAGAGGGTCAAGTCAAGAGTCTTTTATTGTCATATGTGCCAGATAGCTCTCGGGGCTGGTGGAATCAAGGGATATGGGGAGAAGGCAGGCATGGGTTATTGATTGGGGACGATCAGCCATGATCACCATGAATGGCGGTGCTGGCTCGAAGGGCCGAATGGCCTCCTCCTGCACCTATTGTCTATGTTTCTATAGTACAATGAAATTCTTACTAGCAGCAGCACAACAGAATACGTAAATATAGCACACTGTAAACAATATAACAAATAAGGAATACAATGTTCAGTGTGTGTATACACGCACACACATACACATAAAAAACAAACAGTAATGGTGCAATAATAACAATGATAGTCTATGTAGTTCAGAGCTTATTTGAGGTTGTAGTGTTTAATAGCATAGTGGCTGTAGGGAAGAAGCTGTTCATGAACCTGGATGTTACAGTTTTCAGGCTCGTGTACCTTGGTAAGGGGGTTAGCATGGGCTAGTTGGGTCGAAGGGTCTGCTTCTTAACGTTATAACTTTCTGACTCCAGGACTTATACAACTGAGATGAGTGTGCCTGAACTAGTGATGAGCTTGGCACTTTCTGTTAGCTCCAGCACGCATACATGTGCTTGAAGCCATGCAAACTCCCCCTCCCCTTTTAAAGGGATCACAGTATTGGACTCTGTATTTTCAAATTTCACATATGCTTCCAAGAGGTGGACCAAAAAGGAAAAACCCTGGAGCCATATATTATGCTCGAGGAACCCGGAGAGCTTACGAGCCATTTTAGAATCATTCTCCTTAACGTTTTACAAGCTGATGTAGATGGAGCAATGAACAGGCAAGGAAGCCATAAAGATTAAGATTCATTTACTGGAATATGGTTCTTTAATAGCAAGGGAAATCATTGTTGTATTGACTAATCCTGCCATTTAAACTATAACATTAATAAAAAATTTATATTTCCGTGTAATGTTGCAATATCATTATCCACCTGTAACCAACCCTTGCTCGCAATGTTTCATGTCCTTATGCAATATAATCATTGAAGAGAAGGCTAGACAGTCTGTGCTCCAGAAAACTAAGCGTAGAATTTAATGTGAACATTCCAATGTTGGTCATAAGGTCATAAGCGATAGGAGCTGAATGAGGCCATTCGGTCCATCAAGTCTACACCACCATTCAATCATGGCTGATCTTTTTCTCTCTGCTGACTCCATTCTCCTGCCTTCTCCCCATCACCCCTGACACTCGCAACCCCAGTGGCGAGGGTGCAGTACTGATGGACAATAGCGGTGGAGCTACTGCCTTACAGCGCCAGAGACCCAATCCTGACTACGGGTGCTGGCTGTACATTCCCCGTGACCTGGGTGGGTTTCCTCTGAGACCTTCTGTTTCCTCCCACATTTCACAGACTTTGTAGGTTAATTGGCGTGGTATACATTTTTCCTAGTTTGTGTAGGATAGTGTTAGTGTGCGGGGATCGCTTGCCAGCGGGGACACAGTGGGCCAGAGGGCCTGTTTCCACTCTGTATCTCAAGAGGTGGTGGTTCAACTAACTGCACCACTGCCCTGTAGCTGAAGAACTCAAATCATCATTCCTGTGACAAAAGAAAACACACAAAATGCTGGAGTAACTCAGTGGGACAGGCAGCATCTCTGGAGAGAAGGAATGGGTGACGTTTTGGGTCGAGACCCTTCTGAATAAGTTGTGTCTGAAGAAGAGTCTGGACCAAAAACGTCATCCAGTCTTTCTCTCCAGAGATGCTGCCTGTCCCGCCGAGTTATCTCCAGCGTTTTGTGGCTATCTTCAGTTTAAACCAGCATCTGCAGTTCCATCCTACACATTCCTGTGACAAATACTGGAATTACTTGCATTTATTCCCTGAAGGGAAACTGGAAGGAGGATTCCTGCCTGGATTGATGTTTCGCTGTTCTTTCCATTTTGGTTCCTTCTTTTTCAGGAAAGGATCGGTGAGAAATAGCAGCAATTTTGCAATCTACCAGGTCTGAAACACTTGCATTGTTTACCTCATTCATTCTTTCATAGATTGTAAAATATACTGGAATGGGTTCAAAATAGGTTTGTCGGTGCTGTCCTATTAAGTACAAATTATAAAACTCTGCTGAAGTATAAATTACTCGCGAGTGAGGGTTTTATGGCACTGTTTAGCAGTGGTACAAGATATACTGGTAGGTTGGTTAGGCAATTTGTACAGCTCTTTTGGCTTACCAATTTTTATTTAGTTTTCTGAGACATTATCTGTGACTTTCTGGATTTAAAAAAAATTAATTGCTCTGGATCTCGTTCAGATTTTTTTAGTTTTGTTTAGTTTATCATCATGTGCACCAGGGCACTGTGAAAAGCTTTTTGTTGCGTGCTAACCAGTCAACAGATGATTACAATCGATCCATTTACAGTGTATGGATACATTGTAAGGGAATAATGTTTAGTGCAAGGTAAAGCCAGCAAAGTCCGATCAAGGATAGTCCGAGGGTCATCAAAGAGGTAGATAGTAGTTCAGCACTGCTCTCTGGTTGTGGTAGGGTGATCCAGTTGCCTGATAACAGCTGAGAAGAAACTGTCCCCGAATCTGGAGGTGTGCGATTTTGCACTTCTATACCTTTTGCCTGATGGGAGAGGGGAGAAGAAGAAGTGGCCAGGATGAGACTCATCCTTGATTATGCTGCTGGCCTTGCCGAGGGAGCGTGAGGCCACTTATCAGCTGATACTTATCAGCCAATTTAATGTATAAATCTCTTGAGAGCTGGCAGTAAGCCAATTTCTGACTTGGAGAGATACTGTAGATGGTGGTGATTCCATGCAATACTATCTTTATTTTTCCCTTGCTGTCGATCGCAGGTGTAGTTAGTGGGTGTTTGTAGAGCAGTCTTGCTGAAGAGGTGCAGCATTGTATTTAGTAGATAGTTTAGACCATAGCCACTCTGCACTGGCAGAGGAGGGAATTCATCTTTAGCATGGTTGCCAATCAAGCAGGGTACTTGGTGCAGAGATGTGGAACGTCTTGGGAATTACTGGCTTGGCTCTTAGTCAGAGAAGTCAGGAAAATGTTCCATCATAGTTCCGACTTTGTCTTATAGGTGGACTTTGGGGGGGTGTGGGGGGTAAAGAGGGGAGTGACTTGTTCTTATGGCCATGTGGCATTTATGTGGTATTTATTTTCCTCAATTTGTTTGCCACTTCCATTATCTTGGTCCGATACCAGGAGCGGTATTGATTTTAGATGATCAGCCATGATCATATTGAATGGCAGTGCGGGCTCGAAGGGCTGAATGGCCTAGTCCTGCACCTATTTTTCTATGTTTCTATGTTTCTATGAGTAAGAAAGAGGTTTTGCCATTGGTGTTATTCCTAACCACTTCCACAGTCAGAAGAACAGTACCTGTGTAGTAGGTACACAAAAAAGCTGGAGAAACTCAGCGGGTGCAGCAGCATCTATGGAGCGAAGGGAATAGGCAACGTTTCGGGCCGAAACCCTTCTTCAGTACCTGTGTAGTAGTGGACTGAGTGCTATGTTGTCAGAGATTCCAACATACAAATGAGAAGGGAAACAAACACACCTTCTGCCTATTCCAGTGGGTCAGATGGGTACCATAGAACCTTGTGCCACCATTATAAAGTTATAAAAACATTTGAGAAACATTTAGACAGGTACATGGATAGGACAGGTTTAGAGGGATATAGGCCAATTGCAAGCAGGTGGGACTAGTGTAGATGGGACATGTTGGCCGGTGTGGGCAATTTGGGCCGAATGGCCTGTTTCCATGCTGTAAGACTCTATGACTAACCAATTTTCAACAGGATTTTAATCCTTTTTCTATTAAAAAGATTCTTCTGCACTGTCCGCTTCTGTTACCTAATTGCTTAACCTCACTGCATCAGTTATTATGTTCAAAGAGTCTGTGTGTTGTCGGCATGGATAAGTTATTGTCCATCTCTAATTGACTTTGACCCGAGGAAGCATTGCTGTAGATCTCACGTGGACCAGAAGAGATAATGTCAGCAGATTTATTTTCGGAGTGAACAAATGCCTTTTTTTTTTAACAACGATCAGGCTTTATTTTTCCTGTGCAGCTACATGGAGAGGAAGAGGCTGAGCAACCATTTACAAGCACCAGGCATTATCAGAGCTGCAACAACTCTGCTGTTTCTACTGTACATTTATTACAGTAACACACTGCAGCAGGATTCCATCTGACAAAATCCTAAATCGCCACAAGGTATATTAATTTGTAGGAAGGAACTGTAGATGTTGGTTTAAACCGAAGATAGACACAAAAGGCTGGAGTAACTCAGCGGGTCAGATGGTATCTCTGGAGAAAAGGAATAGGTGACGTTTTGGGTTGAGACCCTTCTTCAATCTGAAGAAGGGTCTCAACCTTTCTATAACATTATCATGTATATTACATAATCGTGTATCCATACACAAATGGATCGATTGTAATCATATGAGAAAGAACTGCAGATGCTGGTTTAAATTGAAGGTAGACACAAAAAGCTGGAGTAACTCTGCGGGTCAGATGGTATATGTGGAGAAAAGGAATAGGTGACGTTTTGGGTTGAGACCCTTCTTCAGATTGAAGAAGGGTCTCAACCCTTCTATAACATTATCATGTATATTACGTAATCGTGTATCCATACACAAATGGATCGATTGTAATCATGTGAGAAAGAACTGCAAGTGCTGGTTTAAATTGAAGGTAGACACAAAATGCTGGAGTAACTCAGCGGGCGAGTGTCTGAAGAAGGGTCTCGACCCGAAACGTCTCCCATCCCTTCTCTCCAGAGATGTTGCCTCACCCGTTGAGTTACTGTGTCTACCTTCGATTGTAATCATGTATTGTCCTTCTGCTGACTGGTTAGCACGCAACAAAAAACGTTTCAATCACATTAAACTGAGCTGAACTGAAACTGAACTGACACGAAACATCACCTTCTTCAGAATGAATGATGTCGACCTGAAACGTCACCTATTCCTTTTCTCCAGAGGTACCGTCTGACCCGCTGAGTTACATTTTGTATCTTACAAGGTATATTAGGATGGGTGATGAAGAATGCATTGCATCATGGGATTTGTAGTTCATGATGGTACATGTTTCTTCCAATTGGTTGCCAACAGCCAGGTTGACCACTGTAACAGGATCCCTCCGTATATTGTTATTAAGCTTCCAAACTATTTCTGCGCAACTGCATTATTGATACGTTTCCATTAATGCAACTGATGTATAAATAAGCTAACATCAATCACTCCACAACCTCATTCCATTCTATCTTTAGAGCCTTCTCCAGCTGCAGATCGACAGGAAGGCTTGTATTTACATGATTCAATGCTGCCTGGCCCACTGACTTACTCAAACACTTTACGTTCTTTTGTGCAAACCAGCATCAGCAGTTCCTTGTTCCTATAGTGTAGGAAGGAACTGCAGATGCTGTATTTAAGAAAAAAACTGCAGATGCTGGAAAAACCGAAGGTAGACAAAAATGCTGGAGTAACTTAGTGGGACAGGCTGTACGTTCAGAGGGGGAGAGGTTAGAGTTAGTAAGGGGAATGGAAAAGTTGAGATGGTTGCCGGTGGGGGAGGGGAGGGGGAGCAGTCCAAAAGGATAGGGCTGATATGGATAGCAGAAGGGGTCATCACTGAGTGGTGAGGATTCCTTCCCATAGAAAAAGGCATGCAGGCGGAGGCAATGGAAGAAAATCTCTACGTCGTGGTGGACCCTAAACTCATTGAGGTGAGGGCAGAGGGGAACAAAGGTGTCATGTCTCGCCTGTTCCATTGATTCACAAAATCTATTGTCCTTGTTCCTACTGTCTGTTTCTTGCATTTACATTATATCTTTCACAATGTCCCAAAGTGCTTTAGACCTGTTGAATCAGCGTTGACATGTCATCTCTGTGTCATGAGCAGCGCCCAAGGTCCACACACCGGCAACAACATTGGTGTCGATCAGATAATGCGCTAATCTAGAGATTTTGATTGGATTTTTAATATGAACGTGAGTAGTAATTTATTTACACGAAGGATGGTGAATATATGGAGCGAGCTACCAGAAGAGGTAGCTGAGGCTGGTACTATCATCAAGGTTAAGCGACACATATTCAGGTACATGGATAGGACAGGTTTAGAGGGCTATGGGCCAAGAAGGTGGGACTATTGTGGATGGGACATGTTGGTCGGCATGGACAAGTTGGACTGAAGGGCCTGTTTCCACACTGTATGATGATGACTCTACAACTATAATACGGCACCTTTTGCTCTACCTTGAAATTATGCCGTGGATCTTGGGAAAGAGGATGTTTTTTGTTGGAAAGGCAAAACCTATAGCAGCACCTTGCTCCCTCAGCACAACCTCAGCAATGTCATCTGAGAGTTTTGTTCTTAAGCCTGTGGAATGGGACCTAAATCTACAGTCTGAGTTGGTGAGGATCCTTGCAGTGAAACATGCCT